>NC_092523.1:72311212-72614242 GCF_037038585.1 Patagioenas fasciata | reverse complement strand
CTGAGCTGCTGGGGGTCCTGGAGTGTTCATGCTATGAGCATTTCCTGTCTCCTAAAAATGGGAGAAACAGAAATGGAGGGACAGCACTGGTGTGTTTAATTTGCGCTTTCCTGCTAAGGCTGTAATGTTACTGCAGTAAGATTAATAAATAAAAAGCTTTTGCAAAGGAGGATTCCTGATGAGTAATCAGATTAGAATAGTATGTATGTACTCAAATATAAATCCAAATATAAATCCCACCTTTTTTTTTTTAATTATTATCCTTTTTTTCATTTTCATTGAGAAACTGGTGGTGCGGTTGACAAGGAAATCTGAAGGGTTTGCAGTTCAGACTTCCATCTGAAAGTTTGGACGCGTATCTAAACATGTCAGCCCTGTTACGCACTTGAAGTCTGGGCTGGATAACTTAAGCAAAAAGGCCTTTGTGTGGGTTTGCTTCTGACCCCGTCTGGAAATAACCACAAGAACATCCTCCCCTCACCCCCAAGTAGTTTGGCACTTCCTGTTCCCTCCCCTGCTGGAAACTGGAGGGAAAAAGTGTCCCGATTTTAGTAGCTAAGTTTGTGTTTAGGAGAGAGGAAAATGATTAGGGATCTCTCCAGTTCCTCGGCAATCTTTACTAGGTGCAGTTGGCAGAACCAGCAGGACAGATGAAGAGCATTGCGGGGGGAAGTCCAGGTAGCGAGTAAAGGAAAGGCCAGGCCACAAAGACCCCCCCCAGCCAGGGATCCTCATGAAATCTGCATTTTGTTTGCATGTTATTTATTCAGTGTGCTCACAGGAACCAGGTAGGCAGCATCCTTCCCAGCAGTGACTGAGACCCTCAATGACAGTCCCTTCCCGGGATGATCCTGCTTGTTCCAGACCTTTGGTTCACTCCTCAGCAGCATGGGAAACACAAGGTTTCCAGTTACTTATAATAGCAAGCAGTTACCGCTGTTAATAGTGCTTAATGACAAGTGGTTGCAACTGCTCGTGGAGGCAAAGGATCGGGAAGCCCTGCTAGACCAACAAGCTGCTTTCAGCTCAGTAGTTTCAGCCGTGAGGACAGTTTGCTTTATTGAGAAGGTGATACAGAAGTCAGGTGGCCAGGAGGGCAAGGGCATGCCTTGTGTGCACCTTGTTGGTGGAGAAAAGCTGGACCTTTTCGAGAGGAGAAACTACTGTAGGTGGCTTCCTGTGCCACCACTCTTGTTCCTGGGTTTTTGTCTGACCGATGCCCGAAGCTGGAGAAAACGAGACAGGACTGACACAGCCCTGCTTAGCAGAGCAGGTCCTTGGAGCTGCTGCAACCAGGGGCAAAGCAGAGCAGCCTCCCACCCTGTGCTGAAATACACCTCTGAGCAAGGATCCAGAAAATCCAGTGGCAAACCCAGGCCGCCACGCTCTGTGTTTCTCGTTGCCATCTACTGCTGTGATGTACGATGTTGCCCAGCAGTGGCTGTGGTAGCTGCCAGATTTACACCCACCTGCAGACAGTTCGCATGGGATGATTTCTGCTTTCCAGTCCAGCGCTTTGCAGCAATCTGAATTGATTTCTCATAGGGTTATTCATTTTACATGAGAATGAAATGACAATGTAATATCCTGAATTAGTATGTGGAAATCACTCATGAAGAAAATTGACTACTACAGCTGTTTTACTGTCTTCTCGTGCATTTTATCCATTCTATATTTAGAAATATTTTTAATTGCATTTAGGAAGAAATCCCTTGGCAGGCATATTTCTGCTCTATGGCTGTGGTAGAGCCTAGTATTTATTTGGACTTTTGCTGCTCTTCAGTAAGCAAGCACCCATACAGCCTACTGGGTGACCTTCACAGGAATTTAAAAGTGCATGAATAAATGCACAGAGCCACTCAAGATCAAAGTGAAGAACACAACAATGGCCAAAGTCAAGCAATTTTCCTATAAATCACTACCAGCCTCCCACTTCACCAAACATCTCTTGCTTCCTTGGGAGGGAAGGAGAGTATCCTTGAGAGTAGGAAACAAAAGGGAAGCGAACACATCTGCTTGAAACCATTGTACTGTTTTGTTGTCACAACACACTCATTGCAATAGCCCTTAATGAAAACTGAAATCAGCAACATGCTGAATTCCCGCTACACTGAGGCCTCTCAGAGGTCCTTGAAGCTACTCCTGTCTTTTGGCTTGATAGCAAAAGTCACTGAAGTAGCTGTTTGAACTGAAGTTATATTTGTGGAGTTTTTACTGTGTCTTTCAGTTAGTTTAAGAGATCTGTCCTTAATGTTAAATATATATTGGGGGGTGCTTGTGGAACTGAAGCTATGATTTGCATCTGTTACCTGTGAACCTGTTTTAGTAAGAACTGTATTTTAGCTTAAACACCTGAGTTGTACCATTTAAGCTGTGCCTGAAGTATCCCTTGCTGAATCAAGTACTGCACTCGGATACCAGTTATATTTGTTACATAAAGCCTAAGAATGTATCAAACAAAAAGCAAAGCTTTCATAAATTTCCTAAACTACACCATTGGAGACCATAGTGTTTGGAATAAGATGCATGTTTCTTTCAGTAGTAGTGGTATGGGTTATTTCTACTGTTTTTCCTTCTAGTTATCAAGACTTCTCTCGTTAAAAGAAGTTTAACAGTTTATCCTCACATTAGATATACAACCATACTAATAAAATTTGCAAACCAAATACTAAGTGTCTTGTATCACAACCCTCTATCTATAGAAGAAACAAAGCAACAAAAATAATACCAAAGGGAAATACTGGGATGTTGTGTTGATGTTGTGACATGGATTCGTGACCTGACTAATGGGTTGAAAGTTGTTCAGACTAATAAAAAATTTACTGCAGGTACTAAAGGATAATCAAGATCACAATACGGTTCAGTTCTGGTTCTTTAAATGACGAAAATATTTCAGTGAAGAATCCTATTTACTTTGGAGCTGTGATTTTATGAGAGTGTGTTTCTAGGAGTAAAATAAAGCAAAAACAAACCCTTCTAACTAACTGTTCCCTAGGAAATATTTTTAGTCCACTGAAATTGCAAGCTGCCTAACTCATTAACAGGAAATACGTACAACAGTAATTATACTGTTTACAGGGCAACATAAAATTAGGGTAGTTTAGTACTTTGGATTTGAGCTGAGTGTTGAAGACAAACAGATCAGCAATGCTAAAATTTGCGAATACTGTATTAAACAATACAGTTTTTATGACTTAGTGAAGAATTTAAAGAACACTTTTACCAGAAGAGACGGAATATTCTCTCATTATTGTAGATGCTTTGAAAGGCTGAATTGTATCTAGTGACTTCACTGCATTCTAAAGAGAAAAGTGAAAATTAAACTGACGTAGAGGTATCCAAATGTATTATACTGTGCAAGCAGTTCAGCGTATGGACAGCTTAGAAATGACATGTCAGCCATAGAAACAGAGTCAACGGTAGAGCTAGGCAAGAAATAGGTTTTCAGTTTTGTGAAGGTGTTAGGTGCTCCAGAGTTGTGCTGCACCACATCAGGACAAACCTTTCAACATTTTTCATGAATAAAGAGACAAATGCCTAAACATACGTTGTACATCTTGCCTGGATTGTGATACATGCAGCTGTAAACACCCTTTCTGACTTGTCTGGAATAAGAGGCTGAGATGGGGATTCCCATATTACTCAGACTGGCGTCCTTGTTTGAAAACCAGTTCTCCCACTGTGTCCCACTCAGCGTTATCTGTGATGGCACTTAGACACTGCTGTCCTGCGCCTCTGAGCACGCATGAATAAATTGATTATCTTAATCCATTGCCTGATGTGAAAAGAAGGTGTGCAGGAGTGTCTTACTGTGATTTAACTGATCTCAGTTGAAGTTGCTTATCATCGAGCAATGTACAGCAGCCACCTAGTCATTTTCCTGATGTCACGCCATTATTGATCCCCTTGAAATCCCTTCATTCCATATAATTCTCTTATGGTAAAAGACCTGTCTGTAAAATGATGCCTAGAACTAGAAGGCCTCTTTCTTCCTATACAACCTCTCTTTTTTTCCAAATGTGGTTGGATTTCATAGGACATATAGGATTCTCAGGTGCCGAACTCATGGCTTGGAGTGAGAACCAAAACTGAAGACAGAGGACCCACCATGGTGTTCAGAAGAAGACTGCTGGTGTGGACATGGGAAGATGCAGAACAGAGCTCCGATCATTCTATTTCTCCAGGGGTGTTTCTGTAGCAAAGTTGTCCTGTATTACAAAACCATGAAAGCAAGATATTCACTTGAGTACTTAAGAGAGAAGAATGTGGGACCTTCAGATTTTACCTAGTACCTCGTTACTGGAAAAGCCAAAGTCACCACCAGCAGTTGAGATCACTGGAAACAAGGAGTCTGTCTGGTCTTGTGTATAGTGCCAAATGGGACTCTTGGGTGCAATAGCAAATCATCTCTGTGCTCAAGTTATACAGTTTTTTTAGCCTGTCAGATTACATAAACTCAACAGATATGCTCTAGTTGGTATCAGGTCTCCACCTAGGGGTTTGACAAGAATCTGTTATGGGGAACACTTTGATTGGTGTGTGGGACTACAGGAACTAGTTTTATTGGTTTTGTTTTCTTTTCTTAAGGAGTTTTCCCCCGTAACTCTACTGGATTTTGTCCATTTTTATATTATTCTCTTGTAAAAGAGGAGAAAACTAGTGCTCCTGAAAACCCATATGCCACTGCAATGTTAGAGATGATCTCTGGACCATTCATTCTACTGACTGTTCGTATACTACTTGGAGTGCCTTGGTGCTGCCTTTTCTAGCCCAGTGCTCTTTATGCCACAGTCCCAGGCTTTTCCTACTGCAGGACATTCTTTGTCCCCTGCTAATGGTGGGATTTGAGGATATTTGAGGCTTCTCTTCCCTGGGTGGTTTGGACTGATGCCCCTCCCAGCCCACCCTTGCAGTAGCTTTGCTTTGGACACTATGTTGTTTGCCTTCACCTCTTGGCTGGCATGGATTCTAGTTCCACAATTTCAAAAATCAGATTAGTTTGAATTCCCCATTTTCAAGGATTCTTTGAACTTTAATTTGATTCAAGCTTATTTTTAATCTTACTTTCTGCTACTATGAAGGATTAGAAGTCATTTGTTCCAAACTAGAATGACTTGAAAATCAGCATAGTGAAATACTTGCTTAGGCGTCACAGCGCTGAGTAAAGAGAACATCTGTCAAAAGACACACTTCTGTTTCAGTGAACCCTGTGTGCTATATCAAAGGAAAAAAAGGAGTATGTCTTCTCACTGATTTTAAATGATGAAACATAATGCATAATGAACCTGTTGCATAATAGATGTAGGGTAACATAGGAAAAAAGTAATTACAGTTAGTGCATAAATGACTGCATGTATCTGTATTACATATAAAAATTACTATGCTGCAGTGTTATTTAGGCTGCAAAGTCAAGCACTAAGTAGTTACAAACTAATAGAATTATGGACTGTGCAGTGTTAATTCTGTCCCCTTCATGCCTGCCCTTTACACTGAATTGGGCTCTGGAAAAAAAGGCTTAAGTGATCATATAATTAGAAACTGAATCACAATATATGATAACATACTGTAGGGTAACAAACGTACTTCTGCCACACTGCCGGTTTTGTTAGGCTCACAATCAAGAAAAGGGAAATGGTAATTTTTGAAAGCTTGCTTCCCAGCCAATCTGAAGGGAATTTGTAAGCAGAGATTAAAGGTAAAGCTCTGGCTTCAGGTCTTTACCGCGGTAGTTATCCTATCACCTGGGGGCTGGGCCTTGGCATATGGTTGGACTGCATGGAAATTATCTAATCCCTGGAGGAGAAGTGTGTGTATATAAGGAAGGTGAAATCTTTTAAAGTGTATTTGTGTTTCAGTCACCTGAATACTCTAACAATCCTGAGGCAAGCCGTGGAGATACAGGAGCTTTTGCAAAAAACAGCAAAAATTCTCCATAAGAAAAATCTGGTAAATGCAAAATTACAGCCAGTCCTTTATATTCAGTCCCATTTCCATGACACACAGTAACCAACATGTAAAGCCTACAAGACTGCATGACTGTGGGTAGGTTACATTTAGTCAAAGAAGTGCTGTGAAATATTAGTAGATCCTTTCAGTCACGTATGAGATTCTAAAATGAGGGAACTGTGGTGAATTGTCCTGATTCATGCAGAAAATGCATGCAAAAATTTGTCACTGTTATGAGAACAACTTTAGCCTGAGCTAGCACTTTTAGTTATAGAAAAGAGTGGAGAAAGGCAAAAAAGAAAGGAAAAAAGTAAACTGAGTCCCAGGCAATAGGCATTAAACATCTTCCCAGACTGAGTTAATTTAGTAAATATTGTCAGGTGCCCTGGTGTATGTGTGATTTCAGGGTATCTAAACCAGGTGGAAAGGAATTGACAAGGTGGTGTGCAAATATTATGATTTACTCCCTGAGTAAATAAAACCAGAAGTTGATGAGTTTGTATGTTTCAAAGGGACAGAGCTTGCTTGGGAAGACCTTTACAGAGAGAGTGGTCAGGCATTGGAATGGCTGCCCAGGGAGGTGGTCGACTCACCGGCCCTGGAGGTTTTAAAACTGAGATTGGACATGGCACTTAGTGCCATGATCTAGTCAATGGACTGAAGTTGGACCAAGGGTTGGACTTGATCATCTCTGAGGTCTTTTCCAACCCAGTCAATTCTGTGATTCTGTGATTCCCTGGGCAGCCTGGAACACCCCCAAAAATAAACCCAGCAGACTAGAGCAGGAGACCATTTGCTGCTGAGCTCTGTTACAGTTTTGTGCTGAGGAGCAAAACCACTGAAACCCAAGCAGGCTGCTGCTGAAACACAGGCTGAGGGGGGCTTGGGGGGATAGCATCCCTGAAGGGCTGGAGGAGCCCTGGCTGATAGCAGGCAGCCCTCAGGGACAGTTAAGTCTCACTGTGCTCCACTAAAGCTGATATATTGATTATATATATATTATTTTTACATGCATACATGTGTTTACAGTTGGCTTGGTTCTTTAGGGACATGAGAGGCTAGCTCAGCCACACAGGGGGACCACAAACTATGAGAGGCATCATCACTCTTAATTTCCCAGAGAAAATTACTACTTTTTAGTTGGCCTGACCTCTTACCCCTCACAGCTACTAGCAGAGCTGAGGGATTTGCTGTGTGGCAGCCTGCTCACAGCCCAGGAACCTGCTTAAGGGCCGTGGTAATTACACCCAGCTGCTGCTAATTGTGAAGCACCTCGTCACACTCGGGCCCTGTAACTCGTGCACCTGGTCACCTCACACGGCCGTTGCATAGAAGGTGCCAGAAGCAGCAGAAAGTGTTGCATTAGCAGAGCTGTTGCCTTCCTGTATGCAGGGGAGAGGCTGTTCCAGGCTGGCTGCTCATGGGTGATTACAGAGGTAGAGCTTTATTTTCCTTTTAATATAAATGTTTAAGAAAAAGGGGTTGAGTTAAGGATTTGAATTTGATGCTGATTTCTGTGTCAGTGTTAGAACTACTATGTTTCTTCTGATACTATGTGGTTGTTATTGAGGTTTTCTGTGTGCTTTCTAATGTGTATGCATATATATATATATCTGTCTTATGGAGAGTAGGATCTTTGGGAGGGTCTTGCTTTGTTTGTGTGTATGGGTTTTTCTTTTTTTTTACTTCTGGGGGATTCCCTCCCTTACAAGATTTATGTGTGATAGGGTTACCCAGGTCTGCATTTTGGCTGTAGGTGTTAATTTATGTGTGTGTGTGTATGTGTGTATGTGTTTGTGTGTTTGTGTTTGAGGAGCCCTTAGGGATGCCTCTTGCCTCAGGGGCTGGGTGGGCGGGGGACACGGAACCTTCTGGGTTGTGGTGCTGTCCGCCATTTTGTGTGGCTGTGTCTTCCGCTTGGGGTGTGCTTGGACAAGAGTGGGAACAAATACCAGACCTTGCTTTTGAAAAAATAGCTACTGCATGCCTCATGTCGAATTTAACTTGGCTGTTAAGTGTTGAAGAAATAGTGCTTCTTAACAGTAAGTAAAAAAAACCCACAAATAACAAAAACAAAAAACTCAACCAAACAAAACCTTCCAAACTCACCAAAATGAAAAACCTGGCCCTTCCACCCCCCCGACAAAAACCTCAAAACAAACTTTGTGACCCTTCTTTGGGCCAAATACTGATCATTATGTATGTTTTGTGGAAGTACAACTTGTCGCTCTTAATATCCGTAGCTTTCTTGCCTCCCAAGGTTAGATCTTTATAAAGTGTGCGTGTGATATCACTGGATGGTATGTTGAGTGAAAAGGCTGATGTTATAGCAACAGGAAAGGAATTTTGACATCTGAGCTTATCCTTGGGTGTCTGTCTCAAACTACAGTCACTGAGAATATGCCCTATGCTCTGCTGGTGGTCAGAGAACCTAGCTGGGCATCCTCTCCTTCTGCTGGTGTGTGTTTGGGTTGGGAGAAACCTCTTCTATGTTTATAAACAATAACTGGTAAATGGGCTGTAGAAGTCTCCTAGTTAACTATCAATAAGGGACTGACTAATGGAGTGGGGGGAATAACCGACTAAACACAATATGTTCTCTTCTGATGTCTGCTGTCCTTTCTTTCTCTTTTTTTCCTGAAGTGCCAGATTGTCCTTACTGGGATCGTGATTAAGCTGGGAACTGTTGTATTTAGCAGAATGCAGACTTCAGGATGTACCCGTATTCTGCACTCTTTATTCACGTTCTTCAAAAAAATGAAAATATTTAAGTAGGGAGTTAGAAATTGCTCTTTTTTTACCCAGTGGAGGCTTATGAACTTGGGTGAGGAAAAAAAGCTATATTCAGAATGCACTGTTGATGTACAGAGATTTTTAGAACAATGCAAACGGGCATCTGGCTGAAGTTATCTGACAAAGTTTCTGTCAGAAAGCTTTAGAGCTGAAAGCTGGGCCTTACTAACTAGAAGTGTCAGGAGTAATGCTGTCCAGAAAATGGATTAAAAGAACAGTGCTGTGGATTTTCTGAACGGATACTGCATTGAGGTGGAACTCTTCTTTCAATTTAGCAAAAATTATTTCTTTTCTGATCATAATTTTAATGTATTATAATTAAGTAATGCAGAGTGCTTGACATCCTGACATTTTTCTGATAATTGGCTGAACATGCAAACCGGGCTCGTGGTTGCTAAACCCTCAATGGACAGCCAGTAGCAGTAGCATAGTAGCTTTACTAATGAGATTATGGCCGTAATGTCAGTCATCCTTCAATCTCCCCCCACCTCAGAACACAAAATTACACCTCAGAGAGCTGAAGGGTTTGCAGGAGTCACTTTGGGGAATACTGTCTAAATATGTGCTTTCTGACAGTTGTTTAATAATATCTTAGAATAATATTTGTATCTGTTTTCCCTCATTCTGTGTGATAACTGCTGGTAACAATTATGTGCAACTGCTCTGCATTTTTAGATTTAGTCGAGTTAAAGCTCTGGGCAAGTTGTATTTGACATCTGAGATTCTCAACATGAAGAAAAATGGACTGTGTTGAGCTGTGGGACTGCGCGGTACTCAAAGCACAATTATTTTTTTGTCTCTGAGCAGTTTTTGGGTTGTGGTGGTTTGTTTCTGTCTGATCCTAAAGTGTTTTGATTGTTCCTATGAAGTAGTAAGAGTACAGTATGTAATGAGGCAGTTGAGACTTCCTATATTAAAGGAATCTTTGTTTATGCAACAAGGATTCACTCATCACCACCTCATGCCCCCCTGCAAAGCATTCTGGAAAAGTGTTTGCCTTGTTTTCGGTTCTACTGGGGTGTACGAAATGGCAGCTACAGAGGATGAAGCTGCTGACCTCCACCATCAGTTCTCCTTCAATGATGTTTTGACCATTGGTAACCAAGGCAAGTTTCCACAAGTTACATACTGTATTTAGAATTAAACTTGTCCTTGCTGAAAACTGGTAAGAAGCCTTATGAAATGCATCCCTTTCTTAATTTGAGCTTTATTTATATGTTGCTTTATTAATTAAGATAATCTGGGTGTTTTAAGATAACTTTGCAGTTAATTCTGAACTAAGGTGTTTTGTATCTGATCTAAGCTAGTAACTGGCTGTTAGATTATGTGACCAGAGCTCTTTGAAACATCCTTTGTACGCTGTTTCAGTGTGCTTACAGCTATGTGAATCCTCCAAGACGTTTTTGTTTATTATTTTTATCTTTCTAAAATCCAGCTTTTCCTCCTCCTCCTGGTGTGGAATGACTGCCAGTACTTGGTCATCCGTGACCCCCAGCCGCCGCTGCTCTGAGGAATGCGCGTTTGGTTCCAGTGGCGGATGGCGGGGGCCGCGGTCCCCTCTGATGTGCTCTGTGCACGGATGTGTGGGCGGCGCAGGAGCTGGCAGGGAAACGGGCAGGACTTTGTCGTGAGTAGAGCTCTCGTGACTCTGCAAGAGCTTTCTGGGAACTTGAACTTGCTCAGGCTGGATGCTGGTATCCTGGCCTCGATTCAAGGCGGTATTTTAGCTCTTGCTGAGAGCAGCAGCTGGTCAGTGCACAGAAGCCAAAGGCGGCTGGTTCGCCTGGGATAGCAGATGGGGGCGTCACACGCTGCATTTACATCTCTTGTAGTGCTGTAAGCTTTGAGAACTTTAGATCCAGATCCTCTCACTAATAATTTAGTCTTGGACTTCCTACAAATAGTTTCTTGTATCTGAACCTGCCCTTTAATGAGAGCATTTCTGAGAATTATGTCTGTAGCAGTTGGATATTTGTACTGGAAATGCTCTACCTTGAATCATTGCTGGGTTCATTGTTGTCTTTGTATGCGTTCTCTACTGTCTCCTGGCTGACTGGTACTTGATGATGTAGATGTTCCAAGCAATTTTGGGACTCTATGATATGGATGACGTCAGAGCAAACCTAAAAAAATAACCCCAGAAAATAGGGCTGGCACCCCTCCTTTCTCCTGGTCTGAATTTTTCTGACTTTGTCCTTTATCAGGGATTAGGAGTACACATGATAATAATTGATGAAAATATGCCATTGCAATCCTATTTTTACATACCCACTCCAACCCCTGAAAAGCAAGTATGTCAGCACAACCTTATTCAGGCTTTACTGAGCGCAAGAAAGTGCTGTTCCTGAGGACCATAATATGCTGGAAGTAATGGGTAAGAGACTCCCTCCTTGCTGGGTCAAAACCTTCCATGAGTGAAGTGCAATCCCAAGGCTGAACGTTGCAGAATGCCCCATTTGAAATACCAGATCGAATTTTCTTATGTAGCTGTTTGCAAACAGCCAAATGATTTCGGGAAGGTCTTTAGAGCAAGAGCTCGCATTCCTCCTATTTGAGCACTCATATATGTTATAGGAATAGTAAGCTGTTATATGTGTAATCTTGTTATTAAAGGGGAAAATTTATCTTCAGCAAGTCTTTGCTTTATAATAATCATCACAATGGATCAATTGCTGAAACAAAAAACAAAGCAACAGTTTTGACTTCTAGTAAATCTTTGAGAGTAATTATGAAGTTCTAAGGATGCAATTGGAGAAAATTATTTACATGTAAAAAAGGGGTCAAGAACAACAGAGGATCTTAAGTTTCTGTGGCACTAAAAGTCAAAAAAGGGGGTGGTCTTACGGGTCTCACAATGATGGTTGAGTAAGTCAGAGCAAGTAATGAGCAAGAAGAGTTGCATATAAACACCTAGAAGTAAAAGTACCTCTGCAAAACTCCTGTTGGCTCCAGTGACCCCTGATTCCCCTTCAGAGGAGAATCTATATTTAGTAAACCAAATGTGTATGAAATCCATATAAAAGCATTTTGACTGGCATGTTTTGGGTGTGTTCTTAAGATTTGGTAAGTCGATGGGCAGGGACCATAGAAAATCAATTGCTACTCTGTGTTTATAATATTAAATTATTTAGCATTGGCTTATGGGTGATAACCTCTTATCACCCAGACTAATACTACTCCTGGCAGGTAATTTATTTGCTCCTGGTCTTGACATCTGTGTCTGAACTACACTATTTCAGCTCCCTTGAGGTTAAGGTTAAAGTTCTTAACTTCTCAGGCTGTTAGACCTTGGTCTTAGCATCTTCCTGAGGACTCTGTAAGAGCACTGCAACTTGGGATGCTGGGCAGCCCTTTGTGGGGTGGAGGGGCTCTGGCTTTTACTGTGTGCTTCTGACAAGATCTCTGGACACTTTGGGTTGTCTGTGTATGGTAGAACACGCATCCAGAAAGGCCTGAGTGGACACAACCCACCAGACAGCCTGAAGTGTTGCGTAGTGCCGTATTCCCCCAAAAGTTGTTTGTGGCTCCACAGGTAAGGCCCCCTCACTGGCTGGGCTTGGCTCTGCAGCTTTCTAGTCTTCTTTTCAGGTGACAGCCAGAGGTACTGGTGGATACAAAAGCATAAGAACCCCCTGTCGAGGTTTTACATTATTTGCTGCACTTGATTAAACTGGGGTCTCTTTTGTCTATAATTGTAATCTTAAGAAATTACCAGGCTGCCAGAAAGGCTACTGGTAATATGATACAGAGGTGAGGTGCAAACCTTTGCATCTATAAGTGTGATGGTGGGGGAGTAGAAAGCTCTGGTTATATGTAGTGTGACCTGACACAACCTTCACTGCAACTAAACATAGTTTGGTATTCTCTGCACCTGTCAGCCTGCTTGTTACTGTGCCTGTTTCGGAGGCATGCATATAAGCAGGGACCTTTACCTGACGTTAGCTTCCACAGATATTAAAGGTAGTTGATTTGCCTTTTTAAGTTTTACTAATATAGAACTATTTAGATCCCTTAGATAATCTCTCCTTTGAGGCATTTGGAAGTTGAGGAGATGACCAGCCTCTGCTCCTTCTGTTGTCCCACTGAGCTTTGATTTGACTAGTGCCTGCGGTCGCCTGTGACATTGAGTGTTACTGGTGCATCACCAAATTCCAGCAATAGTACAGCTTAGACATCTCCTTCCCATAACAGTTTCTGCTGAAAGTATAGGTGTATTGCATCTGTGTGTGGTGTGTTGGTTTTGTTTTGGTTTGGTTTTTTTTTGGTGTGTTGTTGTTGTTTTTTCTTCTTCTTTGAGGTTTTGTAGAGTTAGTGTAAAGATTCATTTCAGTTGTAGAAAATTGCTGAGCAACAGCATCGTGGGTTTTTTTTGAGCTTAATGATAAAATGTCCTGATTACTCTGACACTAATGATCCATCCATTTGAAATACCAGAAGTGTGAGGTACTGTAAAAACAAGCTCTAAGTCAACTCTCTAGGTTGCTACAATGCTATTGCTATGACAAACAAACCCAATTATCTATCCAGCCCTGCTGCTATTTAACAAGGAGCTGAGGAACTTGGTCACCTTGGTTTCAGCTACAGCTTAAAATCCATTATTGGTTTGTGTTGCTTCTGCAGAAGTGACAAAGTCAGCATTCACTTAAGGACAGTGAGTTTCAGGGCTGCATAAAGAATGTGTTATTAATCCTTTTTAGTTCAGTTTTACTTGTGGAATACATTATCAACGATTATTGAGAGTAAGTGGTGCAGGTTTATGTTGTAAAATGCATCTTGATGCAAACTGAATCTACGTAAGAGGTTAGAGAGGTAGTAGTATATGAATACTCATTTTATCTTAACTTTAATACTGCTGGATTTCAAATAGAAGTTCTAAGACTTGCACATACAACCTGAGGAATTATTTTGCAGGTAGAAAAGTGCGTGGAGTGGGTCATTATTGCAGGATATGTGATGTCTTTGAACAGTTCCCAAGAGAAATTATTTTATAATAATAAATGTTCTGAAGCTGGCTATTTATCATTAAACAGTGGCTCAGCTGTAGGATACACACTACTGTAAAAAAGGGCATATCAATGCTTTTTGTTAACAGATAAATGAAGGTTCACTTGATGTCTATTTTTTTGCTTTGGTTAAATGTATTTTTAAAGATCAAATAGGAAGCATAGGTACTGAAGACTTCACACTTAATGAAGAAATTGTAGTGAGCCCTCTAGATGTATTTTTCTAGTGAATTTGCTATAGTAGCGCACAATGGCACACTTATGTGGAAGGAAGAAATATTGGAAAAGATTGGCTTAAGGAATGTTCTGAAGAGACTTTTTTTCCTGCTGTAGAAAGTTGAAAGGATTAGAGCAGGAGAAGTGATTAAGTATTGCAAAATCAAAGACAGTAAAAACTTCTTACTATAATGGGTGGATTTTTGGATCTTTGTCTTAAACTATTAACTTCAGTACCTGTAGTTGTCATAATGACTCTAGTTGTCAGAAAATAATCCTGACCTAAATGCAATTGCAAAGATAGATGTGTTTTCAGATGCACACTTTGATACATGAATAAAAAATTAAATCTTCTCGTTTAGAGATTACAAAATATGTATATTTTTGGTCCCTGTTTGTAGGAAGATGGTATTATGTATGTTAGAACATTTACCATGGTAACGTAGATTATGATAACTGAGCCTCTGGAATAACTATGAAAGGTGATGTTTCTATTGCATTTTTAATTGTTAATTACTATTTATTTCACTCAAAGCCCATTTAATGTATAGTTAAAATAATAATTTTATGCAATTTGAATATCAGATTTATAAGAACATGAATATGCGTATAGAAATCAGTATGCATTTGGAGAAATCCTTCTAACATGCAAGTACTGAAAGATGGTTCGTATGGGGCTTTTTGTGTCAATTCTGTGTACCTACTGTAGAAGGAAAACCTGTACAAACCTAAATGGATATACAGTGTAGCTCTTTATTGTAATTAAATGTCTCCACTGAGGATTATATTCTGCCAAAAGTAAAAACAGTCTTGTGCCTAGACGTATATTACTTGTAGTAAAATGCTCATTAAAGAGTTTTTTCCCTTCCACTGTGGGGTTGTAAAACTGGTGTGAAAATTTTATGTTGATGACCAGAACAGTGGAAAAGAAGGAATCAGGGAAGATGGGAATCTTCTCCCCTGCATTCTAAGCCTAAATGAAACATTGCAGATTGCAGGTGAGGTTAATATTTTCCCTTGGTTTAGGCAGGTTGAATGTGTTAAGCTTTTTTTGTCCGTTTCATCCACAACAGAGGATACAAGCAGCGTAGCTTTTTAAAGGGTAGATCAACATCTATGTTAATAAAAAAAGAAGTCTGTTTTGATTATTTTTTGAGATGAGGAATTGTCAGTTGTGATTCCCTGCCTGATGAGAACTCATGTCTCGCCTCCTTGAAGCAGGAACATTCAGTAACCCTGTTTTACCTGACAACTGGCATCAGGTTGCTGCTCCAAGAAGTGTCAAAACCAGCTCTCAAGTGTGGTGGAGAGCAGCAGGTGCATCATCTGCTCCCTCAAATGCAAGCTCCACATAGACTTGCATTGTTTTTGTTCACTTCAAAGCACAGTGATGGAAGACCATTTAGTGTTACTCTGAATATAGGAAAAAAAACTATTCTAAAAAAAGTAATTATCGGTGTTGGCTACCAGAACCCACTATTTGACTGTGTTGAACAGGCAAGAACAGTATTGAAAACTGGTTACTGGTGTCCATGGTTTGACAAGACAAATACTTCACTTCTGATTCCAAATTTACGTTATTGGGATTACTGATGAGGAATTTGGACACCAGTAGACATGGGAAATGGTTGTGTTTACCCAGATGCCTGAACTTTAGGAGAAAAGTCATATAACTCAACTAGCCAAATATTTGACAGGATACACATTTCAGATGTCCCATATATCAGTGGGTTTGTGTATCATACACCATTTTCTGTGTTTTCCTCAGGATTTTTGCTGCCCCTGCAAAAGAAGGACTATAGTTAGATAAGCAACTGTGTTGCATGAAGAACCTCTGCGCACATACGTAGTTCATGTAGTTGAGCAGTCTCTGAGGAGAAGACTTGAGGAAGAAAATTCCTACCATATTTGTCTGCTGATGTACAGAATTATTACATTCAGCCCTAAGTGAGGTTTTGGTTTGGTGGGGTTTTTTTTGTTTGTTTTGTTTACTTTTTGTATTTCCTGGTTTTTTTTCCCTTATTGGTATCCCTATGGATACCATAGCTTTGCCAGAGCCAGCAGAGAAGACCGATCAGATGAGATCTTGAAATTAGTGGCATATTCTTCATTGTTGTTTCTTTTTTAATCTTATGGGAAGTTGAATTTACAGCTATTGGAGACCAGATCTTGATTTCACATCTCTCTGCAAAAACTTGTCAGATAGCCCGCTGTCTTCTCAGACTGAGAAAAATTGCTGCAGCTGAGGTAAGAATATGGCTTTTGCCTTCAAACATCTGCATCTTCCCTGTGCTGTTTCCCAAGCATGCCAGTTTTGATCCTTCTCAGTATGTTATCAGCCATTTCCAGGCATTGTTGTGCTGGAAGCGTGGTTAGCTGTCATGCATCACATTTGAGATGGAAGTGTGAAATTAAAGAAATTGAAGTTGCTTTTTATCCTGGTATTGTATGCATTAATGCCTAAATCAGTGAGATACAGAGCAGTTTTAAACTAGTAATTTATAGTTTTATTATGAAACTGAGGGAAAACTAAATATACAGCTTTCAAAAAGTCAGTAGCACCATTTTTATATCAGTTGCGCTGCTGGACCATTGTTTAATTTACAGCTTTTGTGTATTTCTAGACGTAACTGTGCTATTTGCTGTGTTGCTTGATGATTACAAAACCTTGAACATTTAACTAATCTTAAAAAAAATAAAATTAGACAATGATTGAGAATTTGAGTGGTAAGTCCCAATCAATATTCTTTTGAATGACTGATCTTCCCCACAGAGGAAGAAACAAACAAAATGCTTGGCTGAATGGGCCTTAAAATCAAACCTGATTATGTCAGCTATTCTGGTTGATGTTCTGAGCAACTGTGCTTATCTATGTTACCACATATGTTAGGACAGTGCTAGTAGTTGTTATGTAAACGTGTCCAGAGGATAAACTTTATTTAACTGAAGATACTTCCAGTAATAATCTTGTTTTCTTGGAAGTACTGTTCTGACTGTTTTTTACAGGCTGGCTCTTAAGTGGCTTATCTGGTAAATCAAAACAATTTTTGAAAAATGCACTTGAACTGTAGGCCAGGCCACTGTACACGCTTCCCTTATTTCAGTCAGAATGTGAGCAGAGAATCTGATCAAAGCACATTCATCTTGAAATATTCGATATTGTGAAAGATTAATTATAAAATTTTCACATGGATTCTCTTAAGACTTGAGAGATGAACTCCTGTTGCAACTTGAATGTAATTCAATGAATTCATTCAGTTCCTAGAGCAATTCTGGTGACTGCCAAATGGTGTATTTCTTCCTCTCATTTCCTTTATGTGCTTTAGCAGTTTAGATTGTGAGGTGCTTTCTACTGGGGCACAGCTTCCTGAGTCCTGCCAGGCCAACATGCTGATGGATTCAAACAACCCAATTTGTAGTTCTTTTCAACTGTTATAAAAACAAACCTGAATTTTGTGAGCATCAGTATAGGAAGTCCAAACTGGCAGATCAGGGATTTAGATGATGTCAATGTGATTATGTTTTGCAGAAAGAATCTATTCCTAGTTAGAACGTGGCACCTTTTGCTGTGCTGGTATCATGGTCAGGCAGGTGACTATTTTGCTGTGCCTGTGAAAGCATCCAAACTCTCATGCTCTCTTGTATTTTTCTGGCATTGCCATAAGGAGGATAGAGAATTTATAATGTATGAAATATCTGATTATCATTGACCTCCAGAATGAGACTTCCGATGGGACAGCCTGTTCACTTGATCCCCAACATAAGATAGAAATCTAGGACTTGAAGTGCTTTGCAAATGGTTTTGGTGACATTTACACGAGCCCAAAACCTATGGAATTCTTCTTCAAAATAAAAAGTAACTGATAGACTTTTTTTCTAAATTGTTGTTTGTTTGTGGTTTTTTTGGTGTGTGTGTGTGTTTTTGTTTTTGTTTTTGTTTTTTTTTTTTCACAACCGTGTATGTTAAGAGGTTCCTTATAAGCATTCATGAAGGCTGTGCTATCTATAGGGGAGCCATCTGTAAAACGTGTGTTTAACTTCGAGCAATAGCTAAAGCAAGAGAACTTCTGTACAGGGAAGTTGAGGAACGCCCTTGTGGGAATTGAAAGAAACAAAGGGGAAACAGAGAAGAAGAAAACAAAACTGATAGTGGGAAAGAAGTAGAGGCAAGACAATGGAAGACTGGAAGTTGGAAATAAAAGTAGAACCCTCAGCTTTGGCCAACAGTTTCACAAATTGCAGCCCAAAATACATTTCTCATATGTGAAAGCAAAAATGTTTAAACTATGCTGTTCTGTTGTATAATAACTCTGGAAATGATACAGCAAAAAAGAACTCTACAATGTTGTTTCTTCGTAAGTATGATCTCAGAATAGAACTATTTAAGATCTGACTTTCTTGTTCGGTCTTTAAAGTCTGTACTCTCAATACATACTGTAGCATGAACCTTGCAAATTTAAAAAAAAAAAGCACAGATATTAGATTTGGTGGGAAATTTTTATCATAAGCCTGTCCTACTATACCTCCAAATGACAAATGGAGATGGTTCAGGAGAAAGTCAGAATTGTGAGGAAATTATCAATTGCTAGCCCTTGTTTATTTCCTCAATGTACATAGCACATGTTTTCAATCATTGCTGTTGCTTAATATAGATTTTTCTGGCTGGGAACACCAAAGCAAAATAAATCAGATGTGTGAAATGTTTGCTGATATAGAAAACTTTTTCCCAGGGATATGTGAAGTTGGCTCTGTTTGAGTGCTCTGCCCTTCCTGCCAGGTTCCTGCACAGATGAGCTTTGAACAAATCCATGTCTTCAGCCACAGTGCTTCACCTTCCAGTGTGTGCGAATAGTAGGAACCTTCACTCATGATGGTGGCCTTGGTTTGCCTTGAAGAGACACTTGAGCACGTTTGCTCCTGCAGTGCACTGTGTGCCTTCTCACCACTTTGTTTCAGTCCCTCGAACAATTGGAGCCTAGCAGTGCGTGCAACGGGAAGGGGAAAATCTGAGATTTATTGTGGAGACTGAGTTTCTGCTTTCACAAAAGAGGAGCTTTCTTTTAGTGGCATTCAGCAAGGTCCCTTTCTCACAGGAACTGTGCCAGAAGATGGCATTGCTGTACGCAGAGCACTCATCTCCATTGCAACAAGTCATTAAGAGGAGTGGAAAAACTGCAGCTTGAAAGTCCATTAGAGTGAGTCAGGCTGACAGGAAATGAATTTGCCTTCATATCACACATCAAGGACTCTTCCATTAAAATATATAATGTGCTGAGAAGGTTTTTTTTTAATTGTTGTTGTTTAACAAGAAGCTTGTGTTTAAAAATACAGATTAATCTGTAGGCTGAGGGGTGTATCTCAGTACTGAGAACTCTTTTTCAAATGGAAATAGAAGACACTATGAAATCCACACCCCCTTGCTCACACCACCTCCTGCCAACAACTTACTCTTTGGTTTTAGGATCATTTTCCTCAAAATTCTTTCTCCCAACTGTTCCTTGGGTACGGTGGGAAAAGTATTCTCAATAAATTCTGGCAGTTTGGTTTTGCGAAGGTCTGTCTGCAAGGGCAAGTAGCACTTGGCATGCTCCAAAGGCTTCTGCAGTGAGTTTAATCCCAAAAGATAGTAAGCAGCTCTTTGATGTAGGTGAAAGCCTGAGGAAAAGCTGTACTAAATTAGCAGAAATGTGATTTTTTTTCCTTTTTTCCAACTTTGTACTTTGTAGCAGATTCTGTTATTTGCTAAAGCACTGTGACCCTGATTTCCAGTCTGTAGGATGAACAGATGTAAAACCAGCATATAGCTTTTCTTGGCAAAAAGACAGAATCTGTGTTTGGCTGGGTATCATGGGGTAGATCCAGTCTCTGTGGATCTGTGTGTTTGTGAGGATTGCAATGTAGTCATCTCTGGGCATACTGATGGAAGCTACCTGCTGTGGTTCTGGCACCCCCAGGAATTGTTAGGTTGGTTTGTAAGGTGCTTATTCCTGTCATGAGCTTTGGAAAAATCTTCAGATTGGCTCAGGCTGGTGGCTGAACTGTAGGAACCACTTCCTTCAATTATGTCCCAAACGCTAAACAGAGATGCACAGAAATGTAATTAGAAAGCCATAATGCTGGAAACTAACAGATACCAGAGACCTTCCTCTTGCCTATACTATAAATGAAATTAAATTCCTTTACCAGTAAGGCTTTGAGGGGAAGGAAAGGGAAGGCAAACAATAGTGGAAAATAAGTGGAAAGAGTGTAGAACAATTATTTGAAGTTACCCTTTCAACCAAAAAGGAAGTGCCTAGAATCCTTCGGTTTTTAATTTGACCACGGTATGTTTCCTAATTCTCTCTTCAGAATCACCAGGTATTGAAGAGGAAGTCAAGGATGTAAGTGCCATGCTTTTTCTTTGTGTTTCCCATTACCTGGTGAAAGTGGCTCTATGGGATCCACTTAGTGATGGATAGGTAAGGTAGGTGTAAAATTGGCACCAGGAAACAGATATTTTTTTGAGTGGACCAGGACCCAAATGGGTGGGTAGGCGACATCTTGATCTTTCTACAGGTGGAGACTCCCCTGGGAAAAAAACATGGATATGTTTCTCCTATAAAGCTTCTGATTGATCCATTTAGCAGCATTTCCTTTAGTGAGTGACATCTGGGCTCGCTGTTGCTATTAACTTCATGAAATACCTGTCATAAAGATGGAATTTAAACCCCAAACCAACAAACTCGCCTTTGAGGCTCTTATCTACAGTAATTCAAAGCTGTTATGTAGACATAGGCTAATGTGCATTTGGCAAGTGCTTCTTGCAGTCTGCGGCTTGCTCTGCCAGGAAGGTGAAAATTGTCCCTTGTTTAGTGGTTTAGGTGATATTACATGAAGGGCTTTTCTCAGAGTTGTCCTTTATTAGCTTATTTCTGAAGGGGTTAGTGCCGTGGAGAAATATTTTACTATATCAGTCTGTTACTATGCAGAAGAAAAACTCTTACTTTGGGGTGAAACCCTCAAAGTATTCTCTAGCAGGAGAAAACTGCTCCTCATTCTGCTGATTAGTGGCAAGGTGTTTTGGCCGCTTCTTTTTGTCAGTTATGCTGTAATGTAAGAAAGACTTTAACTCCATGGTGGAAAATACGTTCTAAAGTCAATGGATATGAGTGTCCTGTATTTTTGGGTAGGAACCCGTTGTCTTGGGTGTGGTGTGTGATTATTTATTTTGTTAGTGGGCTGAGTCACAAGCCTCAAAAGCACAACCTCTTGCTTGAGCTCAATGGCATGATCAGGTCTGCCTGTGGCAAGGGAACTGTGACTGAGGGAGACTGGACTGCTCAAGTGTCAGAAAATGAAGTGTGGAAGAACAGCTTTAATTAGTGAAATGGCTTTTTTTTTTTTAAATTTCCTTCCAAGAGAGAAGGGTCTCCAACTCAAGCTCCTTTGACACCCAATGCAGTCCACCCAGAAGTGATAAAACATTGTAGTTTTCCTCATCCTTTTCAGACCCCAAATGTATGTGTGTGTGTGTGTGTATATATATGTATGTATGCATTTACTCATTAAAAAAAACCCTATATGGTTCTGCTGGGCCTGCTCCAGTGTTTCTTTTACACTTGGGATTTGCTTCTGTTGAACTCTGGAAGGAGTTGGATATGAAAGGGGTGCAGCATTATGCTGAATGCTTTATGTACTCAGAGCTAAAAGCATTATTGATTTCATTTGCTATGAAAGAAACAATTTAGATGTATCTGGAAAATGAGGGAAGGAGGAATAAGGAAAAACAAATTAATGTTTCATGCCACATATTTCAATGCAGCAATTTCCTAGCTTGCTTTATTCCTGACTTCCTTTTTATTGTACTTGGTGCGTGTTTGGCGTTGCAGGATTCAAAATGTCCCTGCTTCATCAGGCTGCACAAGGAATCCTGCTACTTGCGTTGGTCTCAGAATGAAATTGTGGGTCATTTTAGTCATTATATCAGTGATATGGAATCATAATAGGATTAATTCAAAGGGGGGAAAGTTCAGAAAGAGGTCTGGTTTTGTGTGTGGTGTTTTGGTGGGGTTTTTTGGTGTGTTTTTGGTTTGTTTTTGTTTTTTAAGGTTCTGGCATAAATATCTTAACTTCACTCACAGTTTTAATGGGAGGAGTATTGAGAACTGTTAAGCTTTCTCAGAAGCAGTTCCAGATAGTACTGACCAGAATTAATGTATACAGCATCACAGAGTAGTTTCTATTTTTGCATTTCTTTGTACTTCCTGCTCTCTTTAACCCTTGCTCCAATATTACGATTTTAATAGCACATCAAAGCCTGTCTCCTATTACTTCTTGATGTGTGGGTTAATATTTTCTTACTAAAATTATCAAACTTTATGTGGCTGAAACATTTTAGGCTTCAAGATCCATGTGCTTGCGCTACAAGATTTTGTATGCTTAATATAGAGGTTTTTTACTTAGTCATGAAACTGCACAGCCAGGGAAAATACCTTGTCCCTTTCACTCTTAGATCCTGTTATTGCACTGAGGAAGCTCTAAAATTGTAATGGCACTAAACTTTGTCCATTCTATGCTAAAGTGATAACATATTAGAAGAATGAGGTGTGTTACCTGTAATCTTTGAACCACATCATAAATGTGGTATTTTTTGAAACCCCTTCAGAAAAATAAATCCTATTGTTTCTGACCTAGAATATTTCCTTCTGTTTTGCAGTGACCATTAAATTGCTGACCTGCTTTGTTCTCTACTGCAGTAATGTTCTGCTGATTTACTTTGTGCTCAAAAAGGAGACTTGCATCTGTGCTTGTAATATGAAGGATCAGACAGAGTAGGCAAATTTATCTGAAGAATCCTGTTGATTGTTGTATGTGTGGTTATGAGAACGTGGCCCTCAGTTAAATTGGTAGTAAAACCAGCCGCTTACTTAGATGAGACATGGTTAGGTCTTGAACTGGAGTTGACCTAAATCCTTGTGGTCAAATTAGCTTCTGTATTGAACTTATTACTTAAAGCTCTTAAAGTTTATTGGGGGAAAAAAGAAAAATAATAGGCAGCAAGGCATGGAGAGGAAAAAATTAAAAGCCACTTTAATGAAACATTTATATCAAGTGACCTTTTTGATACTTTGTAACATTAAACTCCTCTTTAATCTTGTAATAGTTACCTTTACAGAAACCAACCAAGCCCCCATATAGTATTACTTTAACACTGCTGCATTCTGTGCTCTTCACAGTCAGTGCAGTTGAAGACTGCTCTTTAAACTGCTTGAATTGTTATGTGGAGGAATATGACGTGGAGCTGTTCAAGCAGGGGTCTCTGTGTTGTGTTGTGTTTTGCTGTTGTGATGGTGACACACCATTCGCTTTCTGCCAGTCCTGTCCTGTGACCTGCCTTCTATCTCTAGTTGTCGCAGCCTTTCCATTCCTGGGGGTTTGCCTTTGGATGCTACTTGAAGTACTGATTGACTTTCTCACTTTGGCTTTGTGCCTTCAAGCATCATTATTTTAGTGGAGATGTAGTCGCAGAAATATATTATAATGCAGCAGTAAAGCAAACTTAGATGTCATTTTAAACAAAGCTCACCATCGTTTGTCAGCTGGCCTCTTAGGTGGCTCAGCAGAAGTGTTTTGAAGCAGCTGCTTTTCTCAGTTTCACTCTTCTTCCCCCCTCCCAGCTCTGGCACTGTTTCTCCATTGCTAATGGTTTTGGACCTCCTTAGTCCATTGCCTCAAATGACATTTTCTGAAGTCATGGTCATACCTGCTCCCCAGTTTGAGGGAAGCAGAGGAATAAAAAGCAGCTGTATGTGTCTGTGTGGTGTATAGCCTGTTGGACGCTATTTCTTCCACATCGGTGTGGTTCCCCCTTCTCTTCCCCCAGCACGACCTAGCACCCCAAGAGCCTCGCTGGGCAAAGCATGAGCCCGGCAGGTACAGGAGCCGCCCGCCTGACTCCCTAGCCAGCCGAGGCTGGCAACAGCACCCGGGAGCCCCTGAACCCCACGCGTGTTCATGTGGGCTGGGGCAGCAGCTCTGCCAGGCGCGGTTTAAAGCCGGGGGAGCGGTGCGGGGCCGGGGCTGCGTCCGGGGTGTCAGAGCGCGGGCGGGGAGCGGTGACAGCGGAACGGGACAGGACAGTACGGGACGGGAGCCCCGGCCGCGGGCACCGAGGTGGCGGGACCCGGCTGTCCCCACCGCCCTGCGGCGGGCGCGGCCGCGGCTGAACGCGGGGGCAGGAGCGGGCTCGCTGCCCTCCTACGTGCTCGTGTTTCGGATTTGGCGTGCGGTGGCTCTGACATAGTGGGAGAGGGAGGGAGGGAGGCAGGGCTTCCTTGCACTGTCACTTCCAAGGAGCGTTGGGAAGCGGTGGCTGCTGCGCCCCCGGCGTGCGGCGGCCTGGCGTGTTCGGCTTTCTGCAGGGAGGCTTTCCAAAATGCGTCGCTGAGAAGGGAAATACACCAGCGCGTAAGTTATCCGGGGTCCCTTTCCATCTAGAGCGGTTGTAAGGCTGTTTCGTTTGTTTGCTGTGGCTTGGTTTTTATCGGTATTTGCTGATGGCAACCGCGAAACTTGTACTGTTTAAGAAACCGTTGAAATAAATAGCTGGGAGGGATAATCAGAATTCTTATTTTTTTCAGCAGAAACAGGAAGTCTGCCTTCTGGTGAAGTAATACGTCAGGCTGCCGGGGCATCCGATAGTAAGCCCCCATTTGAACTGCTAGATGCAGAGAGATTTTTCTGCAGCATCCTGGAGCAGTCTAGGGATGGCAGACACAGGTGCTCTTGCTGAATCTTCGGAAGAACAGTATGGAAGGGGGTTTTGCCTCAACTGTGCCAGACTCTGCATTTCTGCAGTCCTTGGTTGAGAATGATCATTTTGATCATTGGGAAGATGTAGACTGACATTTGTCAATAATTCCTATATCCTCTGTAAAGAGTTGTCCAAAAGATTTTTCTGCTTGATGTGATGAGAAGGGGTTGCTAGAGGAGAGTGTCAGGCTTTCTGATTCTTCTGTTTGAGGGAATGGGTTTGAGGGAAGCAAAATGTCCTCAGTTCCGAAGGTTTTCTTCCTTTCCTGTCTTTCTCCTCAAAGAGCCTGAATAGTCGACAAGCGTGTTAAGTGCCTTTCTTCCTATTTAATTTCTGTCATAATATAATCAAGCAGCACTAGTTAGTGTTTCTGATATTAAACAGCTCAATGTAGGGGCTGTTCATGTGCGGGTGCTTTATCAAATGATTTACAGGCTCAGGGCTTCATTGGCAGCAGTGTTTGGATCCTGACTCTGCAGAAGCTGAGGATGGAGTGTTGAACAAGGCTCTTGGGTGTGTCAGCTGTTCAAAACACAGGTGGTTTTAAGCTTTGCTTTTGCTTCTAGTTTCCTATCTTTTTGTATGGGTGGGGAAGAGAGGAAAAAATTACCAGTGATGTAATTTCATCTTTCCTAATTTAGTCTGGCTTATGTCTAACTAGCCAGTTGATGTATTTTACTCTAATTTTTGTTGTGGTAGGGTGTTGGAGAGGGGAAAACACATTCTAAAAACATGCTTAAACTGCCATGAGTAACTTTACTTGTCTGTGAAATACTCCTGTTACCATTTGCATCTCTCCTTTTTCTGCAAAATGGGCTTGATCTTTGTAGAGGTGTTACTGGAAGCCAATAGCACGTAGTAGCTGCTGGAAAATAGGTTCTTGAGTCTGTGTTGCACTTTTTGCTCAAAAACCCATCTGCTTTTTTGTTGGTAGCACAAGATGGAAGAGTGGGTTAGTATAGAACAGTGAAAAAACACATTTTAACAAGCTCTTTTGCCAAGCTATGTTCACAGTCTCCTTTGCTACTTTTTTTTTTTTCTTTGTATATAATTCCTTCTTCTGTGTATGTGCTTTTCAAAAGGGCAGAGCCACAGAAGGGTTGGCACTTGATTGTAATTATTGCTTGAGTTTAGAGCATAAGCCAGTACTAGTCAGGTCAGCACTGGTATCCTATGGCTCAATGTGAAGCCTGCTAAGATTGATAAAAAGCATTCCGCTGACCTGGAGAGATTTTTGGATCTGCTCCCTAGCTGCCCATGTGGGTAATTAGTGACTCTGGATTCCAGCAGGGTGTCTTGGTAATGATTCTTGAACTTGTTTCTAAATTTTAAAAGAAAAAAAAATCTTATTAGAAGTCTTTCTCTTATTTCACTAGAAGCCAGTAAATGGGAAGCATATTTTTATTATAAGTCTTGCTTATGGTTTTGTCAGGCTACTTCACCGGCTTGCAGCAATCTGCTCACCCTGGCAAGCTGTGGGTAATTTGGAGCTTGGATACAATCCTTGACTTGTCTTTTCAGTCTGTGCATTAAGCTACACTGATATGGTCAATAAATTATCACTTTCAATGCTGTTTGGGGGGTCTGATTACACTCAGAAGACTCCTAGGCCTGCTACATTTGTAACTTTAAAGAAATAAGAAAAGCCTCTTGTTACTGGATGGCATACTCTCACTGAGTGATTTACTTTAGTACCTATGTGGCCGCGTGGACATTGTAATGGATTTTAAAAGGCAAAAGAGCAGAATTTTTGGTGATTTTTCTTGTCTTGCTCCCTGGCAGTTTAAATCAAGGGTGGCTTTACTGTAATCTGCAGTTGTATGGATGTGAGACTAGAGTCATGTTAATCCATTTCAGAAGCAGCAGGAGTGGATCCAGTTCCTAACACTTTGTGAATCACTCTTCTTTTTTTTTTTTTTTTTTTTCTGAAGGTTCTGCATGTAAATCATAAGTCTGTGACTGGAAAAAGATGACTTCAGATCATAATGATTTGGAAGAATAAATACCAGCTAAAGTTACTAAATTTTGTATTAGTGGGTAGCTTTAGTCTCATGCCGTAGACTGTTCTATAAGCTCTGTATTTGGGTCTCTTTAATTGGTATCACTTAGGCATAGAGCATAAGTAGATATATAATAAACAAAGCAGCAGATTTAAGTTAATGCTAATGTGTTTGCAGTCTGAGCCAAAAGCTTTTCAGGGTTATTATAACATGCTGGGCATACAGCCCATCTATCTAAGTGTCTGAAGGAGACAAAAGTTATGGATTGACTCATTGTACAAATCAGCTCATCTGAAAGTCAGATTCCGCTATTTGTTGCCATCAGTAATTTAGTTGTATTAAGTACAGCTGAGGATGGATGGCAGTGTGGCCAGAATATTGAGATGGGTTTTCTGAGATCCCAGGAGCATTCCCTGCATCCCCATAGATTTTCTGTGTGACCTGGGGCAAGTCATTGAATGTTTTGGTAAAACAGAGATGATGATGCTTCCTTCTTTTTCACAGTCTGCTGTGAAGATTAATGTGTTACAATCAATTATGAGAGGACTATATAAATATAATACTAAACAAAGTATTTGAAGAGTGCATGCTTCATACATAACTTGATAATATGTGCTTTGCAAACCTGTCCTGCAAATTTGCTTAATACTATAATATACTTGCATGTAAGCATGCACAGCTCAAGGGGCTAAGTTTAAATTTTGGCAATATACCCTGAATATTGATTTGGGGTAAATATGAGAAGAGCCTTTGTTCATCCTAAATTCTGAACTAGTATTCAGAGACCATTCCAGTTGTTAAGACACAACAAAATTTAGTGTCACATTTAACAATGACAAGACAATACAGACTTTGATAAGGATTTACGTATGTAATTCCTATGTATTAGAGATAATGCCATGCAAACTTCTTCTCCTGTGACTGCTGCTGTTGTAGTCTACGATTATTTAGGCATTTACATTTTGGAAGATTTCAATCTTTAAAATAGTTCAGTCCCATTCATTGGGAGTGTTCAACCAAGTGGAAAGAGTTTAGTTATCTTGAACTATATAAACTGCTATATTGAAACTAATTCATATGTATGAAGTTACATTTTAAGCTTTGTAACCTCAACTCTTCCTTAGGAGAATAAATCGACAAGATAGTGTAGAACTGTGTGACACCTGTCTGTTTGGGAGTAATATTTCTGTTTCCTTAGAACAAATATTTAAAGGCCAGTTAATTACCTGGAACAGAAAGTTCTTAATCTGTGCAGCAATTGTGATTATAATTTAGGCCTCCTAAGTGGGTTATGATGCAAAGCAATTAGTCATAGGTTAAGATTTTTAAAAAATATTTTTTTATGTCTGAAGGCTTATTATAAATGATGTTAGTCTTCTGATCATATGAGATGTATACTGGTTGTGTAAATGTGATTCTGTTGCTTTTTTAAATCCACTGCTTTTGTCACAAAACTTGGCAGTATTGGCTGTGTGCTGCAGAGGGAAACCTTCCACTTCGAGTGTGAATGTGTGCTGGGCATTTTGAGCAGGAGGTGGATGACTTGGTACAGTCTGTCTGAGCGACTGTCGTGCTCCCGAGTTGTGATTCCAGCCCAGCGGTGTGTGGGGCACCGAGCTGTCCCTGCCTCCCTTTGGTGACTGACAGGTACAAACCATGCCTGCTCTCAACTGAGTCTCCCTCCTATCATTGGCATCTGGAATTAAATTAATTTTTGATAGTTTCTATTTGAAAGAATATCAGCAGTTTGTACAAGATATTTAGAGCTCAATGTTTTTGTATAGCCAGCTATGCCATTTTAGCTTTTCAGCAGGACACCTGTTCCACTTCCAGAGAAACCCTTTTGCCTCCCACCTCTGCAACATCTCTTCTCCATCCCATCTTCAACCTTTGCAGTGAAACTAGAAACTGAGACTTGTCACTCGACTGCCTTCCTGTGCTATTTCATTGACCTTTGTCTGGGCCTGTAGGTTACATTTCAGAGATATTTATAGAATTTGTTTTATTTTAGGTTGCAGAAGTATGTTCTTATTAAGAAAATGGCCCCAAAATTATTCTTCATGTTGTTTGTAAAAAATACATTTCAACTTAATTTGAAATGACTTTGACTTCTCCCATTCTCATTTTTCCTGACAAAGGCTTTCACTTCACACTTTTTCACAACTTTGTAATGTGATTTTGGAGAGAAGAAGCAAATAAGTTTTAAAATGTACATTTATGTATATTTAAAAAATATATACATGTAAAAATATATATGTTAAATAGAGAATTTGACTCACCATCTCTTACTCTGAAAATTAATTTTTGTAAAGTAAGGGAGAGAGAACTTGCTTTAAAACAAGCAAAGTATCTAATTTTTAAAAAAAGTTTAATTTTGAAAATTTTCTATGAAATTTGCGAGTCTTGGAGATGTTGGTTATCAAGGTGACTATTTTGAATCTAAAGCCATTTTTCACATATAAGAAAAGCATGAGCTGATGATATATTAGGCCTATTTTGATCTATGGTACACTAGCTCAACATAAACTGTTTAAAAATAGTTGAGCTCTATTGTGATTTTTATTTTGTGGCTCAGCACAGGTTATAGTAGTTCTATAGTCCTGTTCAAGTTCTTGAGCTTCATTGAAACATCTCTACTAGGTATTTTTCCATCTGCTATTTGAAGTTCTGGAGGGAGAACCTAATGCTTTTTTTTTTATGGTAATGGTGGGGTTGGTTTGTTTGTTTCTGTTTTTATGTTCGTTGTTTGGAGTTTGTTTGGTTTTTGTTTTGGTTTATTTGGAAAAGGCATAGGGCAGTGGTGAGATTTTAACATATGCAGATTATAATTGTAAACTGTAACTGATTTTAAGTAATCTACCTAGAGGAAAACTACAAAATTAGCCGCAAAGGAATTTTATATCTTGTACCTTATACAGAAAATGTAGTTTTCAAGATGTTTCTAATACTAAATAGAAAGCTCCTGTTTCTATTTATTTATTGAACAGAAAATTGATGACTACAGAAATAAGTATTTATCAATCGTTAACAAGAATAGTTGATTCAAGAGTTGGTTTGTAAGCAGAGAAATCAATGTTATGATTTGAGCTGAAGTAAACATGGCATTATGGGCTCTTTTCATTTCTCAGTCTTCTTAAATAGTGGCAGTGACTTAAAATCTTAAGAGCTCACTGTAACTGCAGGCAATTATTTATACATCTGTGCTCTGACCTGCAGAACAACTGGCCTGTTTTCATACCACATTTTGCTTTGTGGTTCTGATGATGAAGACAATGAGACTTCTTCACAGTGAGGGTGACTGGACCAGGCTGCCCAGGGGGGTTGTGGAGTCTCCTTCTCTGCAGACATTCAAACCCACCTGGACACCTTCCTGTGTAACCTCATCTGGGTGTTCCTGCTCCGGCAGGGGCATTGGACTGGATGAGCTTTCAAGGTCCCTTCCAATCCCTGACATTCTGTGATTCTGTGAGTGTACACAGTGATGAAACAAAATCATCATGTACTATGGAACAAATTATTAGTTTAATTTTGAAAAAGAGATAGAGACTATAGGTTTCTTCTGGGAGGTGAGCAGTGTGCAGCTGTTAGTGTTCCGTAATAACATTGGATAATGGTGTACAAGCACTTAAAAAGGTTTCTATTTCTAGTCTTTGAAATGGCTCACTAGTAATGTAGAGCTGTAGCTCCTGGAATTCCTATGGCATAGTGTATGCTGCTGCAGGAGATGTCTCCTCCTGTCCCAAAGGATACTGAAAGATCCAGTCTCTTCTGCTGTGATTTCTGTGCAACTCTGTACCTTGAAGGAGTATAATGACTCATCCCCTCTTAAATTACCCCCAAGCCCCTCTGCTTTCAGTTCAGCATAAAATGCTAAGTGTATTTTGGAGGCTGGGGGCTGAGGGGTGCCTAGAAGTAAACAGTATGCAGTGCAGGAATGACTTCCAAGATCTAAAATATATAGAATTTCACAAACTTAATCTACTGTTTGTGATTGTGATTTATGCGGTTGGTTGTTTTTTACTGGGGCCCAGATAGAGTGCTAAATTCACTTAGACCTGATGCAGGGAATCTCATGTTTGGAGTACAGCATACACACAGGCTCACTGATGAGCTGGATTTTGGCTTTTAAGTATCTTATTCTTTATCACCTCTGGCTAGTTTTGCTGGTTTTTAGACAATGTTCTGTTAAACACTAATGTTAATTGTCAGTTTCTAAGAGTTGTATATAATCTTTGGTGGTTCTCTGAAAAGATCTTAGTGTTGTCCAAGGGTTTTATTTTATGGTGTCTCTTGGGTTTTTCCTTAATCAAAGAGGGGAAAAACCATCAAGACTTTTGATATGTTGGGTCTTTTCCCAGCTTAATCCATATGAATTTACAGTGTGGTAGGTGCATCTTATACTCGCTCAACTTCTACATGTTTTTAACCTGGGTCTGAGTGTTGGCTGAAGAACTACAGACCAAATAGCTGCGGTTGTTTTGCTGAAGCCACTTCTCAGCAAACTTGAGTTAAATGTGCTGCATTTCCAATTAACACAAACTATTATATTGACTACAAAAAAAGAGGATAAAACAGTGAATAGATGGTGTTCATTCGAGACCCTTCTGTCTGAAGGAAGAAGTGTGAAACATGTGGCAAAAATTCCAGTGCATTAGATTAGTGACTACAGCAACTGCCTTCTCTGATGTTGATCAGAACATTTTACACTAAATGCATTTTCTTGAACACCTGCCATTTTCACTACCTATCTGAATTTAAAATGAAGGTTTTTGAAGTCCACGATGTGCTGGTCTTGATGAAAGGTGGGGAAAAATCTCTCAGTTGTGACTCTATTCAAGATGTGGTTTTGATCATAAGATTGTGGTCACTTTGGCAGACAATACTAAAATGAAACCTTGGAGAACTTGGAAAATATTACGATTTAGGTCTTTGGGGAAAAGAGCAAAGACCTATTTGAAAATTATTTAAAACCATTTCTGCTCAAAATTGTTTCTGTAAAAACTGAATCTAGTATTCAGACTAAATTGCTGTCTGGATCTGGTCATTCCATTTAATGTCTAATGCTAACAATACCAAGTAGAAGGCAAGTGTGAAATTATAGTTATGGTTTTTGTTCTCTTTTACTTGAGTTGATATCACGTTCAAGTGCACTGCAACACAGTATTGGATGTTGTTTGCAATAAGCAGAATTTGCTTTTGCTGATTGAATGACTGTGAAATAACAGTAATTTCTTAGGGTTTCACAGCAGAGTCTATTGGTTATCTAAATCCTGGTATTTCATGTGCTTGTTAATTCTAACAGATGTGTTGGTAATGACTACTGTAGCACCGCATATTCAAACTTTTCTTTCCTTTTGATTTTCTGAAAAATTTGTTCTTATCTATGCTTGTTTCTCCCAACTGTACATGGACATTCCCTATTTGCTTTTTGAACCATTTTATGACTACAAAATATGAGAATATCCTTAAATATAGAAGACTCTCGAGAGCAAAGAAAATGCAAGCCATCTTTTATTCTGTATCAGTTAAAGTATTTTAGCTACTTTTTTGAATGAGGTGGAGCTGGTTTGACATTACAGTTCCAAAGCCAGTTGAGATGGTTGCACTTCCTTCATCAAACTGCTCAATTCTACTGGCTCTGCAAATTGCTGGCTTTAAGCTGGGTTGACGTGTTCTGCTTAAACTATGACCCATAGGCAGCTGAAATATCGAGAATGGAACTTAAATTGAATAAAGGGAAGAAATCCTGATGAGCTCACCCTGTTTGTAAAAGACTGATAGTGTTAGTACACTGACTCTCTGTTTTGTGAGAAGGGGCAATATTAGCAAGGCATTTTGAACATTAATAATTTAGTCTCTAAATGTGTGAAGCTGCTATTACAACTTTTAACTTGCTCTTCCAGGCTGTTTTAGGCCTCCTAGTTGACTGTCAGGATGTATAATATGTAATGTCTCCAAACGTGGCTCCAAGTACTGTGCAGTGATGATTATATTAACGTTATGTATTTAGGCCTCATAAAATAAAATAACTTTAATTCTCTCCATGGGAAGGTAATCACTGGTTAAATTATAACCTTGATGTTTCAGAAATGTGGACCACAAAATTTTTTTCAACTAAAGATGTGTTTTGGCATATATATATATATATATATATATATATATATATATATAAAAATATATATATATGTAAAATTTATTTATTTATAGGTGTGTTTTTTTTTTTTTTTTTAAGTACCTGTTCTCTGTTTGGCTCTCCATATATCTGTCTGCTGAAAAGAAGTGTTTAGAACCATCTATGGCAATATGACAAACAGTTTTAATACAGCCATCAATCAAAAAAGGAGGTGTGACAAAGGAAAATAAATAGGCTGTAGCTTCAATTGTGCCTTCCTGTGCAAGGTGCCCTGACTCGCCACAGTGATAGCAGTTGACTCCACTGGTCTTGCTGCAGTTGATGGCTACATGGCCAGTTTCACCACACCTATAGCATTTCACTTTGGTGCAGTCTTTTTGAATGTGTCCAAGCTCTCCACAAGAATAGCACTTCTGCTCATCTGCGTGGTCACAGTCCCGAGCCAGGTGGATTATTTTGTTCAAGATGCAGGGCTGTTTGTATGTGAACAAACAACGCTGGCTGCACCAATTTTTTTCACGTCACGGAAAGAACTTGCACCTGCCTCACGTTGCTGTCTCAGCTGTTCATGGACCCAACTTCCTTAAATATCCATCAGAATGACAACCCTCCTACTATTCTGTTTCATCTTAATGGCTTTAAAGAAACCTTGAGGGTGATAGAGGGGAAGGCTGAAAAAAACTATTGGTCTCTGAATTGATTAAACCAAACATGTAGTTCAGAAATTTGCTTGCAATTTCCTTAATCTAGGCTGGACATCTTCTGTTTTGCACATGAAAGATGGTAAGCAGAAAGGGAAAACAAATATTTAAATGTTATAGCTTATGCAGAAATTTTGAATCCTATTGTGCTTATGTTTTTAGAGCTTTATTGCAAAAGCGAGCATACTACATGGGGAGGGTGTGGTGGTTTTTTTTTTTTGTGGGTAGGAAACAAAAGACAATTTCAGCATCTTTTAAAAAATGCTCATTTCTGCTTTAAGAAGTCTTTCCATTGTACATCAGGGATAACACGTTATCAATTTATTACTCAAAGCTTACTACTCTTAAACTGGGAAAATCTTTTCTAGAATAATGAAGCATTCAAAATTGCTAAAGAGATTCAGACATGCAATTTCTATTAATTTAAATGGGAGCTGTGTGGGCTCCATAATCATTTAAGTAGCTTTGAAAAAACTCATCCTTAATGTATTATTTCTCTGCAGTAGTCAATGTTTATAGTCTGCTTTGTACAAGTTTAAAAATTCCCTTTCATTCTACTGAGCATACCTGAGAGTGTAGAATTGCCAGTTTGTACTTAACAAGTGTTATGAAAAATTACCCTATTATTTAAAATCAGCATGAAATATTGATCTAAAAATGTCAATAAATATTTAAAGGTGATGTGACATTTTCCTGCATTTTTAAAGAGTGAAAGTAATTAAAAGGCTGTAAGGACTAAACTATTTAGTTAATAGAAGAGTTGTACTGTGTCTGTGAAATTTGGATCAGATTTTTTGGTTTCATTTGGTGAAAAATGCAGAGAAATGTGGCGACTTCTTACTTAACCCCTCCATTTCTGTAACCTGGAATTAGGTCACCAGTTTAAGATGTGGGAGATTTCATTAAGACTTATTCTGGATGTGTACTTGAAAGATTTTTAAAATTTCGAGTAAATGGTGCATTTTGACGGGGGGGTGGGGGTGGGGGGTGGAATGGAAAAGGAAACGCTTGCCCCAAGCAGGTTTGCAGGTGTGTGTGTTTGGCTCTTGAGGAGAGCTTGTGGTTCTCCTGTCACTGCGGTTTGGGGCAGCTGGAATTGCTCCTAGTTTTCATTTCTTGAGGGAAATAATACATTCCCAGCTTTATCCCTCCTTGTCTTTCTTGGCCCAATACTGTTCTTCCTACTTAGCCTACTTCTCTCCTTCATTGCCATATCTTTGCGTTCAGTCTCCCTTCACATTGCTTACCTCTGAGATTCCTCAGGATTGTGGCCACCCTTCTGTAATTCTGTTATCAAGTCTACAAAACTCACCTGCTTGGAAATACTTCAATTACTGACAGAAGAAAAATAAAATGCATTTTGTATGTGAAGGAGAGATGTGCTTGTAGTAGTTGTTACCTTACTGGTATTATTCTTGCTTTCATTGTTTCTCCAATCCCATGTCTCAATGTGTTGGCCTGTAAAGGTGTTTAAAGATAAGTCTGCTATGTTTTTTTTGGGTATTGGTGCCAATTTACTGATGGAAGAAATTCAGCTTTCAGCTTTAGATTTTTTTCCTCACTAGGCTGGCTGCTATTGTCTTCTACAGAAAAGCTCACTTTGAGAAGCATAGAAGTTCATTAATAATTTAAGATCTTTATAAATGTTTATCAAGTTGAAAAAGAAGTAGGTGCTTACAAACAAGTACCTTTTTATATTGCAGTGGAAGTGAAGTCTGCTGTTCAAATACCATTTCAGTTAACCAAGTTATGAGAACTAACATCAGTTTAAATGGTGTGTTTTAGTATTCTGTATTTGGTATGTAAACATTGACAGCATTCATTTTATTGGCTGGTTATTGGTTTTCTGTGCTTTAAAATGCAGATATAATTATTTTTATTCAAATACAGCATAACATTTTAACTTACGGAACATCAATGCAAAACAACAATGAAACTACAAGTCTTTCTTATAAATTGTAATTTTTGAACATAAAGGTATTGGAAGTGTTAAAGTCAATTAAATGGGGAAGTTGGATTGTTTTTCGATCTAAAGGCATTGAAATAAATTTGACTATAATTTTTCATAGTTTGCCAAGTATCCTAAATTAATGTAGTGGATTGCATATTCTGCCAATTATTGTAGAATGCTGCTCAATTAAAACAGTACAACCAGAAACAGTGATGCAGGAGAGGATGCCTCTGACAAGAGAATGCTTGCTGAACAGTGGTGAAAAAATGTCACCCGCTTCAGCACACCGGGAAAGCCAGCAGGAAAACTCCACTGACCTTAGTGGCTGAGAGGTTCAACCCCTTGGGCCTGTGCTCCTGATCTTCTGACTCACCTGCTGTGCAGCTGCAATCAGAGAGACATGTGGCACTGCAAAACCAGAAGCACAGCAGGTGTTTCTCTTGGATGCAAATACAACATGTGGATACCATGGTTATGGCATCACACAAGAATGCAGACATCTGATTTCCACGTTTTCTAAGTGAATTTTAAAAAGATCAGATTTTAGGTGGCTTTCTGGCTATTCAGGATAAATTAAATAGCAAGCTATTTCTGAAGTGGTTCTGACAGGTCTTCTAAAATTCAATTTCTTGAGGCTGAAATAAAGAATAAACCTATAAAAGTTGCTGAACCTGTTGCAATGTGAATGTAAGCACCATTTTTGTAAGCCTGGATTCAGAAGCCTGCTGGTGCAGTGAGGTTCCAAACACTTAAAAGCTGTATTGAGGCTTTATAACAGATTTTTAAATGCACACTTTCTGCCAGTCACTTTGGAGGAGTTGCTTTGGGTATTGTGTTTTGCCTCGATGTAGTTGAAGATGTGTCCATATGAAACGTATGCCAAGTTTTTCTAATGGAGTTGCCTTAGGTCAGGACAGGATCTACAAAAGTGAGGTCTCTAACAAACTGCACATTCTTCAGCTCCTTTAACTGTTGTATCTCATAGATTATGTCCGGATGGATGTCGGTGTCTGTAGGTGGTCAAGTTAGAAAAAGGCTGTAAGTCTTATTTAACTATAATAAATACTGTTCTGCTTACACCCTGGTTCTTGAGATAAGGGTCATCTCTTGAGTGGATCAAAATGTCCTGTACCCTGACTTAGCAGAACTGGAGGATGCACTGCACCTCTTAAAAGGCCGTGCTTTGTTCCTGTGGCTCACTAATTAGCGGCAAAAAAGCAAATGGGAAATTTTGTTAGCACAGTTGGAGTGGATGTTGAAACACTTCATGCAGGGCTGGACTCCAGTTCATTACTGTACTGTAGGCAGCTTTCAATACAGTAATGCCAAAACTTGGGCTGTGTAGTGCCAAAGAACCAGCTATACCAGCAAGCTCTAAACAAAATGCAGGCGCCTATTTCTTCGACCTTTGGCAGCCAGTTAATTAAACCTTGGGGAGTTTTAAACTGTCACTTTAAAACGATGCAAGAGAGTGCATCAAGGCAACATTGTCAGTGTCTACTCTTGCTAGCTTAAAAACATTTGGCTTTCTGTTCTCACTCTGTGGATGTAAAACTCTGAAACTTTGTGTGAGAAGACTATGTAATATTCACATACAATATTCTCAAATTTGGGTGCCTTGTGTTTCAGGTTTTGTCCCATGGTCTAATTTTAAGAGAAGTTGTGTTTCTAGTCCCTCCCCTCATCCCAATTTGTGGCAGGTCAGAACCACAATTTGACTTTGTAAATTGTTTCAGTTGTGGGGCTCTTTCCTCTTGCACCAGTATCCCATTAACAAGGTAGAACTTCATGATGAGACTGTATTAGGCTGATGTAAATCAGCAAAGCTCTTAAGTTGGAGCTGTGCCTTTTTTCCCTTGCTATTGGGGGTTTGAAATGCTGCAATCCTCCAAGTTGTTTTGTTGTGTGTATGGGTTTATTATTTTTCTTCTGAACCTGAGTTACCTGTGTAAATCTTCTGGAATGACCGTATCATCCAAAAGGATGCAAAGAGTAAGAAAGAATATCTTAGTGGCTCTGCAAAAAGAAGACTTCCTCTATTGTAGTGATGTGTAGTTTTGTTTTATGTGGCGTCTGACGTATCAGCTGGAAGAAGCACAGCGTGTTATGACTTCTAAGGAATTTTGAGTCCCTGTAGGATATTTTAGAGGATCATCTCTGCAGTTTGGATTCTCCCATCTATTCTGATTCAGTTTTTGCAGCTTTGTTACAAAATGTGACCAGATATCAGGTGATGTATATTATTCTGGAAATATAATTATGTTGCAGTAGAGCACAGAAGGTACCCTACTCCATCTTAGTAACATTTGAAACAGGGACAAGAAGGTTAACTTCATGATATCAAAATTTTGATGGTATTACCGATTGGCAGGAGCATCCTTCTGGTCACTTAAGAACAGGAATGAAAATATTATCTTGCGTTCATTTTCTTCTTCTCTTGAGATTCCCTCTTGCGTGTTCACAAAAATGCACTGCTGCTCCCTGCCCAGACTCCCAGAGAGATAAATCCAGCTTTTGTTCTACCGAATTCTTTCAGCCTGGCACTGACAACGCTAGTGGCCTCATCTGATTAAATCTACTTCACTGCCGTGCAACATGACAAATGCTTTTGGTTCAAGTTGAATGGTAAAGCTTTTGCAAACAGGAAAAACAGTTGTCAGCTGTCACTGTTGTGGTACCAAACACACATTGTGCTAGGACAAGCAGACAAAAAAGTCTATGAGGCGTAGAGCAGATCAAATAGAAAACCTACTTAGGGTACATCCAGTTCTATTAAGACTTGAGTGTATTTTTATCAAAACTTGTTTAACAACAGAGGGGAGAACATCTGTCAGTAATTCTTAATGTGGAAAAAGGCTGTCTTTTGCTCTCAAGAAAGACAGCAAATTGCAAAATTAAATGATGCTATATAATTTTCAAAATAGGAGGCTTAGAAATCTTAATTTGCTTTGCTTACAAATATAGCTTTTGACTTTTCACTTTTTTCAAAAATTATAATAAAATGTTTAAAGGAAAAAGAGCTGTGTCAGAACTCTAGAGGAAGCTATTTGGCTGCAGAGTGGTGGCTCTTCTTTGGAAATTAAGGTACAAGAGTGAAATGGGGCTAAAAGCAATAGCTGGGTGTTTGGAGTGACCCTGGTTATTGAGTTTCTTGTGCAAACATGCACACGTGTTTTAAGATAACAGGCTTATCTGAGCAGATATATATTTCTGGCTAATGTAAAATATCGATTTCTCCAGCGTAACTAGTGCTTAGTCACGCATTATCACACGCTTCTGAAGTTCTGCTGTGGTAGTTGGTGGTACCATTGTCAAAGCAAATGTCTCTGGCAATATTTCTTACTGTTCCAGAACTCTGGATTGAGTCTTTCCAGGTTCTCTGTTCTTAATCTTTGTGTTGTGTTCCTGCCCACCTGCCCTTCCCCTGCTGAAGAAAAAAATAGAGAAAGGTTGTTTATTACAGGACATAGGACAAATCAGGATATTTCTCTCTGTGTGTGTTCTCCACTCTGTTCCTTGTGTTCTTAGAACAGATTTAGAAAGGAGCAAATACTAGCTTTTTTGTTTTCCTTAGATGATTTGTATAACAATAGATAGCTTTTGAACTAGAGCTTGTTTTGAACTCTTTAATCTGTAATATTATAGACCAGCCTCAATGCTATGCCAAATTTATGGTTAATCTCAAACCAGATGGAATTCAGTTGGGCATTGTGCAGAAAGTCCTGAGTGTGGTGCAGTGCATGCTGACATTTTCTTTTGGGGCTGTTCTTCTCAGAGATTATTCATTCCATTCCATGGGCTTGGTTTGTGTTGGGGCTTGGTTTGTGTTGGGGCTTGGTTTGTGTTGGGGCTTGGTTTGTGTTGGGGCTTGGTTTGTTTTTTAAGTTAAATACAAAGTCCAAGTAGATCAGCTTCTATTGGAAGTTTTTGTTTTAAAAACAAGTCACACAGAAGTACACAGAAAATCCCTGTATGTGTTTTCTACCACATTCAGAGATCTCATGTATGGAAGGTGAGGGGAGCATCATCATCATCCTTGAATTATGGCCATCACTCTCAATTTGGCCTTCCAAATATAGACCCAGAAATTATCCGTGTACATTGCTGTGCTAACCACTTTGTACAATCGGATTGCGGGCATGTCTGCCTTTGCCATTTACAAGCAGACCTGCCCACTCACTCCATTTTCCAAGCTGGCTGGACACCAGCCAGTTCTGCCCCACAGCTGTAATGTGCAAGCTAATATAATAAGCATTGCAGAATGCATGGGCTAACCTAATGAAACTGGCAGGGCTTTCAGAGCAGAGCCTGTTCCTGCTGCAGATGCGTCAAAGCCAAGGGGAGGCAGGCAGAGCGCAGCAGACACAAGCACCTTCAGATATGACAGCTAAAGGGCATGCTGCCTAATGGTGACTGAGAGCTCCTTTTTCCAGAAGAGCAAGTGTAAGAGGAAAACATGTGGCCTTTGCTCAAGCAGACTGTTCAACTTTTTTTATTCTAAGAGGTGGTTTAAATTTTTTTCTGAAACGTTTTAGGGAAAATGAGGGAGATGTGTAACTGCTGCTCTACTAATTCCTTCCATTTTGCCCCTATTCTTCCTCCACACCTCTATCCTAGGGAAAGATTTAGTCCTTTTTATGATCTAGGAGGAGTACAAAATGAAAGAGCTGTTGCGAGTTTTAATCAGAATTTCGTACACTTGTGTGTTGTGTTTTGGTTTTTTTTTCCTCTTCTTATTACTGAAGGAAGAGCTTGTTTTTGTGTGTGTTTTTTTTTTTTTTTTAACTTACATAATAATAAAAATTATGCATTGAAAGACATTGAAAAGTGACTGTGATAATTAAAACAAAAGAGTAATTATAGTCTTTGCTTCTGCCTTATGACACTTGCCATTTCCACCTTCCCGGACAGTAAGGAAATTTTCCTTCACTAGGCTTTTCTTACTGAAAAAGGAAGTGTTGACCTAAAGGTCCTAAGTGGCTTCATCCTCAAACTGTGTTGTGTGAAGCCACCCTCATGGCTATATTTTTGTAATATGTTAATGGCGTAGTGACTAATGACAGGAGTGAAATACCTATGCCTGTCAGCTAAAAAGCACTAGGAGTCCTATTTGGACCTTAATATGTTATAGTAAAGACACATCTTAATGGCTGTCATTCCTTCCTCAGCTAGCGAGCTTTGTGACGTTCCATTCACATTATTTTATATTACACCTGTTCATGAATTCACAGAACTATCAGCTTTGTGGGAATTGTATAACTGAAATAAAATAGTGATTTCTGCCATTGCCCTCTTTCTTTTGTGAGGTGCCCTTCCTCCCTGTTCCCCAATAATCTCTCATCATAGAGTAGGCAGTGATTTGCAAGTCTAGTAGGACTTTTTCCCAAAGTATATTTATATTTTGCTTCCTTTTTAAAAAATTAGATCAGCATCTTAATTTTAATCAAATAAGACTGCTAGCTAAAGCCAGTTGAGCACATAGCATAATAGCATAAAAAGTAGGCAGGAAGCCAAACAGAAATGACTGCTGAGATAATTTCATCTTGCAAGTTGGGACCCTGACTGTGTGTCCTTCAGTTTAGTTTCCTAAACCTGAAGTTCAAAGCTGCTTGTCACCCAGAGGATGTCACAGTAAGCTGCACTGTCATCCTAGGGCTCAAGGGTTCCGTTGTGATCCCATGAGCTTGATCACCAGGGGACACCTGTCCTGAGAGACCACTAAGAAAATCTTGGGCTGCATAGCAAGAAGGCTACTGAGGTGTGTCAGTAAATGTGTCAAAATACATTAATGCTATGAAATAATTTATCAGTAATTCAGAAGTCATTCCTGCTAAGAGCTTTTTAAATGTTCTTAACATTAATCTCTCTGCTCTCAGTGAAAGCAACAGTGTATATTTATAGCGGACAGTTATCTAATTACTGACTGTTAACGTGTATCTGTAGACTATGACTCTGCTCAGAGACATGAGGAATGCCTGATTGTTCCCTCTATTCTTTCTCTTTCCTTTCTCCCTTGTACAATATGACAGGCCAAATTCTGCACTATTATTGTAGGCAAGGAAAAAGATATGATGATAGGGGTGATATGAGGACATCTTGCCCAATGATCTTCTCCTTGGGACTTGTGAAATAGTTCATTCTTGGGCAAGAAAAATAGGAAGCGATTCAGAATGCTTTGGCCACTTCCAAAAGAGAACTCTGGAGGTGAGATGTTTCAGAAGTACCCAGCAGCAAGTAAATGATTGTCAGCCAGCCTGAACAAAGTCAACTGGTACCATCCCTTCACTAATGAAAGGTTGAGGTGGAACTGCATTGTGCAATTGTACTGCTATTACACTACATCTACTGGCATCAAAATAAAAGTGTCATGAAAACAGACATCTCATAATGGCTGACATCAGTGTAGCACTTAGTGAATGATTTCTGTGTTTTCCCATGAAATCTCTTTTGCTCAATATATAGATTTCATTAAGTAAAGCTAGAATTTATTAAGTAGCATGTGAGGAGCAGATATTTCAAATGGGTTTTTCATATATCAGTAGCAAAAAAGATGGTATGGGAGGAGAATTCGGAGAGCTGTTGTGGAAAGAAAGACACCGTGAACTCTTCTCTTGCTTATTATTTTTTATGTTGGAGAAGCAGAAGTATTTTATCTTCCTAAAGGATTAAATAGATTACTTTGCAACTAATGCCTAGATTTACTTCAGTAGGTACCTTGGATCCAGATATTAGACTTTTGCACTTTAGTGCTTTTAAGAAGATTGATGTAATCATAGTAAATGAAACCAAATACAAAATACTGTACTAGAGCTTTACATATATATATGTATAGTGTGTGTATATATATAAATATATATATTAAACAGTATGTTGGGTTGCCACCCCATCTTCAATATTTAATTGGAATTTGCAAGACCATTAATTTGCTGTTAATGTAAAACTTAATGTCATGCCCTGAGATACACAGCTGTAGGTTCACAGTGGATTTAAACTATTCAAAACCTACTAAAATATCTTTGGTGATGCTTAGGGTTAGGAGGAAGAGAGACTAAATTACTACTTTGTTGCAGTTGCTATTCTTATCAATAGTAACAGTGGCTTCAAAGAGTTTGCAGAACTGGACTCTGAAGCTCCAGTTAGATGCAAGAGCTTTTTTTTTTTTTTTTTTTTGAGGATTTTTTTTAAACTGAAAATACCAAGAAAAGCTTTGAAAGTGTGTGTCAAGGTGAGGGAGTTCATGCTGTTGCTGCTTTGAATACTGGGCATATTGTGCAGTTGGCACTGTCCCTGACAGCGCTGTATCCGTGAGCTGAGCTCTCGCTGCCTTCCGAGGAACCTGCACAAAGGCGGTGTTTGTTCCCTTCTCCGTGCCCCGGTGACTCAGTGCCCTGCCAGGCTGCTCAAACCGTTTGCTAGAGAAGAAAAGCAGCTGGCGATCGAGCTCTTGAAGAAGGGGATGCAGAGGCAGATGGCCTGAAAGTGCTTAAGCAGAAAAATAGGCAAATTTCTTCTAATGCATCACTTTTAACATTTTGGGCAGTGCATAGTGGTCTCAAGGATGTAAATTAAGATTTGGTTCTTGATGTTTACTATGTTGTAGGGTTTAATATTTCACTTTATATGTTAGAAATGATAACCAGGTGTGGATTTTAACTGCTATGAGTGGGTAAAGAGCTGTGGAACACCAAGTTAAAACTCACCAGTTATGTTTTTGTTTGCAAAATATGGAGCAAAGGATCTGACAGCTAGTGCACCCCTACTGCTATGTGTCTAATACCTACAAGAAAAGTCCCATGCACCAGAAGTCCACCAAGGACCATCCATTCAGTATCAGAATGCATATACAAATTAAGGTTACTCTGTCTTCTGACAGGCTGTTGTTTTGGCTTGCAACTTGCTCTGTGTAATGCCTCTCTGCATTTTCCAATTTTCCAATGTAAACCAATTTTTACCCACTTTATATAGGAGAAAAATTATTCAGACAGATAATAGCAGTAAATATATTCTTCCTCTTACTCTCTTTCCACACAGGAATGCTGAGGTGACTGTTACAGTTGTGCTAGGTGTGACACGTTTAGTATTGGAGGAATATGAAATTTGATTTACTATAGTTTTTTTAGGCTACTTCCTTAGTGAGTTACAGGTATCAGGATAAATAAGTAAAGGTGTCAAGGAACAAAAGCGAAGACAGATAAATCATTGCGGAAAAGAGGGAGCAAAAAATAAGACTGAATTTCTTAAATAAGTTCAAAATAACGTGTGAGCACAAGATGTGTTATAGTGAAGTATAAAAGTTACTAGGTTAGAAGAATGTTTTTAAAAATCACATTCTAATTTAAAAACCAAACCACGGTGTTTGTTTTGCGCATAAGGTGCTCTAAGCAGATGCAGGAACCTGGCATAATGAGAATGGGCATGGAAACTGGAGAATGGAGTTATTTGGTAGACACAGGATGAGCAAAAGCAGTGAAGAGGGGATCACTGTAAGACAGCTGTCCCCTGCCTGCTGTGGCTGACTCCTGGAGTGAGTACTTGGAAGATGAGGCAGCTTCTTATTAATCTAATTGGGTGGACACAGATCCTGAAGGAAGGAAATTCGCCAGTGTTTCACAGAATGGATGTCAGTATACAGATTTGGACTAAATTACTTCCATTTTGGGTCCCCTGCAGTAGCAGGAAAAATATGATTTCAGTCTCATAGCTATTTATGTCTATAATTGCTGGTTAATACAATTCCGGTCAGAGTTTTTGGATGATCACTTCTAATTGTTAGGCAGACAAGAGCCAGCTTCATCCATTAGCTCTAATCCTATTTCACAAGAAGCTCAGTGTTTAAGCCGTTATACTGATTTCCTTCCTGATTCATAACTATTGCATCTCTGTCTTCATCTAAAACTGGAGGAAGGTGTAGCTCAGTCTCATGGATAAAGGTGGTATTATGACACCTGCTACTAATGTTGTCGTTATTTCTTTCTCTACAGTGGATGTATATATTGTTCTTAAAAATTAATATTGGAGAAGAGGAAAGATATGCTTATTGTGTACAGTAGCATATCTGACGTTCCTGTTGTTTGTTATATGCTGGTATGGTATTGAGAAAGGAGGAGGAGGGAGTGTGAAAAGACATGATCATCTCTTCATACAAATGGTGGAGCCTAAATTTAGATTAGTTGTTTTAATGTCTTTTACCAGCATGGCTAGATTCACTTCAAATGCCTAAGGAAACAGTAATGTAGTTTTTAATGGCTTGTTAACTACTCTGATTACTTCACTGCTTTATGACACATGTTATGCATCCTCTTTCCCTATCCCAGTAAATACTTAACTGGACAAAGCAGAGCAGTTCCACAGAAGAAACTGAGATGCCTGTCCAGAATAACTTAGAATTTGGTGATCAGGAAGGATTCACGTGATGTCTTGGTATCTTAAGCTCAAATGCTTGTTTGACTTGATCCAGAGCAGGATCTTCAACATAGTCCCCTAACGTTGAGCCTATAGCCTAATCCAAGTATGAAAATCTGTATATGGCAAGTTTAGACATGGAAAGCTACTTAGTACAAAATAAATCTTTTTTTTTTTTTTTTTTAATGTGGCAGGGAGGAAGGTGCTCTTCAGGACTTTTTGAGTGTTCTTGAAACCAAACTGTGGAGATCTACTGCATGCCTTGGCACCATCTGAGTTACTGAGAGGTAGTTCTTCTGCAGGGTAATGCACACAAGCTTTCAGAACTTTGACTGTTGATCAAGCACGTGCATAACTGCTTTCTTGAACAAGTAGAGATTTAAACCATGTCTATATCTCATTTAATCATGTTGTTAAGTGCACAGAACTGTGTTACTTTCACAAGTCAAGCTCTTGAGCTATTGCCATCAGCCAGAAGTAGTGACAATTGCAAAACCTGGTAATGGCTGAGATACAAGAATCTAGGAGCAGCAAGCAACACCTGCCACCGAGCAGTTGTGCCTTCAGCTTGACTGTGGCTTGGTGTATCCTGAAGTATGTGGTTGAGGTGCAAAATGAAGTCTAACAGCTTAAAACCTGTATCTGCACTAAACAACTCCTGAATGAGTACAGTCTTAGATGCCTTGGGTTGTGAAGGTGCAAAATGAAGTACATGAAAGAAATGGTATGGGATTCATTATCTGCATATGAGTCAGCTCATTTGGCATCTGGCTGATCATTGTTTCCCACGTGACTACTTTTCACTGATAAAAGAGAAATGTACACCTCATTTGAGCGGAATGCTTGTGATCTGCAGCTAGAATGGGCAAAGGACAGCTCAAGTATGTGCGTTCTTCATGATTATTCTTAACGTGCAACAAGGGGCGCTTGTCTTGATTTCAGTTCTACTGGTATAAGCCTCAGGCAATTGAGTCAGAGTAACATTTCCAAATAGCAAAGGACAAAGATTTTTCCACAGAAATAATCCTTAGCTATGATACTTGAAGTTTTAATATGTGTGTTTTGTATGAGGCACTGCCTAGTTTCTAAGATGCAAAGAAAGCATTGCAACAAAATCACTCAAACTTGTATTATCACTCAAAATTACATGTGGAATGGGTATGTGGGTCATCATTGCAAACAACTGTAGGAAAACTAGCAATGAGATAAACAGGATTAATTTGTTTTCTTGCTAACCTTGAGAACTATGCTTCTACTTAAAAGGGAAAGGGGAAAAAGAAATGAACCAAACCTAAAACCTGGCACATTTCATCTGACAGTTCTAGTAAAATAACAGTAATACATTGAGTTGTTATTTTAAGGGCAGAAGTACAAAGTGGTACACTTGAAATCCAACTAATCTTGTAGCTAAAGCACAATAGCGTTATAAGTTCTGAAATGGGCTTATACCCTGAAAAAGTAGGATTGTAGCTGGCAGTTGCATTTCTCTTGAAAAAGATTAAACATGTATATGCATATGGACTGGAGGACCAAAATTTTCTGCTTTGAAAGGGGGCGATAATATGAATTCTGACAAGAAAAAAAAGTGCTCATTTGGAGGCAGCACAGAGTAGGCTGACAGGAGGTGGAAGCAGCAGAACTTGTGCAGTAGATGTCTGAATTTGGCAGTGATTTAAAATTCAATCTAAAATAGTTCAGTACAGGCAGAATGAATGTTGAGCCTGTACACCCTGTTCAGTGTGAGCACAATATGTGAAAAAGCGAAATTTCCATCTGAAATTTTTCAGAAAGCTTGGATGAGCATAATGCTGGAAGGTACAGGGTTATGAATTAAAGAAATTAAAATGGATTTTTGATCAAATATAAAAGTTACTCAGTTGTTTTGAGTTTCACCAATGTTTCTTTTCATTCTCAATTTGTGGTATTGGTGAGGAAAAACATCTGAAAAGGCAGCATATGGCAAAAGTGGTAGTATGGATGCAATATGATTTTTTTTTTTAAGAATCAGTGCTTGTAAGGATATATTTTAGGTAGCATAAGGATCATCTAAGACAATCATACCTATTATAGCATGTATTGTAAACTTTTAAAATGATATTTAATTTGTGTTTAGAGAAGTAGAAATAATGAATGCAATTCAGTCATAGAAGAGTGATGGATGATATGTAAATGGGAGAAATAGGAGTTGAGATTAATTTGATCTATGGTTGTTGCCCAATCTCCTTGTATGGGTTATGGAGAAAAACAGGTGCCGTCACCTCAGCTTGAACAAAGATGCTTCTGCCTGTGTAGTTGTGCTGGGGGACCTGCAGGATGGTTCCAGACCATGCTGGAGTCTTTTCCCATTTGGGTTTTTGGCTCCTGGGCAAGTGGTCCTGGGTGGGAAAGGGAGGAGAGGACTTCTGTGAGGTTCTGAGGAGGAGAGGACTTCTGTGAGGACTTCTGTTTTGCAAGGCTGGTTTGGAAAAGTCTTGTTGAAAACAGATGCAGTGTATAATGAAAACAATGTTTCTGTGGAAGAGAACTGTGAGCTTGTCATGCTTAGGCTGTTCTTGCTGCTCTTGGATGGAGGGAATAGTTGTTACTGGTTTGGAGGGCCTATATGTGCTGTTGTTCCGGCATCTTCAACGTGAAACTTGAATTTAGTAGTGCCAATAGTCTTTGCTTTGCTGGGATTTCATCCAACACTTGATAAAACCATTAAAGCTCTTCTTCCCAGGAATATACTCTTATGTAGATATGTTTTGAAAGGCATGACCCTCATAAAGCAAAGAAGCAAACAAAAACCTAAAAGAAAGGAATTTTGACTTTTTGGAGGCAGGAGCCCAGCAGGACTCCTGTCTGGCAAATAACGTGAGCTGATCAGTCTGTCTTCATTGTTTGTTGTTATATATTGCTTGCTAGTGCTTGCCAAGCACTTTTCAAAAGCTGTCTCCTTTGTCACAGAAGTTGTGCTTTAATTTGCAGTGATTTCTAAAAGTGCTTTAGTTAGTGTAAGTAACCAAAACTGTTTCTATACAGTGTAGAGAATAACAGGACTGCAGAATGGATTTGTTTTATCATTTGGACAAACACAAGGTACAATTCCAATCCATTGTGATACCCTCAACTTAATCACTTAAGAATTGTGTTTCTTTACTATTTCTGAATGTTGATGAGATTAAGAATTTAAAATTCGGAAGGGAAAAAAGCCCCTTGAATACAATCATCCCTTTTTAAAGTGAAATGTGGTAAAAGCAAGGGAAGAGCACCAGCCTCTGAAATGGTTTCGATGGCTTGGGAGGAAAAGGGAAGGCCACTAAAGAGGATGAAATTGAGTAGTGAATGAGTGAAGAGGCAAATGTTGTTAGCAGCAAGCTTTTTTCTGCTTTCTCCTTAGTAGCTTGTTCCTCAGACAGGCAGTGGTACCTGCTGTTATACACCATTGTTTAATCTCCAAAGCCTCCAATAACTGGAAAAGACAATACCTTGCCTTTGCAAAAAGAGAAGAGATTAAGTGGCTCGAAGTCACAGAAGAGACTAATGACAGAACTCAAAAGAAACTCAGTGATTAAAATATGGGTCCTATGGAAATTGGTGGGAAAGATGTACCTGAGTTCAGAGAACTAGTCTGTCAAGTGGAGTCTCATGGTGTTCTGTGCTCTGTCTGCTCAAAACATGTTTTCTTGCTAGCAGCTGTTAAGAAGTTGCACAGATGTCCGCACAAATTTCTGTACTGAAGACCACATTGGAGTACTCTTGCTGAATGTTTTATATTTCCATTACTGTGATTGTAATTAACACTTTGTTCCAGAGTAAATACACAGAATATGAAAATCAAATTAAGGGTATCAAGTAGCTTTTATTTAGATATTATTTACTAGGGAGAAAAAAATGTTCTTATATGTAATTACTGAATACTTAGCTGAAGGAGAGGTGGAAACATGTAATCTAAAGTAATAATATAACCAAAACCCATTAATTTTATCTGATTTGTAACTACTGAAAATTTACTGGGCAGCAGTGGAGAGCAAGGTATGTATTCATGATAGATTTGAGAACATGGAAAATGAATGTATTTTTCCTTTTTTCTAGGTAAGTAACTGAAGGAGACATGAAGAATTGACATTTAAATGGCCAGCATGTTGCAAAAGGTATTTCACTTCAAATTGAAGAGGAATGTGCAGATAATTTGAGTACATATTTAATGAATATTTGCTTTTAAAAATTGATTAAACCTTCTTTTGTTCGCTGAATTACTGAAAAAAGTAAAAAACAACCTCGTGTTTGGTGTTCATGCTATCCTTAAGTGACTTCAGCCATCTAATGGGAAATTGGATACTATTCTCTTTTTATGTATGTAACCCATGCTGATCAACCAAATGCCAACCTGTGTTAAGTCCTTCTACTCCTCTGGTTTGCAGTAACACCACTGAACATGCAAGTAAAGTGTCTGTGATACTCCCCTGGCATATCATGGGTTATTTCAACACACGCTGCACCATTCAGTAATGGGAAGAAGCTGTGGGCAGGGAATTTTCTTGAACTCTGCTTGCTGTCTCTACAAAGATGTTTAATCCTTCTTTGCTATCAAGTTACATCTAGACTGGGCCAGAAGTCCTCACTGCGCCACTGCAGAGAAAAGAACCCGTTTTTAGCCAGTTGTTCAAAATTATCCAATTTACTGTATGCTAAAAAAGCAACAGGAATACTAAGATGGTAAATGGAATATACAAGTAGCATGCTTGAAATCTTTTTCTGTTCCAGAGACTTTGCCTGAGGGTCAGACTAGATATTGCTAATTTTGCTGTTGGTCACTGGAAGGTCTGTTTTAGATGCTGATCATACAGTTGACAGATATGTCATATCTGGTTTCTAAGAGATGATATCACTAAGTAACTTTGAGAAAGCTAAACCAGTATCTCATCTCTAAACAGCCATGTCCTTGCCAGCCAGATGGTTGTGTAGGTATGCAAGGGTTTACCATGCACTGGGAAGCGGTATCTGTAAATATGCTGCTAACAAAATTCTTGAGCGTCTGCTGATGACACCCACACATAAGCTTCAAAGCACACCCTACTGTATTTTTTGTTTGCAATGGTTGTTCTACTGATATAGATTTTTTTTTTTTAAATCACTGAATTGATTATAATTTTGTACAATGTTTGTTGTCAGTTTTATTGGTAGTCTGTGAAATCCTTTGGTAGGGTGTAGGTTGAGGTGAAAGCCATGGTTAAATAGAGCAATTCCAGTTAATACCTGTTAGGGATGGTAACGAAAAGTTATTTGGGAGAATCTTCAGGAAGGCTAGCTAAAGAAAAAGAACTCCGTCTCATAAAAATGTCAGTGTTTCCTAATTATTTCCATTAGAATGAAAGTTACACCAAGTATTTTTGACAGAAGAGTGGAAAGAGCGAGATGGGCCTTTTGATTAGGGGGTGTGTCTGGGATATGGAACGTAGGCTCAATGTATGGTCTCAGTGAGGCATAACTGAGGTTTCACTCTGAATCTCCCACTTCCGGAAAGATGATGGAGATCTCTGGGGTTTTGGCTGTTCTCCTTCCCTAGATTTTGAGTTTAAAAAAATAAACCCAAAAACCAAAAGCAACACTGTATTGAACACAAAATTTAAGTGTTCTCTGACAAGATTTTTCAGCTGAAAATTTCTGACCAGTTTTACTGACCGGTTTTACCTTTTATAGACTTTCTACTATTGACTACATGTAATTATTTATAATATTTTTCTGCTATTCTTCCCAATTTTCTGTTCTCTTCACTGGGATTTTACTGAGATAGAAATGTCATGGAGAAACAAAACCTCACCTGAAGCCGATTTAGTGAATTGCAGTTACTTTGGGAATATTTCAGCTTAAAGAAATCTATCTAAAACTTTGTGCTTGATCGTTCTGATTTGCATTTTAAGCAGTAACTGTTCTGAAAGATGAGGTATAAATCTTTCACAGCTAAGCAAGAAAATGAATCAACTTCTTTTGTCTCCTGAAGCTTGCTGTAGTTTTACTAGTTCAGAGATTCTTCTGAACAGAGACAGACACATCAACATGTAGAAGGTAGTGATGGCAGAGTTCTGTGAACTAGCAGTGAATAAATGCCTTTGCAGGATCTGAAAGTTCTTTTAAGCACTCAGAAGGCTAGAGCAATGATTTAGACTTTTAAAAGAGAAATCACATGGCTCGCATTAAAACAAAATGTCGCAAATTGTGGCTACTTTAGATTTTTTTTTTCTTCGATTTGAATGGCTAAACATTAAGAAAACCTTCAGTGATGAACCAAAAGGAAGAATTTCAGTACCTTGGAAATGATGGGTGGAGCCACAGCACAGTGTAATTGTTGCTTTCTGAAAGTGAGGTTCTGAGAACTCCTGATCATTCAATTATTCTTGATATTTACCATTTCTAGTCTATGGAAGCTGAGTCCTGAGTGCATGAACGGTACACTGTTGCTTAAGACTGGTTTCAGGCTTTGAAGAGCTGGGGTTTCCTGTTCAAAGTTGATCCTTTCAGTAGACTGAAACGCATGTTACTGAATGGAGTGGATCCTCTTTAGTCCATGAAATGAGCTTTGGATTCTTAGTATAGCAGAGAGAACTGCGTGGAAAATACAGTACAGTACAACTCTTGCATAACTGGGATTTTTCTTAAGCAGTTGTTTGGAACTGATAAAATCCGTGTAAAAATCCCCATAATCCATGGTGCACTACTTCTGAGCAAAAATATTAGATTGATACAATGCTTATTGAATACATCAGGTATTTGGTAAGTGTAAAATTAATACAAGTTTGTCCTGTATAGATCTGTGTCTTATGGGCTATATTAGGATACACCATGGGGAAACAGATATACTGATGTAAAAAGATGAAATTAGAGTGATTTGTTTCAGGCAATTTAGTTTATTACATCTGACATGTTATCAGGTCTCTCAAAGGTAACTAGAATCTTCCTCTTGGAAACATGTCATGTCCTGTCTGTCTTAATGATCATCTGCAGTACATTATTATTGCACCGTTATAGCTATGTGCTTTCTATCAGAAGCCAGCAGAGATTCTCCTGGTGATGAATACAAAATTCCTTTAATTTTTATGGGAAGGATAATCTAATTTTATATCACGCCTTTGAAAGTTTTCAGAGGTCACCTCAGGCATTGCTTTATGAGCTTGAATCTTCACCATCATAAACAACCTGCCGTGTTGGTTCTTGGAGTATAGATGCACTTTTTTCCCCTCCTTTTTTTTCTGTTATATTATACTTTTGTCTATCAAACCACATGCATGCATGAGTATATGCTCTCAATAAAGGACTTCAAACATACTGAGATGGTACAGTTCATTTAGATAGATGCCAAACAATATGCTAAGCTCAGGGATTCTCGAAAGTAGGTCAAAATCCTCTAAGATTTCAGAGTGTCACTGTTCTTGGGTAATTTTGCCTCGCCTTTTAGAAACACAAGTTACTAGTCTAATGATTGTAGAACTACCAGTGGAAATATGAACTCTGTTAGCACTGATTTCCCCAGTGCTCAACTGAGCCTTTCTACTGCTTGAAATGAGAGGTAGGCGTTCTATTCTTCTTTTTCAAGGCACTAAAGACTCAGCAATCAGACTTCTCTGTGTGTGTATATATATATATATCTTTTATATTACAGAACAAAATGTGTTTATTTGCTGTTGGCAGGTAATAAGGTGGCTGATGTAGTGCTATGCAGCAAGGGAATGCTGCCCTGTCTTTCATTCTTTGAGTTTTTGATAAAAGACACTGAGTTTGTAGCATGTTCTCTCCCCAGTTTTCCATGGAGCCAGGCATCAGAACAGGAGTCACCCTTTCTTTCTCTTTTCCTGTCTCTGGCTCTGCTACTAACAGCCACATTTTTTCTCCTTGGTGATCCTGAACTGGGGCAATTGCTACAGCACTTGATAAAATCCTGAGAGATGCAGTAATTTATTTTTTTTGAAAACTGAGTCAATTAGTGGCATGTTCAACATCCAACTTTGCAAGAGAATCTCTTAATGATCATCCTGGTGGTTTTTCAACATTAGAGAACCAAAAACCTCTGTGAATGGTAGCTGAATGGCAACATCTGCCACATCTCCTAAGTGGGAGACATTGATTATGTCTTATCATTTAGGTATGGTAAAATAATATCTTTGAAGTTAACTTGAAGCAGTTATCCTAAGTGATACAGTTTTGTGTCTGATATGTCCAAAGACTTATCTGAGTATAATACATTGTATTTCTAGTGCCATATTTTTGGAAAAAGTAGGCATCATGGTTCTCTGTTCCCTTATTATTAAGCTTACACATGTGCATGAGAATGCAAAGGAGCTACTATGAGACCATGGAAAAAAATGCACAGCTGTAGAAGTGGTCAGCAGGACAGCAGATGTCACTGGAGTGGCTTTCTGTCTACTCTGCAGGCAAATAGAAAGCTCAAGATGCCACGGAGAGCTTGTAGTGTCTACTCTGACTTGAAAGTGAAGCAAAGACCATGTACTGTGTTAAACTGGATTCTAGTTGGGGTAAAGAAAAGAAAGGTGGCTTTTTCTGGTGAGCAGGAAAAATAAGAGTTTTTTTAAAAAAGCCGTCCTTTTTTCTTATACAAATCTGTTTAAGAGTGCTGCACTATAATTGTTTGCATTTTCAAATAATGTTCATAGAGCTGAAGTGGTTACACTGGAGGGCAGGTGAATCACTGAATAGGATTTACCCTTATTAGTTTTAAATTTTTGCAGATCCACAGGTAGGCACTAGGAGTTTACCTGCTGAATGACTTATAAGATAGTAAAAAATGCCTTTTATATTTGTCTTTCAATTAAAACTATGTTCTCCCTGCCCAATCTTTTTTCTTGTTAGACTTTTTATGAGCATATGTATTTCTTTATGAACTATACATGCACTATACACAGTAGTGTGCAACTTCTGCATGCTAAGCTTATTCAGTTACTATGATTTCTCTTCCACACTATCATAAACTTTTCATCCACTGGAAAATATGGTATTAAAATCTGAGCAGCTGACACTTAACAGGCAAGTACCATCCTCTGTGAAGTTTGGTGCTGCAATAGAAGAGTTCAGATTTGATGGATCAGCAGTAGTGCAGAGTTCCAGTCACTGGAATTTATATGCTGAAGGATTTCTCCTGGATTCCTAAAAACATGTTACATCTGTTTGCTGTGTCTTTTTGGTTTTTGAAACATCTGGCAAATTCTGTAGCTTGACAGTATACTCTTCATATTCATGCCAGTAAACTTGTAAAGAGTGATTTGGTGCTAGTAAAAATCACTGAGATATTGAGATCTTTGGTAATTTACTTTTATGTTTAATGCAAAGAATACACAAGAATATTAAGTTAGTAAAACAGTAGTCAGTATTGCTAACTGTAAGCAATGCAGCATATTTTTTTCAGGGAGAAAAGGTGTTTGTTAGATTCAGTTTCTGTGGAACTAAGAGTGTAGTTATACATGCTAAAGTCAAGTGGAGAGGAGTCAAGTATTGGAACTGTAGCAAAAGGAAGATCATGGAAGATGACAGCTGTATATTTGTTTTCTGATATACATCTGCCTGACTTAGAGTTGGGGAGGAGCTGCATAATGCCTAATTAGTTTAAAACTGACTTACTGGTTAGTCCTTATAACTAGACTTATAAGCACTGGGAAAGATTTGGTTTACCGAAGTGAATACAGAATTGGATCCTACACTTTGGTTTGGAAAGTTGAAAATTTGTTGTGCTCTATAGCCTGGATACACCTGGAGAATTGTGGTGATTAACTGTAATCTATAATGGTGTGCTTCCATATTTTTATTGTATATGGTTGAAGGTTTGATTCATAGATGCTCAGTAACAAATGCAACAATAATTTTTCCTTCAAAAAGTAGTGAAAATCTTTGTTTTACACCACACAGTTGCTTACCATGACTGGTATTCTATCAAGTAATGATGATATTAAGGTAAATAACTCGTCTGAGGGAAAGAAGCTTGTTTTTCCACATTGTGAACAACTGATCTTCTTACCAAGTATTTTTGAACCTGAGGTGGCCTCTAATCCAAGCTGATTCTGAGTACTTCAGTATTTGAGTGTGTCACACAGTCTATTGGGGATATTTTCCTGTAGGTAACATCATTGTCATAGTGGTGAAAAAGGCTGTAAGCAGAGAACATATATGCTTGTATTGAGATCTTTACAGTGAATGATGGAAGTTTTAAAACTGACAGGAGGATCTTATGTCTTCACCCTATCTTTATTTTAATGTTTTTTCCTCCCTAAAAAGTGGATGTAGCCCTTCAGGATTTCCTTTTTGTTAGTGTACATTGAAAGTTAAATTGAATTTTCTGAGCTCTCTCTGAAATGCTTGTGAACACAAACACAAAGCATGATGTTGCTGCCCATGGCAAGGACATTGGACTAGATGACCTTTGACAGTCTGTTCTGACCCAAACCATTCTGTGATTGTACGATTCTGTGAAAAGTCATAGTTTTAACTGTATTCCTCCTTTTCTTCCAGTTGCGTTGCTGTAGCTTTATCATTTATTTTTGTGCTGTTTGTAAATGGTACAAAATGGAGATGCTTAAATTCTGTCTAGATATACAGTGACTTTAATTTGTGAATATTATCTGCCTGTTCAGATTTTCCAAGGAACAGATATCTACATCTAGGAAAAAACAGCACAGCACTTCATGCTAAATGGTACTTTTGTTGGCAGCTTCAGGGGACATGAAAGTTTGAATGGGCATAATGAATAAATTACCCTTTGACTTTAAACTGTTCCTTCAAAACAGAACATAATGGTATATGGTGAGTTTGCACCACTTTTTTTTGGTCTTCTTGTACTTCTTTGTAGGTATGTAAGAGGTTCAGTTTCTTCATTATTAATTTAAACCATCATAATCTGGCCTGTGTTACAAAATGCAAGAAAAAGCATTTTTATCGTAACTAAAATGAGCATAGAGAAGTCTTTTTTTTCTTTACATGGAAGGTTTTCAGATGCTGGGGCAATTAGCAGCTAAGCTAAATACAACCAAAGAGGTACTTCTCCATCAGAAATTGAAGCTAATGGGCTGTAAAGGCATAATGGGCTAATGGACTGTAAAGGATAATTCAAGTGTCCAGCACTAGGTTTGAACATAGATTGCTACCAGAAGGAGTGGGAAGCTGGATGTGTTGGCCAAGGGCTGAATGATGTGCTGTGAATGAGTACGAGCTGTTTTAAGATGTGTAGCCATGCTTGAAAATAGCTTTCAGTTTAGTAGCTGGGAAGAAAATGGATGTGGAAGGCATCTCTTGCTTGAAGCAGTCACTGAGAAGCAGATTGTATATTGCCCTTCTGTGGCTTGTTCTCTTCTGATTTGTTTTTGCCATTTTCCCAGGGTATAAAAATAGAAGGAAGAAGCCATTTTGGATAGGCTAAGGTCTCCCAAAGACATTTTATTTAAAAAAGAACCCTAAGTATATAAATCCTAAGTAAGTGTCTGACATGGTCCTTAGCCTTTTAATGACTCTTTTTCCAGACATAAGGTAAAACTTGACGTGTGAAGCATTGACTGCAAAGAGCAGCAGGTTGGCTGCCAATTTTTTTTTTTTTTAATCTGTTTTAGCCTTTTTGCCAAAGTCTTATTTATTTTCTTTGACTACAAGCATGGCAGTCAAAAGGGCATTGTGTTTTTCCAGTGAGGGAATGGGTAGTTCTTATCAGCCAGACAAATTTATTATGTTCTGTTTATAAATATGTTGAAAAAACATTTTGTTCTAGTGCAGCTTTTACAATTTCCTTATTGTGCCAGAAGAGATGAAGACATAGGTCTGGCTGCTTTTCTCAGCTAATTTTAAAGATACTCTTTTTGTTTTAGTGTTTCAGATAATTATTGGTTGCCTTCTCCCCCCTGCCCAATTTGCAAATTCTTTCACATATGCCAGGGGGTGTTGCTATTTTTTAAAAATGTTTGTAAACAGGCAGTGTAAATGAAGCTGTGTGTTAAGAGGTAACAATGGGAATCAAAACTTTCTCTAAATGCTCTGACAAATGAATTGGATACCAGTAGCTTTTTGGTATTCTGCATTTCCTTTACGTTTAAATACCAGCAGAGAGCTACGTGGACAATGAGTCCTGCAATCATATCATAATGCTTATCCAGCAGCATTGCAAGTTTTAATATACCTATAGCACTAAACAGATTAGCTCAGTAAATCAACCAAGGATAATCCCTGGTGTCTTTTGGAACCTGCAATTCAACTGGCTTATGCTGTTCTTGTGTCCAACTGGTCTTCTCTCCAGCTAGACAAAACTATCTAGGAGGCAGTGTTTTCTTGTACCTGGTACATTAACTGTTGGCTGGGAGTAAAAACTGGAATGTAGGTAGTAATAATCCTAGATTAAATGTTAGTGCGGAATATTGTTGCCTCTGCTTTTCTCCATCCATGCTCCAGTGCTATTTCTGGCACAAGTAGAGGTTGAAGATGGGGCCAGGGTATAAAAATTTGTCAGGGTTTCAAAAGCCACAAAAGATTTGGGGATGTCCAAAGTCATCCTTTTAAGCTTGTGCCTACCTTTTGAGTGTATTTGTCCTGCAGAACTGTTACTTCTCAGTTCTTAAGTGCCACTTAAAAAATGCACATCTAATCCTTTGTCAATCTGAGTGCTTTGTGCCTGTTCTCTTCCCTCTGAAGATTGTTTTACTGACTTTATTTCAAGAGTCAATGCAAAATCAGTTGGATGTGAGGTTTTTCTGTTGGATATAAACGTTAATGTTAGGAAGGGTTCCATTGACACATTTGAGGGTGAACTAGGTCAGTCTCATCATTCTTGTTTCTGTAATGGATAGGGTAGGCTTTTTTCTTTCATAAAGTATCAGTGGTATGTAGTTAATCTCTCAATTTTTATGAATTATTGTTTTCCCTAGACTGCTTTACAATGGTATGAAATAATCAAAAAAATATAATACCCCCAAACTTTTAATCTATTAAAAGTGAGCAAGCTGAGGTAATAAAATATTGCTCTCAATGTATATACCTCAGGCTAGGAATGCAAAGTGTTTAATGAGCTGTTATATAAGCAATCTGCTTACTCCCTCACAAAATCCATTCACCAGATTTACTTAGGTAGGGGGAAGGAGGGAAAGGGCTGACATATACTACATATATTTTAAAGTGGCTATAAACCTGCTCTGTAATTTTTACAAGTACCTGAGTGTCTGTGGTTCAAAGGCCTGCAGAGATGGCAATGTGAAGATAGGGGAAGTAATTTTTGTTTCCTTTGTGTACTTGGAGCATCTTGGATAAAGAAGCTGATGAAAGCTTGGCTGCCTCATCATCTGCTCATGTTTTGCTCAGACTGTAATGTCACAGCAATTTGTCTCATTATAATTTGTAGCCATGAGAACAAATTATGTTCTGCTGTAACGTTAATTATATTAACTATAAAGGTCATAAAAATGATAGGGAGGATGTTGTGTTTTCTAAATATCAGAGCTGTGGAATTAGTATTTTTCCTCAAACATTTTTTTAATTAAAAATATGGAAGTGGGTCTATACATATATGTGCGTGCGTATACATATATGTGCATGCGAGTGGGTATAGAGGGTATGTTAAATAAAACAAAGACCATATTAATGGTTTGAGATTAGCAAACGTTGATGAGTCTCTATGAATTCTCAGAGGGGAGTTAGCAGGTGTAATTGAGTTAAAAACTCAAAGCACTTGAATAAAATCCTGCACAGTAGTAGGTAATAAACACCTTCTGCTACATTTCAGCTCTTTTCTTTAGCACTTAGAAATAAACTTCCATTTTTTAAGATGGAGAATAGGTACTTTTGAAAGTCTGTTTACAGTTTACTATAGAAGAGATTTTTTTTTTTTTAAGTTAATTAAAATAACGGAATTAAAAAACCCAAACCTGAGCAGTGCCTTCTATTAGTGATACAAACCTTAGGTTGGTGGTCATGGAGTTGCTGAGAACCTACGGTTTCACCTTCTGACAGGAGAAATCACTTGTGGTTGAATGCGAGGTAACACGCAGTGGAAGAAGTTGCTGGAGCCCACATTTACTAACTATTCAAGGACCGCAGTTAATGATTTTTGGACCGAGCCATTAGTCTTTCAAAACTTTAAAAAGGCATAGTAGCTGGAAAACCTGAATTTTGCCTTAAGAATTGCTCAAATACAGAAACAAAAGCCTGATATACAATCCTCTATAAATAATGTTCAGTTTTGGACACTTGTTCTAAAAAGCATCAGAAACAAAATAGCAGAAACTGTCCAAGAAGGGTCAGCACAGATAGTGGTTTTGGAGAAGGAAGAAAAAATGATCTTCCATTTAGGAAAAGGTTAATGTGAGAGTACATGACAGTGGTAGCTGTACCTCCCGCTTAGGAGGAGGGTTAGCTGGGAGCTCCCATTTGCTCCATGTCTTCTCATAACACTAGAACAGGAGTTTGTTTCTCTGGAGATTATGATCTCTGTGGCCAAAAACTTATAAAACCATCTGCTTTGTTCTCATTCCTCTTTCTATTTTAACTGGTGTTACTAAAATCACTTTAGTGTGATGGGCTGTTGCTTGCCTTGTTCTCCAGACAGTCTGAAAACATGCAGTGAAATAAACTTTCTCTGGGCTTTCAGATGCTAACAACATGTGTCATCTCTAAAAGCTGCACTGCAAGATCAGACCTGGGGGTCTGTGTTTCTCGGTGTTTTCTCCTCAACAATAGCCACAGCCTGGTGCTTCAGGAAGAATAAGAACAGGGCAAGCGTATCTGATACTTCCCCTGAATAATCTTCCAGCCTCCAGCTGTTTTCTGCTCAGGGGATTTCCTGAGCTGGATATTGTCTCTGTGTATTTAATAACCCTCAACAGTTTTCTCTTTCACAAACTTGACCCTCCTTGAGCTGATGTAAACCCCTTCTCTCTTGCTAAATGAAGGGGAATTCCTGCGACCACCTCTGCTTCAGCTGCTGGGGTGGGAAATATGAAGCCTGCTGTCCTAGAATGTACGATGTGTTCTTCAATTCAGGGAGGGGAGGGGAAACAAAGTTTAAAACTAAAATAATTATGTTAAAGAATATAGATAGTTATTGCTACAGTTGAAGTATTGTGCTGAATATTATCATATGATCTAGAAAAAAACCCAAAACACTAAAAAAAAAACCACATACCAAAGGCAGAATTTCTTATACAAATAACTAGGCATTTGAGTCTTTGTAGTAGTGGAATATGTCTCCTGTCAGTTCCCTTGCTCTCTTCAGTATGGCTTTATTTATAAAATATTATCTTTCAAAAGGAAGCCATCAGGAAATGAATAACTTTGTAGTTACAGCTGGGTTTAAATAGCGAAAAAAAACTAGCAAGCTCTTACCAAGGAACTCCGTCCATTTTGCATGCTGAATGATGCAGGAGTTTTGTGAAAGAGTGTGTATTGATTCTTTAGCTTAATAGAATGATGTCCTCTGCTTTCTTATTTTTGGCGTTTAATGTTGTTCCTGTCTTTCATTTCAAATATTGAAAAATGATTTTATTGTTGTTGCTGTAGCTTCCTGATTTTAAAATAACTTTGTTGAAGTGTAGAAACTTGGAAAATGCATCAAAAGGGGGGGATGGAGCATCATCCCATGGAGCCAAACCAGTTCCCTTTGGATAGGTCCCTGGCAGAGCAGGGCTCCTTGGCAATCAGGGTAGCACAACCCTCTCTCTAAGGGGCAATGGAGTTCAAGCACAGTTCAACAGTCAACAGGGATGGATGGGGACAGATGATGCTGGATACCAACTGAACCTTGCAGAAAATTATTATTCACCTGTAAATTTCTGTTTAAAGAAGTGGCAAAATTACATCAAAGTGCTCATTTCAAAATGCACTGAGAACTACTCATGAAAAGCACTCTACACAGGAGAAGGCAGTGTAACACTAAATGTAAGCTGCATTTTTAGAGCCTTGTGACTTGTTCAATTTTGGATGAGTTTTCATGGGCATGCTAGAAAGCTTATCCCTGACATGGAAACCAGATTTTTAAGTCTTTGCTCTAAAGCTTGAACGTAGTAGAGATTTTTAGAATGGTAAGGCAGTAAGAATTTTCTTAAAATAATCTGTTCTCTGCACACATTTATTTTTTTCAAATGGTTAGACTGTCAGTCTGAGACTCTAAGCACTGGAAGTGTTTTAAGTTGGGTGTAATAACAAGCAACTTGCCTTTATACTGTAAATTGTTAGACAATCTGCTAGCATAGCTCTCTGCATCACAGCAATAACATCTGTTAGTGTAAGATTTTAGTCTACTTTGTCTGCTTGCTGATCAGGAACTTTTAAGATGTCATTGAAATGACTGTCACTTGTAAACTAAAAGGAGAATGAATATGCATCTCTTTGCCGTCCTTTCCTTGTTCCTTCCACTTAGGTTGATTGGTTGTGTAAATCACAGGTGTCATGAGGAACCCCCATCCAAACACCATATGCAATGTGATTGTTAAATACTGGCATGTGACTGGGAGCTTGTGGCCTTATTCCACCATGGAGACTGTCTTACTGCTACTAGTACTTGTACTAATGGTCTGTAAGTAAGTTGTGTGTGACTTGATAGAGACATACAGCTTCTGGTTAGCAATCAGGTTTTTTTTCCCAATAGTGTTTGAATTAAAAAAAATTCATGGTAATACATTTTTCTAGAACTCCAGGCTGATCAGAACATACTTTAGTTCTATAGTAATTTCAGTGTTGTATGCAGTTTTTATGACTGTGTAATACAGGGTGAATTTTAATGTTTGACAGGATCTTTGAAGTCTAGAGGTGTAAGAGAAACTCATGATAAAAAGCAGCAGCAAGAATTCAGACACTAGAAGATGAGTGAAACTGTAATGGATTTCGATTATAGGCATCACACACAAGAAAAATTGAAAACTGCCACAATTGCAATTTCTGCAGTTCTTCCCAATTTTGAAGTGAACGGAACAACACAACTGAAATCGGTGGGATTGGTATTTCCCTAGTGGGAACCATTTATAAAGCTACTGACATGCAACTACATTAAAGGTCTTATGAAAATATTAAAAACAATAACAACTAAAAGGTTGCGGACTAAACATTATTCTTGTACATCACATGCCATGATTTCAAAAGTATCGAGGCATTTTGGAAAGTAAGAAATACAGATGGATGTTGAACAAGGACCACAGAAGAAGTGAACTGGTGAATTTATGATTACAGCTGTACTACTCGGTACTCCTAAATCCTGCAAGATGTTAAGCAGAGCTGGAGCTGAATCTTGGCAACACTTAATGGGTGTGTACAAGGAAAGGTTTAGGTGGAGTTAATTGTTGTAAACTTGGAGTTGGTGATTTTAGAGTCAAAATGAAAAGTAAACAAGCAAAAGATGCTGTAGCCAGAGAAAATTTTCTCAGTCAAGTTTATTTAGTGTTACTATTTAATTTTTTAAACAAATATACATGTATCCTCAAAATACACTTTTAAATATGGCATACTATATGATAAAAGGAAAGTCTTTAAACAACAACAACATAGTCTAAAAAAATAATTAATAATGAAAAAATTGTGGGCTTGCTTGAACTCCAAATGCCAATAGCAGAGTATGGAATGTTGTATGTGCTATGGTGTCTCCAAGGTAATGTACTGAAGCCAGTAAAGAAGTCGAAGTGAATATCCTCCTATCTGAAATGCTGTTTTTTTTCTGAAGCACATACACTGGAGTTGGTCAAATGCTCTCCTGACAAAGTGCTATTAAAAGTAGTGTGGAAAAAATATAAAGCAGGTTTTAATGAAAGAAGTGCCTACAACTGAAAACAAGATTATTTTCATACTGTTTTATACTATTGAGATTCAATCACACAGTTCTACCCAGATGTTTATATAGTTTGAACAAAGGAGATAGTATTTTAATTACATGTAAAAAGCATCACATTTTGCTGCCTTTTAAACAATTTTGCTTTAATTGCAAGTGGGAGAAATTATGAAAATTCTGAGAGCTGGATCACTGTACTAAAATCATGGTGATTTTAGAAAGAAGCAAAGCACAACACCTTAAGCCCACATCTGGCCTTCTGGACTGCAGCATGTCCTCAACAATAACAGTGCAAGTGCAGTAATATGACGTTTATCTGTGTGATATTTGATATTTTCTAGCTCTCCTTGGCAGTGCTGTAGCAGCACTAGGAGTTGCTTGAATGCTGCTGCTCATACACCTTGTGGAGTCATAACCTCATCCAACAAAACCACTGGGACACTAGTGTCAGCAGGAAAAAAGGCTGTTTCAATAGTTTGGCACATCGAAGTGGCGGTACTAAATTATTACTATTAAAATAAAAATTGCCAGAAGACAACTGTATAGTAAGAGAATTGAATTTGAGTCATATATGACAGTACCTTTCAAGGGCTGTGAATACAGTAAAACACAAGTCCTTAGATTTACTTAAGTGCCATGTTGCTGTGAAAGTATGCACTGAGCTAAAATGAAGTTTAATTTACTTTCACATGTACTGAGTACGTATGTTTCAAGAGTTCTTCCATTGCTGTTCCTTTAAAACTTGTGCTATCAGTCTTTGGGATATGCTCTCAAAGGTGAGTTGTTCTCTCCAAACATATACATCAGTTTATTTTTTAAAATTACCTCATTGTTATAAAACCAACTTGGAAACGATGGCTTTCCAAGGTTTGAGGGGCAGGTGGTTGGTGATTACTAGGTTCATTTTTGGGTGCATGACAGTCTTTTCATGGCACAGAAGTCAATTTTAATGTACTGAAGAGATATGGAAACAGACAATTAAGAAAATTAATGTTTAGGTGTTGTTATTTTTTAAAGGAAATGGGGTTTTTTTACCTTTCTTACTGTTTTTTCATTTTGTTTTAATTAGTTTTTGCTGTTTAATCTACTTTATCGTTACCAACCACCAAAGAACAAAGTGTATCTTACTCAAAATTTCACTTAAACCAGACTCCTATATTAAGGCAATTATAACATGTAACAAAAGTAGTTAATGCCTGAATTGTGTTCAAGCCCATGTTTCAATGGGAAGCAAAGTTATTCGTGTGGGACTCAAGTGCAACATTTCTAACTGGTAATAGCTTGTGTTCTGGAGTGAAGGTTAAATGGGAAGGAGGGTCCACTGCCAGCCTGCTGGAGAATTGAGTTCATGTAATGCTGTCACTAAGCCAGACAACAAGCCAGGGCAAGAAATAGCTTCTGAATAACTTTCTTTATCTGTTAACCAGTCAGGAAGCTGTAGCTGTGAGAGTAGTGAAGCGAAGTTATTTAAAAACACTGGTAATTAAGAGATCAGTAAGCGTTGGTTGCTGTACTATGTGGCTTACCCTCTAACTATTTTTAAAGAATATCCAATACTTAGTTAATAGTTTGTTTCCTAATTTACATTTTAGTTGCTTTGTTTAGCTCGGTAATAATAAGTTACTAATATTTAAGCAAATCAACTTTAAAATGTGCTTTAATGTATTTGGGTGCTCAGCAGTAACAGCTTAGCTTGGAATGGTGAGTGAGAGGAGTGTGTGGTGTGGCTGGGGCTGGGTCCCCGTGGGAGGAGGCTGACGTGTGCATGCCTGTGGATGTGTGTTCTTGGCTTAGTATCTGAGCAAGCTGAAATTAGAGCTGCTAACAGAAACTTTTATTAAATATTTCAGAACTTGTGTACATGTGAGTACCTAACAATGGCTTTTATGTATGTTCAATTTCCTTCCAATGCTTGTTCTGCATGGTTTATTGTGGCATTTAAATGGTCAATTTATAAACACTGCATCAGTAACAAAATACTGTCTTAAAAGTTGTGTTCAGGTACATTAGGCAGCTAGACCACAATGCACCTAAGATATTTAGTCATTTGAAATCTTTATAGAGGATCTTGTTTTCTTTGCACTTCAATAACTTTTGCTAACGTTGTGGTTTAATTCTGGTAGGCTTTTTAGGATGTTAGATATTTTCACTATTTCCATGTGCTTCATTTTGTTTCTTTTTTCTTAAATCTGACCTTTTACAATGACACAGAGAAAACGATGTGTCTAGTGAAGGACGTGCTCCTGAGATCCTTTCTGTGGTAGATGAGCAGTGGCCAAAGTCTGCAAAGGTATTTATAGTTTGGTATTCACACAAATCTCCATCTGGCAGCGCTGGGGTGCTGATATACTTGCAGACCACTGGAGTTGTTGCCAGAAACGTTTTCTTAGCACGTTTTAATCACTGTACAGACATGAAGGAAGACATCATTCCTGCCCACTGTGTATCAGTTTCCAGCCTCAGGTGGTTGACTGCAAGAACCAGGACCTGCCAGTCACCAGGCATGGCCACTGCTAATTGAGCCAGTGAGAATTTCACTCACGCTTTCTTCTCGGTTGAGGTGGGAAGTTCACCCTCTGCCCCTTTTTAATCAGGATGCTTTCTCGTGCCCTCCTCATCTTCTGTCGTACTGGCTGGCTGGCATGTAGTAACCGTGGCATACGTGCAAGGGGGAGTAAACGTGTGTAACTAAAATGCACGGCTTGGATTTCAGTTCCCGGTTTCTATAACCTTAGCACTTAAACCTAAATTAACTGCTCGTAAGCACCGTTCTGCGGGATTTGTTCTTGCGTGGTTTGCTGGAGCAGAGGCGGCTCGGGGAGGTGCTGCCCCCGCCCGGGCTCCGCCGGGAACGCGGGCACCGGCCCGGCCGCTGCTTGGTTGCTGTGTTTCTGTTAAGAAACATCTTTGTTTTGAGAGGTTTGAAGCAGAAAACCCATGCAAAGCTTCAAAACAATGACGTCCAATATGCTGTAACCTCAGAAAAAGAAAACGTTTTCTGCAACGCATGAAGATGAGTGTTAAAAGAAGTGCTTATTTTTGCTGCAATATAGCATCTTGCATCTTTGAAATGTTGCACATGAGACACTGATTAAAATGAGGGGTTTTTTGTTTTCCTCCGTTATTTAGTACTGCTGTATTTTTCGATGTCAGAACCGTGAGGAAAAAAGATACAAATACTAGTTGCGTTCAAATCGTCGTCTCTTTCAAGGCAGTGTGTGGTGGCCCTCCTTGCTTCACGTACCTTTGGCCGAAAGAGGGAGGTCTTGCCTCCCCTCCTGCCGCCCTCCTCGCGGCCGGGTCCGCATTCTCAACCTATTGATTCGTGGAGGCAACATCCTGCCTCCTCTCTAAAGAATAATAATAATGAAGTTATTCTGCATTTGGTTAAAGGCTGTAATTTGGAACATGTTTCTAGTGAAAAAGAGAATTAAAGATAAAACATATTTGAGAAGACTCTGCAAAGCAGTATGCAATGACAGTTTTGGGTACTGATGGGCTGATCACAGAATGTTAGGGATTGGAAAGGACCTTGAAAGCTCATCCAGTGCAATCCCCCCGCTGGAGCAGGAACACCCAGCTGAGGTTCCACAGGAAGGTGTCCGGGCGGGTTTGAATGTCCCCAGAGGAGGAGACTCCACAGCCCCCCTGGGCAGCCTTGGTCCAGTGTCTGTCACCCTCACTGAGAAGAAGTTTCTTCTCATATTTAAGTGGAACCTCCTGTGTTCCAGTTTGTACCCATTGCCCCTTGTCTTACTGTTGGTTGTCACCGAGAAGAGCCTGGCTCCATCCCCCTGACACTTACCCTTTGTGTATCTGTAAACATTAATGAGGTCACCCCTCAGTCTCCTCTTCTCCAAGCTAAAGAGACCCAGCTCCCTCAACCTGTTCTCAGAAGGGAGATGCTCCACTCCATCATCTTCGTTGCCCTGCACTGGACTCTCTCCAGCAGTTCCCTGTCCTTCTGGAACTGAGGGGCCCAGAACTGGACACAATATTCCAGATGCGGTCTCACCAGGGAAGAGTAGAGGGGGAGGAGAACCTCTCTTGACCTACTAATCACACCCCTGCTATGGTGTTCACGATCTTAACTGCAAACTTCAGTCGAGCTTAATTTCTGTGTGGTTACCTGGTTAACAGTTCAGTGTTGAAACAGAATATTTTTGATCTTGGAGAGATTAAAATGGAGTTTTCTGTATGTTCTCCACCACTGCTCAAGAGACAACTTTTTAGAAATGAAGTGGAATGTTATTGTCTAGAATGTAATAACACTTTGCAACTGTAACTGTAAGATAGGTACTTAAAATCTGGCTTTTCAGCCTGACATAGATAGGCTTGTAATAACATTTTCTACTGAAAAACTGCACAAAAACACTTGTTTAAAGTATTTTTCTGATAGATATAGGGAACTGTGTAGGCAGCATACTGAAGCAGTTAGGAAAGTTGTAATTATGTCAGCTACCTGAGGAGAAAGGTATTATTTTTACATTTACCCAAGAGTAATGCAGCTGTAAGAAATCGTGTTGCCTTTTTGGTAGAGGCGTATGTCCCATGCGTGTGTGTGTGTTGTGGTGACAGCAAGTATCTAATTATGAACAAAATTTATACAGATTTTGATTTGATGCTCTGTTGCCACCTTCTGCTCATACATCTTTCCACCACACACTTGTGGTGCAGTAATACGTTGCACTAGGGAACTTGCATTTGAGATGACATTTGATTATACAGTGTTTTAAAGAAGCGGTGCCAAAAGGAAATGTCATTTCCTCTTCTAATTTCATGAATGTAAAGCCTTGTTTAAATAATACAAGGAAAATGTATTCTGTAGGGAAATGAGCCGTAGTTTTCATCATTTTGAAAACTAAGACATGAGCCATTTCTCTGACGCTGAGTAGCTCAGTCTGACTTCAATTTGCTTAAAAGCTCAGGAATCAGAAACCAAGGCAGACGTTATTTGTGTTTTGCATTGTGAATCACAGAAGTTTTGAGACTAATTTAAACCTTTGAACATTTTAATAGGGAATAGAAACAATTATTGAAGTAGTGTTGACTACTTGGTGTATTGATTTGTTCCGAAGTTTCTACTTGGTGCTCTGTGAAAGGCATGCTCTGAATGCTTATCCCTGTCAGCATTTGACTTAGTACATGGCCTTAAACAGAGTCTTTAGCTCTTCCTGCTCTATTTGGAGCTCTGTTCAGGTAGAAGGATATAGAAAATATCAGCTACCTTGGGATCCTACTAATAAAAATCTGTCCTTTTAAAAACATTGGAAATATGTGCAATTTAAATTACAGCTGAAAGGCATACAAATCGTCTAGTAAAATTCATGCTAGAGAGGGAACAGAGGAAATTTGCTGGTATTCCTAACAGGTACTTTTAACTGGGAGAAGAGAAGCAGCCTTGAAACTTCATAGGTCCTCATATCCATAAGAGGACATAAGTGTATCACTATATAACCTTTTTTTTTTCTTCTTCCCCTCTTTTGGCATGGCTTAGGAGCTACACCAGTAGCAAATTCTTTTTGTCTGAACCTGATCAACACCTGCAGTTTGTGAGGATAAAGAATGTGAAGTCAGAGTTGTAGGAGAAATAAATCTGTCTAGCTAACAATAAGCATACCATGGAAGATAGTGTGTCCTCAACCGGTTCACGTTTTACCCATATTTATAAATAGTGCAAAATAGTTTTTGTGAACTTAGACAAATGGGATACATCTTGACATAGCTTAATGGTCATGATGTTAAAGAGATTTGACTCATCTGTTACTCAGTGGTAAAAATTGCTGTGCCCGCTGAAGGGAGCTGGTTGGTGAACTCAGATACACGAATACCTACAGTAACTCAGGCAGTGATGTGTGAAACATGCAAGTTGGTCACTTATTATTTCCTGACAACTTTTTGTTCAGTTTGCACTCATCCTTTAATGAATCTCTCTGCATCCCCCTTGATGTTATTTTACCTAAATGAGTCTCTAAGCATGAAAGCTTCAGTGCAGAGCAGGAACTGGGCTAGGCATCACATCTAACTTGCCCATGCTTTTTATTTCAAATAGGTTAGATTTTGAACATGTTGATAGCGTGAGGTTCTTTGCCCACTGAGGACCATGCTTACTTTTGCCTGGACCTACAATCTTGTGGCCTGTATACTGAAAGAGCTGTAATGTGAATAATGACAGTCACTGATCAGTGGTACCTGCCCAGGTACATGCACAGCTAGGAGTTTAGGTGTTTTGACTTGCTCATCACAGGCTATGAAAAGGATGCGCCTACTGGTCAAATGTACATTATAACTTGTTGTCTCACTGTAACTTACTCTGTTACAAAATGGATGGAAAGCAGTTTTAAATCTGTATGGTATCAATTTATTTTAATTTACTAATTTAGTAAACTTAACCTGTTTAAAAATTGTTCACACATTGCCCATACACATGATCCTGGCTTCTGCTTCGCTCTAGTGAAGAGTGGACTCCTACAATTCCCATCTCTTATGTTGAGCACATGTATGTTTTGTACCAAATATATTAGTAGCAATTTAATCAAACAATGGATTTTTGTTCAGAGTTCCTACTAGGAAAGCCAAACTTTTCTATTGAAAGTTTTTACTCTGTTTATACAAAAATTGAATTATGCTTTATGTGTGTGTGTTCACAATGGATGCTTGGAAGTGCTCCCACCAACCATAAGTAACATAAAAACATATGTGAAATTGAGAGGCATGTGCCTGCTTTTTCAGTACAGGTGGGATTTCAAGGTTTAAGAACTAGTTTAAGAGCAAAATATACTATAGTATCAGTCTTAAGACAGATGAACCTGCTGTGTGGTTAAACAGTGTGTGTGTTGCATATAGCTGCAGTTATTAATAATCTGACCTCTTGAGTCATCACAGTTCAACTCCCTTCCGTCCCACTGGTGTCCAGCTGCTCTTATTGGAAGGGTGACACCTCAGTTCAGTTCCAGCGCCTTGGAGATGGCAGAGGATGGCACTAGTTACAGTTTTCTTTGATTTGGTATCATGACAGAATGAAGGTAGTGCTTAGGCTGCTGAGCATCTCAGCAGTGAAATAAGAACATCCCAGCTATATGGGTGCATGTGTTTTATTTTATTTGGGGAATTTTTATCATCTTTTTTTTCTGTCTGTTTTCACTAAGGAAAAGGTTCTTTTTTGAGAAGATGAATAAGTACTATCATATCAATAATAATTGCAGTAATATAAAAAGTATTTGTTTTGCAAAGGTTATATGATTACTTTTCACTGAACGTTCATCTGTTTGTTGAGAATGGTCTTCAGCGTGCCTATTTTTAGGAAATATTTGGGTTTATGTGTTAGTTGTCAAAATATGACAGTAGCATTTTTTTCAGGGGTTTCTATTTTAGCTTTTCTTGCTTGGGAAGCTTAAGTTTGATATTTCTTGAGTTCTAACCTTTTTTTGCTTTATTTTCATGTATAGTTCACTAGAAAACAACCTCTAAGTATCTTGTCATTACTTGTAAGTTTTATTTTGAAATTATGTTCTTAACATTTAAGAATTGAAAATTAGATTGAGGTTGTCACAAAATGTAAAATAACTTAGGGAATCACAAATGTCATTTCAATTTCTGTCAATCTGGATTTTAGTCACATCATGTTTGGATTTTTTTTCACTGTTTTTTATTGGGTATTAGTGTAATATCAATAAATTTATTTAAAATTGGCTCTCATTTGCAGCTGTTTTTCAGGACACAGTTTCACAGTGTAATGAAATCTTGACATTTAGTCAAGCTTTGACATTTTCTGTTAGACCAGATTAAACCTTCTTTTGTGAAGGTGCATTTCAATAGACCAGAAAATGGCAGAGGGTCACCTTTACTTCTGATGTAACGTCTGACTTTTAGGCAAAAAAATGATATTGAAAGTGAACTTGGTCTCTGTCTTGAGCTACAGGATGTGTCTTCCATGGACTGAAACTCCAAAATGCCCTTTTACTTTTTGTTTCTACACATAGTGTAAAACTAAGCTCTGAGTCAATTCAATTAAATAGAAACAGTAATTATTATATGTACCTAATGTTCCCATCAAGGCTATGGAGAAAATTTCAATGTAGATCATATTTTGTGTTACTGAGTTAACTCTAGAAAAGACCTGTCCTAGTAGAAAATATAAGCTGCTTGGAAAGAAAGTGGGAATTGTGTCTGGGCAAATCTAAAACTATAACAACCCGAATCTTGGATCAACAGCTTTTGCGGTTGCAAGCCATTCCATTCCTGTATCTTACAAATCTCCACAAAAGCTATGAATTTCCTTCTCAGACTCCACACGTTTTAGCCTGGGATTAGGAGGAAGGTTTGAATTAGGAGCAGTTTAGAAAAAAAAAAATAATCTGAAATGTTGTGTATCTAAGCATATTAATTTCTTTGAGAGGCTGTCGAGGGTTTTGATTGTGGGGTGACAATCAAACCCTGGCAGATGTATTGTTAACCTCCTCTCCCTCCCCGCTTCCCCCTTTTGCCCCTCCTTCTCCCCCCTTCCCACTCAGGACAGGCGATCAGGAGGGAAAGAAGGACAGAGAGAAGAGAGTTGGAAAAATTAAAGATGTTTTACTAATGCTACTAATAAGAATAGAGAAAATAATACAAGATAATACAAAACCAATCTTGAAAGTCCAGCAACTGCAGAGCTGGCATCCGAAGTTCTGTATTGGACTCTGCAGCCAACCGGAGCTGGATTCAGTCTCTCACTAGGCCTCAGTTCGCAGGGACGACCAGCAAGGTCCTTTTCTAATGTTGGCCATAAGCAAAAGGGAAAAGGGACGAGATCCTCGTGATCTCCCACTTTTATATGAAGTATTCACGTGAATGGAATGTTATACACAGTTGGTCAGTTTCTTGGTCACCTGTTTCTCATTGCTCCTCTTGCGAGATGTCCATCCATGCTTATCAATAACTTCGCATTCCATTGCTATGTTTACCAAAACATGTATCTGGTTCTCCAGGAAAATGCAGCTAATACGAAGGCTTTAGCTGACAGGCAAAATTCACTAAAAGAGAAACTTGTTTTTTAACAAAACCAGGACACTTGGCCTCCCATTGAAGCAATCTCTATTTTTGACCAGGTTAGCTCAACCTTTGTGTGTACGGAAGTAGCATATGAATGTGAATTCAAACAACATAGCATACTTTGTTCATCCGTATATTTTTCTGGATTTGCTTTATCTTCTTGCATACGGTTACCTTCTGTCTGGGTTGAGAAGAAACGTATTTTACCTCATAAAACATATGAAACATCAGACTGATGTCTGCTTCCATTCAGTGTGTTGGAAAGAAGAGTCTTCATAATCATTATCTGCTTAAGGCATTGCAGTGATTTCCGTAGGCTTGTTGTCTTCTGTTGTGCTCCTGCAAGCACAGTGTTCATGTCAAATTGTTTCATCAAAGTTGTCAGAAAATTAGATGAGTCCTCCTGTCTTCAGTTGTCTGTTTGGGCATTTCCATAGGTCATTTCTGAGTGATTCTGGAAAGCCACCTTATGACTATCTAGGCAGAAGAAACAGGGTTTTCAAGTTACAGAATCTCTGTGCACCATAGAAAAAAACTATATTAAGATGACATTCTACAGACTGTTTCTGGATTAAGTTTTTGTTCAGGAAGTAAAGGAGGTAGGAGAAGCATTGAGCTTTCCATGCCCTGTCTATGGGAATCTGAGTGCAAGCTGATTATAGAAAATTTGTGGTTTAACTTTTTTTGTCTACCTGTATGACATTTTTTTTGTATTGTATTTGCTGCACAGATAAAGGTCATTGGATTCGGCTATCTTGCTCCCATACGGAATAGAAAGAGTTAAGTGCATCTGATGAGGATGTTTTCACTTCCTCTTTATCACAGAGGCTGGATCATGGATGCATTTTTGTGCGTATAAAATTGAAAGGTTGGGGGAGGGCAGGGTTTGTTTTTGGCCAAGAAGGTCCTGTGATCTGCTGAACAAGATGGTTGCACACCTCTGGTGTGACCTGAACTAAGCAGCTGCGTTGTGAAGAGAGGGATGGTTGTTTAATGTCCTGGTGCTCAACACTGAGGAGTCCAGATCTAAGAAGCAGCAGACATGTTGTTGGGTGACACTTGTTGAGGCTCTTTGGGAAGGCAACAAAGAAAACGGCAGACAAGGAGGGGATTTGCTATGTTCAAGGACTGGACTTTCTTGCAGCTGTAGATCAAGTGTCTTAATCCAGTTGTTTCTCAAATCTCCAGTGATATAACTGAAGAAAGATGTCAAACTGCTTGCTAAGATTAAATTAATCAGTCTTGATGTTCAAATATATTTATTCTGCATGGGAAGTCTGCTTTGTGCCCTGCGCGTAGCTCTGTCTTCCCTCTGGTTTCCTTCTGGGCACCTTCTACCCCAGGCAGTGTAGCAGCCACAGTCACATTTGTTGCTTCCTACACTGATTTAACACTGGACAACTGCAGCTTCCAAAGAATGCATTGATAAAGAATTTTTTTTTTTTTTTTGTCTTTCACTGATAGCATTAATTTTCAGTTTCTTTAACAGGAAAGAAAATGCCCTCAGGATACTGATCAGGAATAGTATCCTATTGCATAAAATGCTTGGGCTAAATCTAGGCCTACTGAAGTGAGGGACAGAGCTCTCACCTTAGCAGCACTTTATATCAGTTGCAAAGTGAAACATTTGTTTGGAGATTTGGATAAACCAGCATTAAAATAGAGCAAACTTTCGCCATTTGCTCAGGTTTTATTTCAGTGAGCACTGGGCTAATGTTTTCGTTTAATGGAAATTGTGGACTATATTCTTGCTGCTGATAAATGATACAAGAAATCTTTAAAAGGCTGCTTGTATCTGATGTAGGAAGCTTTGCCAATGGGTTTGAACTGCTGCTCATTTCTTATCTGTGTGCTGGATTACTCATTAAGTCATTGCTGCTTCAGAAGGTAAATGGCCACTAATGCTTAAGCTGTATCCTTGAACATCTCTCTGTGGTTAACTCTTACAGAGCTATTTGCGGGTGCATGAAGCAACGGGCTCACTTCAGTACAGCCTTGTCTTCTGGCCAAGCAAGCTGTGACAAGTGGATAGCTACATTAGACTTACAAACATGGAATTAAGAAATGAGCTGATCAAGAACAAGAGAATAACACCAGAAACTGAGGGGAAAAAAGGTGGGACTTGTGTAGGGAAGATTGAGGACAAGATGGGAGAAAAAGGAAGAGGGAGCTGGGTGAAAGACAGAAAAATGTCGATCTAGGGCTTTCTTTCTGAAATATTTTATAAGATGGACCAAGATTTGTCCTGCTTATCGTTGTGTTACTTGAGGGGAGTTGAAAAGGAAGAGGGTCATAGAGAACCCTGGTTTAACTATTAATATATGGCTTATCCTTAAACGAGCGTTTAGTTTATGCTTTGGAATCACTGAGATTTGCAGTGGTATCTTGATCTGCATTTGTTAGAATGGGGGTTTTTTTAAGCTTTAACACACTAATGTTTCCTTGAGTGTGGATCAGGGCAGCCCAGTTAAGCCCATGTCTTCACTGCAGTAATAAATATTAAACTTCCAATCTATTATGCATCTTTGAGAAATGTGCACTATGGATAGCAAATAAAAGAAGTTCAACGGGAAAGTGACCACAGCAAACACAGCTGCCATCAGCTATTAGAGTGCAAACCTGTTCCCTTATGTTTTAGAACAAACACACTTCCTTCTGTGTGAGCGAAGGTCAAGAAAATTGCTCCTGGTTTTCACAGATGTGACTCCTGGATTGATTGGCAGGGTTGAAAATCATGTTGTGTGCTCTTCTGGGCAGTTACAAACATCCATTAGGAGGCCCTGTGTGTAATGGTGCAGTGTATGAGTTATCTTGCTTTTTACAGTGTCCCTGTGGTCCTTCCACATCTATACCTCTGAACTTGGTATATTTTCCAGAGCACTGGATATTGCAGTTAATGTTAAGTCTTAGCATCTGTTTGAAATAAGGCAGTGTTTGCTATTGTAGAGATCTAATGTCTCTTCAGCCACATGGGTGGGATTTTTCAGTACGGTGTTTTGAGCTGTAGATGTTTTCCTATGTTGTGCTGCAGCTGTCAAAAGTGATAGTAATGAGTCTGTAGCTAACTAAAGGAGATGCAGACAGCAGAGGAAGAAAGGAGCTGCATAATTTCCTTATACTTTCTACTTGTAGAGAGCAAACGCTTCATGACCTCCTCTCTTCATTGATACTAATGCCTCTGGAATCCCTTTATTACATTAAACCTCAGCCAGTTGAAGATAGCCTTTTGAGGCTCTAGTCACTCAAATCTGAGCCTGGCACACACAATTTCAGGGGTCATAATCCTAACATATCTCTGCTTTTCAATTTCTGTTCAGATCTGGTCTTTAATTGAAAAGGAAACATATTACCCCTAATCATATGACTGATTGTATTTTTATCCTGTCCAAACCAAGCACCGTTTTTTCTTAGCAGTCTCAGCTGTTTGAATTTAGAAATACTTGACTTCTCATTCCAGAAACTTTATTTTTAATGATTTTGGAGTTGTTTCTTGCATTATAACTTCAGTTGTGTAAGCCAAGCACATTGTTTTCTGGTAAATTGTTGGCTTTCTGTTCCTGCTAACTCTCTGCAACATCACTCAGAATTATCACAAGGAATCTGGTGAGATGGTGGCTTTGTGTCCTGTGGACCCATTTCTGCAAGCACTTTATTTAGGTTAGCAGTAAAATTCCTGCGAAATTCAACAGGGTCATCATGGGTTTGTTTCATATTGTGTGGGTTGTGGGGTTTTGGTTCTTTTGATCTTTTTGTGTGGCGTGTTGGGTTTTGCGTGTAGGGTTTTTTTCAATCTTTTTTTTCCTGCTACTTTTTGTGTAATTGAGCCAATTCTACAAGTGTCAATACGATATCCACACTAAGATCTACAAGTACTTATTTCAAGAACTTTACATTTCATTTCTCACCATGGTTGATAGTAAATGTGACATCACTGTACCCAAACTTGTTTTTAGTGGCGAGCAATTGCTGTGCCAGACTTTTATGAATTTCCAAGTCAACCTTGTGATCACGAGCTTGCTTGCTTTGTTCTCTTTATTAGAGAAAATTTACTTTTATTAAAGACTCCTCCCATCCCCTGGTAGTGTCTCAAGTCCTTCTGGGTAAGGATATACCTGATTATTAGGGTTATTCAAGGGCAATGTAGACTTACTTTTTCTTGTTTTCTGATTGGGAGCAGAGCATGACTTATACAGGGCGCCTCTTGAAAAATGACTAAGATCTGACTTTTCATGATGCTGTCAGCCACTTGATAAAAGGATTAGTTTACTCATAATATTTTCTGCTATTAAGGATCCTGACACATTTTAAACAAACTTAATCTTGATTTTGTTCTGTGCTACCTGCCACCTGGTGTCTCCAGTTAGTGGGTACACAAAGACGGGCAAGGAGATGTATCTGTGTAGAATGAGTATATTAGGCAAAAATACAAGAGCTTTATAATACGGAATTGGTTTCATCACAGCGGTGATGCTGATCCTTTTTTCTCCATACATGCACGCGCACACGCAATCTAAGATTTCAGTATGTGGTTTTGCCCCCTAAGTAATGTGTGACATGACTATGACTAAGTTGCAAGTTATAGATCTAGACCTCATTGTATTTGCATTCCAAAGTGTTTCACTTGTCAATTTTAGATTGGTAAGATCTGCACATAACGAAGAGGAACAAAGCGTGATGTCCTAAATGCAGATTGTTGTTTTTTCTCTGGATGCATGTGGAAAGACCCTCTGAAGATAAATGTTGTTCAAGGTACTAGAATTCATCAGTCCCACTCTCGGGTTTGTCAGGCGATACAGAGATCTCTGAGAATCATTTGAGGACGTGACCATAGGGATTGATTATTTTTTTTTTTTAATGGTATTTTTGAAAGATGTAAGTATATCTCAAATAAATGAGAATGTTTCAGTTGTGTTCAGAGTGTGCCAGGAAGAAAAACAGATGCTATTTTTCTCTGTGGCAGCTGAGCTGAAGTCAGTGCTGACGTTCTTGTTTACAGCATATCATCCTAGAAACAGGCTATTCAGAAGGTTACTTGTTTTCTTTGACATCTAATATTTGAAGTCTTAATTGTCATATTCTCCTGGTTTTCTAGTCTTGAGACAATGAAATTTAATACTCATGTTGGGTGTTGGAGAATATGACCCTAAGATGCTAATGAAGTCACATACTAAAATTACTGCTTAGAAAATTACATGTAAAGTAATCACTGACCAGAAAAGTCCGATGTATCGATCATTTTAAAGAGGGGTTATTTTTGCTATTTTTCCTTTTGTTTTTTAATGAGCTTTAGACTTGTGTCTTGCAATCCCCCTCAGTTTGAATGCAAGATGCCTGCTGTGGGAGGAGGTGATGGGAAGAGACGATGGCATCTGCGTTAGTTGCTAATTTTAACCTCTCGCTATCTTTTCTCTCAGGATGCTCTGTGCAGACAGAAAAGCTTGTAGGCGAATAGGGAACAAATCATTTTCCCCACGTAAACTAATTACGTGCCAGACAGAAATGGTTCTGCCAAAATGACTGATCTTCCTTCAGAATAATTCCAGAAGTTTTTTTGGCTTCCAAAAAGGAGTAGGAGTCTGGTAGTAGCTCTGCTCATATAAACTATGACTGAATCCAAATAAATATGATAGGCCTGAGCCTTTAGTGGGTATATGTGATGTTAGACTGTACCAAAGCTGCTCTGAACACATCTTCTTACAGGAAGCTGAAGTTCTTTATTACTAGAGATTCCATGCTTTTTGGTACTAATTCCACATAAAACATCGTTAAATGAAATTTACATTTTGCGACAAGTGGAAAAACAGGGAATTTGTGCTAGGGCTTGCTGAAGTCTCTTACCTTAGTTTCCAAGTGCCCTGGTTGTATGAGCGATTTTAGCTCAGGAAGACAATCTTCAATAACAATTTGCTTGATGAATTAACCTTCTTTCTTGATTGCAGATTGTCTGCAAACAGACTGCAATTTTAACAAACTTGTTTGCTGTTTGTAATCACTTTGCATAATATTTTTTTTTTTCCTGAAAATTGCTGTTGGTAGTAAGATTTACTTTGTGGTCCTGAGAGAATACTACGTGCAAACTCTTCCTGTAAACAAAATGTCCACGATAATCCAATAGAAAATGTGGGAACGTGGAGCAAAATCATATAGAAGTCACTGGGATGTTTGCATATCATTTTTCTCATTATTTGTTCAGCAATAAGAGTGAGTGAAAAATGAAACCATCTGATAGCTGTTCAGTAGTCTGTGTAAAATGAGTTTGATGGGCTCAGGGGAGTTCCCGGCAGACATATCCCTGTCCCTTGGATCACCTCCGCAGTTCATATTACTTGAGAACCTTATTACTTCTAGCTGTAGAGAGACCAAGTAATGTGTGGCTCTGGACTCTGAACAATGTTTCCAGGCAGAATTCAGTTCTTCTTAGAACTCACTGGGGAAATGCTGCTGAAAAAGCACAGAAGGGTTTATGATACCACTTCTACTATTATGTCCCTACAAATGTTCTGGTATTCAAGAATATAGGTATGGTATCTTTCATCATCTCCACATGCACTGTAATTTTATTTTGTAGCCAGAACTAACCCACTATCTTCTCTGGGTTTGTTTGGTTGGGCTGGGGGAGGAAATACCTGTGATTAGGGTAAATTGAACAGCCATGAAGGTTTCTGTCCACTAGAACAGCAAATAGCACTGGTACCAACTTCCTAGCTAGTTTTGACTTGGCAAAGCTATTAAAGACATGAACAGGCCATTCAGTTCTTGTCTGATCTTCCTGCTTAGGTTGCTGACAAAGACTGTGTTTTTAGTCTTATTTCTTATGACAGAGTTACTTGCCTTGGAGTAATTAGAAATAAATCACCAGCTTGTCACAGCATAATGACCCTGTCTCTGCATTGCTGAAGGAGCTTTGATCCAGCTATTCTTGGGGGGGGGGGGGGGGACACGACCCTATAGCCAGTTACCAATTTATTGAGCTTTTGTGCCTCTTATTACAAAATAATAAACAATGGTATTCATGTATAATATGTATGAGAGTTGGATCTGTCCAAAGGTACGCTAGAAAACATTTTCTTTTACTTCCTTTATTCACAGTTTGAGTTGTCAATAATAGAAAACATGAAGTCTAGACTGGAAAGAGGCCAGGAGACCCATCTGCTAAAAAACTGATATCTTTCTAATTACAATCTAGTAAGCAGAGCCTGGGGATAATGACATACCTTTTCTCCTATGAATATTTTCATGAACTTTGCCAGTCTCAGGAGATTCCCTCTGTGCTGTGCTAAATTGGGTCATTCGTCTGTATACAAAAGAAAAGGACAAAAGATGGATGTGTGTTCCACTATTACTGTAAAACTCTTTATCTTCTCATTAATTAAGTAGTAAAAGGATTCTGTTCCAATTTAGGGGCAAAAGAGATGCTGAAGTTCAGGGCATTTCCTTGCTCTAGGCAGGTATGTATCTTAAAACTCTGCAAATTGCATCTGAGAAATGAAGTTTCTTTCGTTAGTCGCTGTTTTTAAGTGTTCAGTAACTATACAGAATTGAGAAGTGTCTTGAAACATTCTTCCTGGTGTGACTACTCTTGTGTCCATCTGCATGTTTATGAATTTCTAAATTGTCCAGCTCAGTATGATCTTTAGTTTTGATTCTTAGCTCCAAGCAGTTTCATGGTTAAAAAAGACATGCACTTGAGTCTTCCTGCCTCTTGGAAAACCAGTCTGAATTGAGATAGGTGTTAAATGTAAATGGGCATTGCAGTGCATGGATCAGGGTGACCACCAAACAAATTTACAACAATTTTTTTAAAATTCAGGACAATAAAAATACCTGTAAATATGCATGGACGGGTGTATTGAAGAAAAAAGACAAACAAATAAAAAAAAAAACCCAGCCAACCGGGGGGAAAAAAATAATCTTCAAAATGTAACCTTGCAATGCTACTCTATGTGACCTCTTTTTGTTGTAATTCTGACTGCCCTGATTCCCAGTGCTCATAAATATTCTACTACACCAGTGGCACAAAAGAAATTCCCTTGTAGCATTTCACATAAAGACCAAGTTGCTTATTAATTTGGCATAAATAATCTTTCTCCTGATGATAAAAACTAAATGCAATGACTCCTAGGCATTGTTGTTTTTCGATGGGCTTTGTTGATTTCTGTACTTTAGAACAGAACTAATGAGTCTGTTAACTACGATGGTTCCTCCATATATTCCTGTATTATTAGCAGCAGTTCTCTTTTCACTGCTTTACATTTTTCACTTGCAGCTGATGATGCAGGAATCAGTTAGAACTGAACCTGAAGTTTAAAAATAATAATTAAAAAAAGGGGGGATAGAGCCACAGCTGTAGTAAAGCAATTTCTAATTTTTCAGTGCTAAGGGATCAGATTCTCTAGATATAGAATCAAAACAGCTAATCTGCCCTTGCAGCTTGTGTCCTGTTGACACTTGCTGTTTCATGGCTCTTTTATGTTTGTATCTGCTCCTGCAAGATTACTCATGAAAAGTGTTTTAACAGGTTTCTGCTTTTTCATTCTTAATATGGAGAACAATTATACCATAAGAGAATGAATAAAGTGAAAAAGTGATTAAACACATTTCAGAGACCTACCCTGAACTTTTTACCATTTTAATGTTTGATAGAAGAACTGAAATAATTTAAATTTCAATTCTAACTGTACGATTTTATTGTCATGTTTGTTATTCTGTGTGATATAATGGTGTCATTTTATGTTCTTTTAACTAATGTTTGCTTGGGTATTTCATAATACTGGATATTCTGTTCTCATATTTTTGTCTCATTTTGTCATTGTGTTGCAAATTGCTGTAGAATGAGGGGTCTGTTGAATAGGGAGAGTTCTACACTATTTCCGGTTCTTTTGTGTTTTGAGGAAGTAGCATTTATTTCAAACATTTTAGTTGACTTTAAAGCTATATTATATGTAGTTACATGTTTTCACTTGCAGAAATAATCAAAGTTGGTTTTTAAGTTACATGTAGGTGATGAATGCTAGTAAGATGCAGAAGTTAAATAATTGCTTGGGGGCTATGTAATATAATATAAATAACAGAAGACTTCACCTGAATGAAGCCAGTGGCCTAGAGAATTAGGGTTTTTAGCCATTCATATCCAATAATCTTTACATAAGTAATTCCATTGATACTTTTTTTTTACTAACAGTATTCAATATTAATAAGATGTTCAGCACCAGACTCTCCACATTACAGAAACCACAGCCATTTATTGTTTATAAAGAAAATTAAGACAATGATGACTGCTGTGAGTGTTGTGCTGCTTCGTTCCTTTGCCATCCTTATTGAAAAAATGTTTTCCAGACTGCTTCAATTTTCACCATTAAAAGCAGCGAACCCTTTGGGGCAGGAAGCACATCTTTATGTTGTAAGGTGACAGGGGAGCAGTTGAAGACCTTTATAGGCACACTTATTTGTATAGAAGACAAATTAGTAGAAATAACAACTTTGTGCAACTAATTCATTATGTATCACTGTTTCCCAGCAGCTGTGGCAGGCGAAGCTTAAGCAGACTTTAAATGTGGTGTAGACATGTCCTCATTCTTTAAAAGCAGTCAGCGCCTTTTCTTACTATCTCCTCTCTGTATCCTTAAAATAAAATAATTACTCCTCCACACACACAAAAAGAACAAAACAACAACAAACCAAAGCCCAACCAAACCACTACAACCTCCAAACCAATCATCCTGCATCTAGGACCGTTTTTAAGAGGCCTCTGTACCCCTGGCAGGCTACATTTGGCACAGAGGGGCATTAATGCCCGTTCAGCATGGACTCTGTTCTCATGTGTTGTTGACAAGGAGGACGACATCTGGACTTGCAGGCAGCCAAGCATTTCCTCCCTCAGCTCTGCCACTGGAGCAGAAATATTTCCTGAAGATGACAATGCTGCATGGCAAGCACTGCATCAGCCTCGCTGTTGTTTCACAGGGAACTAAGGCCTGGCAGCTCTGCCCTGTGATGGCCGTAATGAGCTGGGTCACCTCCTGTCCCTGTGCCCAGTTTGCCTGTTTACAGTAGCTGGAATGCCAGAAGTATTGCTGTGTAGTTAAAAGGGATATTGGGGTGTTTGCAGTCGTAATGCTTGACAGGCAAGTTATTAGTGAAGAGTCCAGGCCACTGCTGCACAGCAGTGTTTTTTCTCCTATCCTTTGGATATTAATTTGGGGATTTAAGATGTCCCTCTTGTACCACAAACACCTGGGGATTTCTGCAATTCTGGACCGCATCTTGATGTCTGGCTCAATGACATTTCCATCGACAGAAATGAATGGTTACGTGCTGCTGTCTTACTTTTTGAAACACCTGGAAGAGCACACCTCTCAGCTACTCCTAACTTGCTCTTCCCAGTTTTTATATCTGTTTCTTCGAACTTTTATCACTGGCCTTTTCAAAGAGGCCGGCTGCAGTTTAGTGCTGCTGATGCAGTAGGAAGATACTTGTCCTGGAAAGAAATTAGTCCCTTTTTCTGTAGACCCTCAGTGTCACTTCAAATCTATGTAGAGACCTACTTTGAAGCCTTACTTGTGTTTTTTAGCCTTAGTTTAGATATTCTGCTGAAAACAGGATAAAGTAGAAGAAATAAAAATTGCATGTGTTCCAACAGCTCAGTCTCTTGTTAGTAGGAAACTCATTTATAAATTATTTAAAGATTTAGTGAAAGTCAGCATTGTAAGTTGATAACGATATTTTTTAGGGTTGAATAGTATTTTTTTGCAATTGAATTGGTGATGTGTGAGACTTTAAACTGTAAACTTATGTAGACTAATACATTTAAGGAAAAAAAAAGTATGGCATTGTTACTATATAATGATATTCTGTCTTGTGTTATAAATAGTCAAGTTGACAGCTGATTGTTCCAGTTCATAATCAAAGGGAAGAACCTATGGCCACGGGTTAGCTTAATTTTGTGGTTTGCCAAGTTCAGTTTGTGGATGTGAGGAAAGCAAGGGGGGTTTGATCGTATGAGTTTCTCTCTCCCGAGAGAGAGCCTTTGTCAACCAACTTCTCAGCTTTGTGGGGTTGTAAATGAACCTAGTAATATTTTTTGTTATTTTAAAGGACTGGGAATCTCTGATAAAATAACTCATTTGGCGTTTTCTATAACCAGTACAGGAGGCCAGATATATTGATTATGTAAAGCAAACCAACAACCACACTCAGCCCCCCTGGTAATTCTGATTCCAAGGAAAATGAATTCTAGTGGTTCATGTTGCTGAATTGTCAAAAAGTGACCTAAAGTATGAGTTACAATGAAGATGGCATTGGGTTGTGGATTCTCTGGCCTACCACTTTAGCAGAGTTGTTTGGCTTTTTCTGTTTGTTTGTTTTTTAGATGAGTGTACACAGTGACTAAGTGTATGTACTGAAGTGGAGAACAAACAATTGCACATATGGGAGAACCTACTTATAACAATATGACTTACCCTTCCTCTTACAGAAGCCCACTTCTTGAGCTTTTCAGATGCTTTAAGAACAAAAACAATCTGTGCCTTTAAATGCTCAATATCAGTAGAAAAATGCAGCTCTGTTAAGCAATCTCTGTCAGCCCTGGGAAAAATTCACTCTGTTGAAAACACTTGGCTTTGCTCAATTTAGGTAGATTTTAATGTGAGCTTCTTTCTGCTGTATACTTAGCTGTGTCATGCGGTGATGAGAAGAAAACAAATATGAGGTCAGGGAGCTCTCCATTTGTTTTAATTTAGAACAGTAGCACTGTCTAATATGTGAAAATTGAGCCCAAGTTTGACAGCCAAGAGAACAAGATGTGTTAAAAGCAACATGGGAATAGCTAGATCGAAGCATATAAATTCTGACACCTCCACAACATACTGATGCTTTATGCTGAACATTTCTTTAATTAATACGTGACAAAGTTTCAGTGTATGCTCCAATACTAAGGTATAAAGCAGACATAAAACTGCTTTTTCGTATTCTGTCTTTATACTTTTGTTGGAAAAATGAAGACTTTGAGAAGGAAATTTAATAAATGTGCCTTTCTACTAGACTTTTCAATATCAATGTATCATAAAGCATCTCACTATGGCACATGAGTCAGTTTTTTGAAATTATTTAAGCTCCTAACTGCCATTCATTTCAATTGTCAATACAGTATGTGCACTGGCACATATCCAATAAGTAGAAAGACAAGACATTGAATTACAACCCAGTAGTTTCTAATAATTTTGTAGCTGAGTGCATCTACTCTGAGTGATTTATAACAGTGCATCACCTTAAACATTAGGTCTGACATTGCAGAGTAAACTGAATATTAAGATTGCCTATGAATAATACAGATATCTTTGAATTTAAGTTGTGGCATATTGTTGGATTAACATGGTTCAATATTGTTGATATTAATTAAAATGACAGAAAAAGCATATTTTGTGACATCTCATCTCCTCTCTTTCAACTTGCAGAAAACCCATGCGTTAAGAATCTTTTTTATGGGAAGTAATTCTTTTCTGTTTGTTCAGAAAGTCTGCTTGAAGCCTAAGGAGACCTCTCTCACATTCTGTCATCACACCAAACCAGTTTAGGTCAGTCACTGTATAATGAAATGTGAAAAAGAATCATGATTTTGCTCATTAGCAGTCTCGCATCCATAAGCACTACTTCTAATAAAATAATAAGATAATCAAAAGTTTACTACTTTCTTAGTTTCAAAGCAAGGATGAAGAGTGCTTTCCAAGCTCTGTGCAAAGCTATAATAGACCAGTTTTCTTACCCAGGAGGAAGTTAGAAGAAATTCTAGAAGCCAATCAGAAAATATCCACCTTGAAGATGTGGCCTACAGCTCATCTCAGTTACTAGCAGGCTGCACCAGGCCAGTTTCTGTTATAGGTGCTTTGGTTTTCTCTCCCTGCAACTATGCAAGCATGATGTGAACTGGGAAATGCTGAGCTGCACAAAGGGGGCTGGAAGAAAGCTGAAGGGAAAAGTCACTTTGCAGGGAAGTGCGGGAGGCTTGCAGGAAAAGCCATGTGCTGCTTGGGGAGGGGAGGAAAAGGGAAGGCTCGCTCCTCCTGTCCATTAATTTGTCCCACTTTTAGGCTTACGTGCTGTTGATTCTGGTTGCGAAAAGGAGGAGGGAGCAACTAGCTGAGGAATCGCCAGCCACTGTAGGTACTAATGGCTACCTTGATCTTTAAGGGGAACGTAGCCAAAGACCACGCGCATGTGCCTATTAAAAGTGGATGTCTTTCTGTCCAAGATACCAAACCAAAATACTGGGATTTGTCTCCTGAGCAGAATTTTAATTGAACATCCAGAGAGCACAAAGATGCAAACAAAACATGCAAAGCCAACAAAATGGGTATGGCTGAGTGCCATGAGCTCCTCTGCGCTGTTTGTATAGAAACGTCTCCCGCTTCCAAGCTAAAAGAGCTGGTGTTGTGAGTGACTAGACATAGCTGGCTTGGAAGAAATGTAAAACAGTTCAGAGGCACCAGGGCAAATTATATTGATAAGTAATGTTAGATAATACATAATGGCATTGCATTAAAAAGTTATTCTACTATTTTTTGTTGTTTTGTTTGCTTGGGTTTTTTTTTTTAGATTTGAAATATTGCTAATCTACTTACTTTTTCCTATGCTGTACCTTCTTATTTTGTTTGTAGCTATTTTATTGGTTTATTGTCATTACAAATGAGCCCGCTGTTGTTCTCTGTTGCAATAACATTTCTGCAAAATTAACTTGAACTTGCATGGTTTCTGACAAGCCCTTGAATTTTGGCATTAACTATGTTTTATTAATATTCTCAAGGCTTTTGTTTTTCTAGATTTTTTTTTTTTTAATGTTACCTTCTCATTTTACAGTGACGTTCATCACTTTTTTCCCTTTTGAGAGTTCTTACAGTTGTGAACCTCTTAGAATAAAGACAGGAAGAGAAAGGTATCTTGCCATACTTGCAGAATAGTTAAATTATTATTTTTGTATATACACTTAATATGTTATTCTAAAACAAATACTAATTTCTGGGAAGCTTCAGCAAGCTAAAGTCATAACTACTCTTGGCTTACCTAATTCTCTGGATAAAGAAGTCTATTTAACTCCGTTCTTTTTACTGTGCATTAGATTGATATGCAAACACATTGGCACTCTTGCTATTTGGCTTTTTACATACTCTGGACTGAAGTTTTCCTATATACATCTTTTAATGGATTTTCATAGTACCTTCATTGTGATTTAGCTCCTCTCTGCCTTATCCAGTTTTGTTTTCCATTGCGTAGTGCCCAGAATGCTTCCCTGGGTCACCAGAAAGCTTTAACAAACTGCTGCATCTGCGAAGTATGACCTGGAAATGGGTTTGACTCCAAAGAGCTCATTGTGAGCAGGTCACCAGTGCTTGGATAGAGGTCTTTGTTTAATATGGATCTACATCATGAATATGGTGAGAGAATTCAGCTTTTTAAGTACCATTTTATTACTTTAGCTGTGACAAGTACATGCTACTGGGGGTGTTAGTAGAAAGCCTGTCAGTCTCATTGAATCACTGTATGTCAGTGGCCAGAGAAGCAGCAGGATGAGATTTACTGAAATTGAGGAACAAGTGGTAGAAATTTGTGCATTATTTACTCTACATCTTAGTGTCTAGTTTTGGAATGAATAAAATTTATCAGCAGCTTGCACTCAGCTACCTTCTTGGTGAGGAAAAAGCCATGGCAAAGCTTGTAGCATTCTGCAGTGCAGCCAGTTGGACAATGCTTTAATGTTTTAAAGTTGGAATAAGGAATTTATTTTGACTAATTACTCATTTTGCCAGAATCAATGAGTATTTTTAATGTCAACTAAGTATTTCCTTGCGCTGAACTACACTTATGCAGGTTTTTCCACTTATACCAACTATACTCTAGATTTGAATGAGGCTACTTGAGTTGAAGGGTGCTGCTCCAACTGAATTACAGAATCTTTCTTAAAAGCTATCAGAATTGAAAGGTAAAGCAATAGGTATTGATTATGGCATAGAGCCATAAGGCCATCAGTGGATAACAAAACTGAGAACGTTAAAGATGCTCTCTGTTTACAGAAAGGATCTTTCTGGCATAGTTGATCTGATGATCTCAGCTGCATGCTTCTGATTTCTGAGCATCTTGGCTTTGGACTTTGAAGGAAATTTCAAAGTTAAATTAACTTGAGATAACACAAGTCTGGAATGACTGAAATAATATTATCGCTATATACACTAACATGTTAAACAAAAAGTTTTGCATGAAGATTGTTTACCACTTTAATTAATTATAAGTACGTAAATCATATGCTTGGCCTGTTTCTGTGAAGGAATGCAAATTTCAGTTACGCAGTGCATAACGTGCTGGCAAACTTTTGTTGAAGTTTTAGCTGAAAATTGTTTGGCAAAATACAGCTAGATCAGTTTTCAGGAAAGAAGCCGCCCTCTGACAACCAACATCACTAAGGATCAGTTTGAAATGAGGGATAATTCCTGCTCAGGAGTTACTCTGCATTTTTGTGATTGCGAAAGTTTGCACTGTTTTTCAACAGCACTTTCTTCCCTGCATTCCCTGCATTCCCTGCAGCAACTCGGTAGAAAGAATACATCAAAAATGAAAGGAATAACATTAATGTGAATCTCTGTCATCTTAAAGAACACTAGGAGGTCCCCAGTAGTATGTAGATGTCACTCTAAGGGAAATGAAAATTTACCAAAGAAATCTTTTGACCTAGAGTCAAATCTCATGTGAACCAAAACTGAATATACTATATCACCCACTCAACTCTATCTTCAATGAACCTTTTCAATGTCTTCAGAGAAATTAAGAGTGGGAACAGGAAACTGAGGAAAGGGAAACCAGGGTCCTACACACTTCCTGAATTTTGTTTTCTGCACAACTCCTTAAAAGATCTGTAACCTTAGGGCAGGGTGGGGAGATGTTTTTTCCGTTGTGGTGGAGCTACATTACCCTTAGCTGGAATTAATACATTTATTGACATACTGCTAGGAGTGATTAGAGTGAATGAGCCCCAAAAAGCCAACAGGTGGAGACTGGGTAGAGCCTCTGGCTTGCCAGTTTTGTATGGGTTCAGGAGCAAATGAGCTTTGAAGTGCTGGGGCAGGCTCTTCCTGACCCGTTCTGGGAGTCTCTGCTTCTGAAATAACCCTGCAACACGCTGGTGTCTCAGCAGGACGTGCCTGCAGGGCATCAAGCTAAATGAAGCACCAGTGTTAAGATAACATCAAGATTCACTGGCTTCGTGACAAAATTTATTCTTTCTTTCTACTTAAGTTCCAAGTAGAACAGCAGGCAGTTTCCTAACACAACAATATGATGTTTATATGATTGATGTGGCCACATGATTAGCTATATAATTTATTGTCTAATTTCCCTAAATATGGTTTTGTGAATAGTAACCAATTAAAATAATCAGAAACAGCAATCTAGTATGAAGAAAGAACAAATCCATCATGAGGTTTTAGTTGCCGTTAGGTTTTTAGGTCATCTGAGTTGGAACATGCTGATGTTAATAATACTACCCTTGAATATTCTCATTACAAAATATTTTATAGCATGGTATTGATGTGGCTTTTGTTTGCCCAGCAGGATTTTCCATATAAAGAAAACTAAAGGCAATATGCTCTTGTTCCCTTTAATGCATTTTCTTGATAGTTGGAAGACTTAAAAATATAAGTGCTGAATTGTTGTTTGAATGTTTATATATAGTTAGATTTTAATAAGAGTGTAGCCAGTATCCTGAGAATACTGTCTGCATTGTCATTTCATAACTGCTCTCTTCAGGATTAGTCTTTAAACTTCTTTTTTGCTTTGCAAACATCTCTGTACTTCACCCATATATTTTTATTGTATGATTTTCTTTGTTCTTCCAACAAGTCTTCCCACTCCTAACTTTTTGTTTCGTCTCTGCTCCCGATGTGGCATTGATGCTTTGGTTAGTCCCTGGCTTACCTCGCAAGCAGTCAGGAGAAAGATGCTATAAAACAGCATGTTTTAGTGTGTCCTGGTGATTTAATTCATTTTACCTCACATCCCTGTTATCGGGGAATTTTTAGAATAACTCGGCTAAATATGTGTAAAATCTTGGCCTTTCTCAACTATACAGGACGTATCCCAAAAGGGTTTTTATAGTAATCTTTCTGTGTTTGTTTATTTATTTACTTTGGCTTAGAGCTCAAGGAATAACAATTACTGAAAAACTGACATGTTGAAAAATTAAAATGTGCAGAAAAAAACTTATTTAAAACCTAGGGAGACCCTTATCTATTCCCTTTAGCTCTTTGTTCTCTGAGAGGGCAGCATATTCTGAGAATAGAGTATTAATCAGGCACTGCAGGGCAGGGTTGTGTGCTGGGTTGTTTTGCTGGTTGTTGTTTTGTGGGTTTTGTGTTTTGTGGTGTGTTTTTCTTAATCTTCCTTTAAACTCAACCACTCCAGGCTAATATCACTATCCCGTGTTTGCTCCAAAAGATCCAGTAAGTAGGTCATTCTACCTTTTTACAAACACAGAACTTCCAGAAAATGGGTCTTGGGCTTCTGTCCAGGTTAAAAATATTTTTAGGAAGTTGCGAGTCCATGGAGAAATTCATATGAGTTCTATCGCTTTAATTTGACTGCAGCTTAAGGTTTATGGTCTTAGGGGATAAGACTTAAAAACTGGAATCTGTTTCTTTCCTTACTAATTACAGATGAAGCTAAATTTACAAATGCATCTTCAAAGATAAAAGCTACACAGGTTTGCAGGATATAACTCTAAACATGCTTCTAGAATTAAGCAGTGAGTTTCAAGCGCAAAGTGAAATTATGTATTTTTCCATCCATAGTTCACAATGCATTCTCAAAGCAAGAAGGAAAAACAATTCTTTGTGCTCAGGGTAAAATATTGTTACGAGTTTCTGCTTGTGGTTATTGGTTTCAGAGAGATGCAGGTACCATGGCACTTGCGCTCTGCCACTGAAGAAAGGGGATTTGCATCTGATTTAAGGTAATGCAGTACATAAAGGAATCTATGTGAATTTGGGGTGAAATTTCACTTAGTAACCACATCTTAACTGTCTGTATTTTTTAATGTGTCTGGTAGACTTTGAGACTACAAGAAAGCACCGTGGAGCTGTAATCTGATCTAGTATGTAACATAGGCCACCGAGTGTAGTCGTGTGATGCTTGCTTTGGGGCCAGGGACTTGTAATTGAGCAGGCGCATGTCCCTTATGTCATCATCTCATCACAGTGCTAGCTGGCTGTCTCTCTTACAATATTGTTTCAACTGCTAGTGACCTTTGTTGTTAGCATAATTCCTGCCTGAATTTTTTCCAGCAGTCATGTATGCTGTGCATGCCTTCAATGTTAAATTGCATAAGGAGCTGGGTTTGCTGGATTCTTACTCGGAAATTGCCAAATAGCCTTTAATAGGAACAACGTGCCTCACTGTATCATACATGAGTTGCTGAAGGTTTGAGAATCTTCCCTTACTAATTTATAGAAGTTCTTCTATTTCTGCATGAATAAAACAGGTTTTAAAAAGCCTTCAGTGATATGCTTGATTTTGCCACCTATAAATGGGCACTCCTTTCAATGAAGCTCGAGGCAATGTCTGTCTAAGCAAACCTGACTGTGTGAGCCTTGTTTGTACAGTCAGGGGATTCCAGAAAATGTTTACATTTGGATCACATGAGAGGCAGTGCACTTAGTCTCTTTTTTAAATGTGGAAACTTCTTCATTACAGTGACTTAAAATTAAAGAAGCATTGTGAAGTCCTTATCTTTTATCTCTAAATAGTAACAAACATCATAGCTTACAAGGGTTAACTTTTTTCTTTGAGAGAGAATATGTCAAAATAACCATTCTACAGTTGGTGCAAGCTTTTTGCAGCCAGTTAGCTTGTTGCATACATTTCTTTGTTATTTTTAACATAGTGCTCCATTCAAATTGGTAGAAAAATTCAATTTAGAAGAATCTGAAATGACTTAGCCACCTGCTGGCAAGTAAACTGAGATTTTAAAAGCAAACAAAATCCAACAAACTCCCCCCACCCCAAAACAAAAACAACAACAAAAGCCATAAACCACTTTCACTGTATTTTGTCTAGCAAACTGCACAGGACTGTAGCATAGTGTTCTGATACTCCTCCTTCTTTCCCCTTTCCCAGAAGCATGCAATGTATGCCAATTAGTTCTTTATTTCTGGTATTTTGCCACTTGATTCCTGAAAGTCGTCTTTGCCATTCACAGTGGAGAAATTTGCCAACATCTTAGTTTTAGGAAAAATATAAAGGAATAAACGTTCTTTATATTCCTATGGAGAATCTTCAAGAAAGATAATGTATGTTTTTGATAAGCAGGTGTTTGCATGTCTCTTTAGAACTTTCTGAGAGGATTTTTTGCTTCGTGTTTCATTTTGGTTTTTTTTGTAATTTGGCCTTAAAAAGGCTAAGGGGAGATTGTCTTACTGCCTTCAGCTACTTAGGAGGGAAGAGGCAGAGCCAGCCTCTTCTCAGTGGTGCACAGTGCTAAGGGTGGGCATTGGGCAGAAGCTGCAACACAGCAAATCCTGGTTATGTATGAGGAGAAAAAAATTCTCTATGAGAGGTCAAGGATTTGGAATATTCTGCCTGGAGAGATTGTGGCATCTCTGTCCTTGGAGATATTCAGGGTTTGACTGGGTCCTGAACAGCCTGGTCAAACTGGGTATGTGGTGCTGAGATGAGCCCCACAACTCCCTTCCAAGTTGACTTATTCTGCCACTCTTTGGTTCCTTTGACGTGGGACCAAGTTCCCCATGCTTTTTCTTAGGTTACAGGTTTAATTTTTGTTTACTTCAAATGAACTTGAAAATAATGAATTTTAACAAATCTAGAGTCTGGCTGGAGGTTTGGTTACTTCAGATTAATACCAGTGAAACAAAGGTGGAGTTTCTGCCGCTGAGACAGTTGCTGTGGCTCATTTATATTTAACGCTGTACAATTTGCATTGCTTTAGCTGCTGTATTTTCAACACAGTTTATTTCCACTGACCTCTTGCAGTTCAGATATTTGCAGATGTTTTGAAATTGCTCTACACAAGCTGCATATCAGTTGTGATGGGTGAAAAAGCAATCCAGTTCCTGCTGTGGTGCTAATGATCTGTGGAATCTATCAGGGCTCTTATTGAAACGAGGGCTTTAGAGCTGCATGTGTGCAAATAGCTTTGGGAGTCATACTAATGAGCTCCAAATATGCTTGAGGAAATGCTCAAGAGCATCACGCAGATTTAAACAGTGCAATTCTTACATTCCTACTGTTTGAGCTTTTGGGTTTGCAAGCATGATGTTCTTCTAGCACTGTTTCTTTTCAGTGTGGCATAAGCACCAAATGCTGATAATGGAGAGCTTTTAACATTTTCTCACCTTGAAAAATAGAGATTTATATGGAGAGTACTGAAAGTGAGGATTAATTGTATTGAGTAGATGGTGGCATCTTCTGCTTTTATTTTTATTACCAACACTTTTAAAAGGTTGGAGAAGAAAAAATTGCAGTGTTTAATACAGAATCTTTAAAATGTCTCTTTTCACCTATTTAGAATGAAAATGACCTGAATAAATGATGTAAGGATTCCCAGTGTGATGGGTCTGGCTCAGCAACATCAAAGTGACATAAGGATGAAAGGTTGTCAGCTGGCATTTCTTTGGTCATTAAAAATAAAAAAAAAGGTTGTGTGTATAAATCAGATACTGCAATATATGCAGAGTTTGCTTTGATTTTAGACTGATAATATATTAAGGTTATGATGATATGCTATGTGGAATCTCTTGTTTATTTCTGGATTAAATTGCAAGCACAATAAGTTGGTAACTGATCTGAAACACTGATATTTCCAGCATTTCCCTTATGTTATCTGTACTTAATTTTGGAACAGAAAACAATGCATGGTAGGAGTCCAGTGTATGGTCAGAGCACCTACAACCCCAGGACTGTGCTGCTTGTTGTTTAATGTGGGAGGAGATCTGCAACCAGTGCTTGCAGGCAACTGCTGAGAAGAAATCTGTGTCAGCTGTGATTTTTCCTTTTCTAGGCTAAAAAGAAAAAATAATCAGCTATATTTAGCACACTTGAAAGAAACCAAAAAATCTGTCGAAGTAAATACAATATAGCTGGATGCTTTGCAATGCCATGTCTTGCATCTTCTCAGGATCCCTCTGAAGAGAAATATACAATAAATGAAAAAATAAAGTACTACCTGATATTTGGCGAATTGTCTGCATATTAGCTAAGCAACTGGCAGAATTCTGCTTAACTTCCACTTGATAAAAAGCAATGAAGCTGAAATGTCAGGCCTAATAATCTTGACTTTATTTATGTATGTTGAGTTCCAGCTAGTGTGATTCTGAAAAGATGATGAAAGTTTCCTTTGGTTTATGTTGGTATGGGGTCAAGACCAGGCTATTTGCCAAGTTGTTATTGTTCTCCTGCTACATTTCTTGCAAATAGCAAATTTCATGATGTTGAACCAGAGGTGCTTATTATTACATTTGGAGGTTTTGGTTTAGGAAGAGAGACAGAAATTTATCAGGAGTTTTCTTGTCTAGAAGCACTGAAGTACCTCATTTAGCAACAGTCTTTTATTCTGCACTTGTAGCATGAATGCATTTTGGAGCCTGATCTTTGGCTTTTGGAAATAGTGCCAAGAAGGCTTTCTAAATTTTATTTCTTTGTAGTGTGGTTCTTTTGTTTCAGAATGTACAGTTAGGTAATATTTTCTGTTTGCTTGCATCTTGCAAACTTTATATTTGCCTTTGAAGAGACTCCTTGAAAGGTCTGCTTTCATGTAGTTTATGCCTAGTAATGTATTATTTGTTCTGAGCAGCTACAGAAAATGCAGAAATGCAGTGTGGTAGTTTTTGTTGTCTTTCTTTACAGATCTTGTAAATGATGTATTTACTACCTAGCTAGAGCAGTTGGTTCATCATGCTTTGTGGTGCAGCTGTCAGTCATGTCAAAGGCACTGCTCTTGGTGCTATCTAATAGTAGCAGATACAGGTTTGATAGTTGTAGCAGGTCCAAATCTGTTTAAGTAGTAGCCACCCTATCAATTTTGTTTTCCTTTCCACCTCTCCTGTGAGTGCTATTCTCTACTATTCCCATTTTTATTTCCAGGTGAAGTCCATGAAGTGTCACCTCAGTGAGGAGTTATGAATCATTTGGTCATCCACTGAATTATCATGAAAACTCAGATGTTATTTTTGGTCAGGGTCCTCCCTTCAATTTTTTTATCATTGTTGTACGGAGTAAATTGTGGAGTGAAGCCCAGATGTAAGTAGCAGCACCAGCTTCTGACAGGACTGGAAGGTGGTCACCACACACAGGGTAGCTGGAGTAACACAGGCGCTGTGGTTTGCTTAGTTCATGATTTATCTTGAGCTGGCTTAGAAGCATGCCTGTTAATACAGTTTACCTGGTTTTGGCTGAGGAAGTGATAATACTTAACTGCTTCATTGCTGAATGGTATAGAACCCAAGATGGTGTCTTTCATGTGTCTTCTTGTGATTTCACTGATGCAACTTTAAATGGACTTTACCTAGTGCTACTTTAGCAGAGGGAATGATAGTGGAAAAGATATGCATGTAAAAAACCCAATAAAGTGGATTTTTGTGGTCTTTGGACCTCATAGACCCTCACTGATCTGCTGTGCATCCTCTATGGTTCTAGCTGTCCCGTACAGCACTTTCCAGTGAGCCTCATCTAAAGATCATCCTGTTGTTTACCAAAGTGTTTCATTTTAGAGAGGTATGGTAAATGCTGGGAGACTTTCTCCAGCCCTTTACAAGATATGAGTAATACAATCAAAGAGAAAGTTAAGAAAAAAAATGGTTATATCCCTATGAAGCTGGAAATGAATTTCCAGATTTCCAGACCCTACTGAAAAATAACAAATGTGTTGTGTCCATTCATGAACCTGGCCATTCCCCCAGCGAATCAAAATGCTTAATGGGTAATAAATTCAGCCTGCAGTTTTACATGGGGATAATACACAGCATAGTTGACAATATTGAGATAGTTCACGTAAGAATTTGATGATCACACAAATAATATCTCTTTGAAGAGGCAATGAGATTTATTATCCAAGCTGGTGTGGTGTTTGGGAAGAAGGCACTTCAGTTCACGAGCTCAGGTTACTCTAATTGTTCTGGTGATCACTGGATTTTTGGAGATGAGGGTATGCAGCTTAGCTTTGGAGGAAACAGTGGGGTGCTGGGGGTGGAGAGTCAGGAGCGGTTGCTAAGAATATCCGATCAGCCAGGATTGCTATGGCAACGGTGTTGCCAGGATGGAAAACTTTCCCTGCAATCAGTCTGAATTCATAAGTGCGTTGTCTACCTATGTTGCATCAGAAAGTCAATCTACATTTTCCAATCCAAAGCAAGTCTTTTTAATAAATCCTTAGGGTCCTTATTCTCTATTTGGTAAACAGTCTGGTGCAGAGGTGAAAGAAAGCATCCGTGTCAAATCAGGGCTTAAGGGGACAGGTCAGAGAAAGACATTTACAGAGATAACCATATGAATAATCAGATTGCATTTATGCTGTTTGTTGGTCTGTTGTTTACGTTTTGCATTCTAGGTGATGAGATGAAAACAAGTCTATTTCAGTTTGGGATCAAGGCTTGTTTCTAACTGCAAATTCCTTCAAGTCCATTTTATTTTCAGTCTCCTGTATTATTATGGCATTGAGAGATTTGGATTGTGATCACTGGTGGGGCTTATTTAATAAAAATAAGCACACAAACTGTAAGAAGTCCTGTTATTTCTAGTTGAATGTTAGTGCTCTGCCTCAGTTAACTGTTTTAAATGCAATTTGATTTCACAGACAAAATACATTTAAGAATGTCTAATGCTGTGTCTGCCAAAGGTTGACTTGCTTTTTTTGGGATCTGATGTTCTACTTTCTGGGGTAAAGTTAGTAATGGCTGATATTTATCAGTGAGTGCCCTTCAGATGAAACAATTACATAACTGGCGAAGCATTTAACATCTTGTGGTCAATGCACTCTTCTATTTTATGCCAGCGACCACAAACATACTGATGCTTCTGCAGCTCTCATAAACACATTGGCATTAAAGGGATTCTCACACATCTTTAGTTCTGGAGGTGACGGGATATGCACAAACTGAAAACTTTTTTCAGCTCAGGTCCATCCATAGAAGGTGACTTGGCTTGTGATATACATCAAATGGATGATAGGTTATCTTATTTTAAAATGATAAACACATTGATTTGCACGCAGCCTTAATGTTAACCTACCCATGCATAGATCAAAGCCTGTTCTTAGCTTCCAGCAGCAGCTCTGCTCTGAACAACATTAAAGACCATCCTCACTTTGAAAAAAGACTCTCAGCTGGGTTAAAGCTCAAAATTTTCATTACCTGAGAAATTCTAACATATTGCCCTTTGTTATCATGAATTAAAGCAAAATCACTTTAAAACTTTAACAAAATAACAGATCTGTTCTATTTTGGTGAAAAAATGCAAGCTTGATTCTGATTTGTATTCTTAATATATTGAGTCATAGATATTTTATGTATAAACATATATATCACATGTACTATATAACATATATATATATAAACAATTTGAAAGCTGTAAAAATTTAGCATGTTCTCTGCTGATATTATTTCTGAATACTGTTAGTGTTGAAATTCAATCACCAACAATTCCCAAACAAAGTTTTGGTTTCAACAGATTAGGATCTCAGATTTGTCATTTTTGACCGCTTATTTTCTGCCTGTGGTACTGTGTTTACCCATTGGAGGCAGCCACCTCTCCAACAAAGACAAGTCAGTCTGATCTGTCAAGATCCAGTTGGTCAAGTCTATATGACAGCTCATGTTCTGACCTTAACAGCAGAGAACTATGAACAAACCAGTGGATTGCACATGATGTTGTGGTGATACCTTTCTGTGCCAGCTCTCCGCTTTTGCCGTGGGTCAGCCTGTCATCTTGTGTCAACCACAAAGAACTGATACTTGTTTAGTCCAGAAGTGGTTCAGGATTTACCGTGGGTAGTAGCGAAAGCTCAACAGCAAGCTACAGTTCTGTATGTTGCAACCTTTGGTAAGGAATTGCTTGTGGGCAGTTTCAGTGAATGTACAGGTCAAGACAAAGATTAACTGTGTGTTAAGTGCTCACTATAGCAAAGCCTTTAATGAAATTAGGTTATTTACAGGTGACAGATGAAAACTGTTGACTAGGGATGGTGAAAGATTGTCGTAATTCCCTATCAGGTTTCAGTACTTCAAACTATATAACACAGCTTTTAGCCTAAAACTTAAAACTATTTTTGTTGGTCCTCGAAAGGCTGTGTGTTATTTGAAGTTTAAAAAATTGGGTTTTAGTACAAGTTGGTTTTCTTAGCCTGTTGACAGGAAAAGTGGGTGAAATAATGACTTTGCCTTCACTTAGTTCTGCTGTGTACATTTAAGTTATTTCAAGTGTCTGCAGTTTCAGGAAAAAGAGCTGGCATCTTACCTGTTAGTGAGGTGGTACTTTTTGATTGACATATGTAGTTATAACTCTAGCAGTTAAAGGTAGAGATGACATAGGAAGTACTATAATAAAATATAAGTTGTTTGAAAGAGCTGTGCATTTTTTGTAATGGGTTTTCATGTGTCTTCAGGTTTTTTTTTCCTATTTCTGTCCTTTGGTACTTTTCTCATATAGGCACATACAACTATTTATTTTATACTTATAACAATTTACAAAAATCGGTTCAAAAGAATTGTATTAGCCATGTTTCATTACCAAGTAGAGGAGTATAATATTAGAAAAGACCAACAAGAGAAATGCAAAAATTGCTGTTCTTTTCTACTGATCTCTATTGCAGGATCTACTGCCCTCAAGTTGTTTCCAAAACACATTTGGCTGGCTTGTAATTTTTTGGAAGGCACTGCCAGCTCCTACAATGAGGAACAATCCTTTACTCTTACCCACAACCAGTTGAATTCCTGTCCTTGTTTTTTTTTCCTGTTATGTGCCCCAATTCTGTAGTTAAACAGAGGTGAATTTAACCCCCAGAAGGCAATTGCCCAGATCCTCAAGCGTTGGCAAAACAAGCAAGAAAAATATTGCTCCAAGTATTTCTAGCTTAGTAGGCCTGGCTGTAGAAATAGTAAAACAAAGGTGGAAGGTCTCGAGGGAAGAATCACATTTAGAGCCTTTGGTTGAAAAATCACGAGCACAACTTATTTGTTTGCAACAAAATACATATATTTTCCTTAATTTGGAGCACTATAGGATTTCCCTGTCTAAGGTTAAATGTGCACTCATGTTCTTAAGGCTGTTGTGTATTGTGGTTATGTTATATGGGTTTCTCAAAGCTAATGCACATACATGTGAAGTAAAAGAATCACAGGGATACGTATGGAGTTATCTTTGGAAAAAAAGATATTATTTATATTATTTAAGTGTGGAGAAAAAATGGGACTAGTGCAACTATGTGTTTTCTCTTATTAATTTCTGCAATGCACCTCTGTCAGTATTCACAAATTAATCCTGTCTTCATATTCAAGGCATCTGTTAGACACAAACTTGGCAATAAAATGGTATTTTTTATGTATAAGATGAAATGGTAGTGTTAAAATATTTTTTCTGCAATATATAAATCTGGTTATGGTTTTTCCCTTGGAAGCCCTGGGTCCGATTAGAGGGCAGGAAAGAGAGGTATGGTGACTTGTTTGGTGGGGAGATGCCCAGGTTCATTGTAACGTTAATACTGTAGGAGCGGGGAGGGTTTCTGCTGTGTGTTTGGTTTTTTGTTTTTTGTTTTGTTTTGTTTTTGTTTTTGTTTGGGTTTTTTTTGTTTGTTTGTTTGTTTTTGTGTTTTTTTTTTTTCATTAGATGAGTCATTATTAGAAGGTACTGTAACCATCAATTAATAATGAAAGAGTGTAGCTTAATGCTCCCAGGAATTCTTAGTTAAGTCATTTGACCAACCCAATATAAAGCTTGTTTTCACTAAAATCCTGGAATTGAAGAAGCAATGATGTAAGCCCTTCAAAGGCTAGAGAATAAAAGGGGATTTTTTTTTTCCACCCTCTAATAAAAAGAAGCTTTTGTTAGCAAAGGCAGAACTCTGAGTGTCCTACAGTGTCTGGGAGCAGGAACATGCCATTCTTTTATCACCACCCCTTCCCCAGGGTTTGGATTTCAGTAGTTCTTCCTTGTGCCCAAGGCCTCCGTTTGCCCCACAAACGGCGTGTTGAATTGCTGTTGGTTTTAACAGGAGCTGCACGTGTGATCTAAGGAAAGAGGTTATGTGCGGGCCCTGATCGGAGTGTGTGTGTCAATGTTGTAGATGATGCTCTGTGCGGTGAGTGTGCAGGACCTGGTTTGGTCGCTGCCGTGCTACTCTCAGAACATGAGAGCCTGCCTTGCAGTGCCATCAAAACTGGTTGTAGTTAAGCCTGTGCAAACAGTATATTTTTTAATTTAAAAAAAAAAAAGTCTGGGGGGAAGTTTTTCCTAGTGTAAGCATATCATTCTGAGTGGGTGCGCTTTCAACTGTGGGAGATTTGAGGGATTTTCTTGAGGTTGTTGTGTGGATGGGTTTCTATTACATGGAGGTTTATTTCTGAACTGGCCAAAGGAATCTCAAGGCCAGCGCAAAGGCTGAAAAACACCACCTGCTTTGGGAGTGAGGCAATTCTATAACAACAGGGCCTCAATAAGATGTAAATTAACAAGACCTATTAGCAGTGAGACTCGGGCACGTGGACAGCTCGTGAACATGGATAATATCCAATCAGCTAATGCATGCTTGGAGCGTGGATGCATGATCAGGAGATAACTGCATATATAAGGAGGCTTGTTTCTGTAATAAATGGCTTTGCTTGAATTCATAATGAATTGTGTGGAGTCCATGACTTTTTGCCCTCGCATTCAACTGCCAGAAATCACAGGGTAACATTTGGTAGTAGCTGATCTACAGCAGAGATTTTATACAGAGCTACATAAAACACAAAGCTATGCTTTACCACGCATGCTGTTCAATGTATATTCAAAGGTGGTTGTAATTTTAATCATAAGGATTTGTTAGAGAAGTAAAGGCACACAAAGCGAGCGTCCAACAATCCAGAAAATGAAAGCATTAATGAAGTTATAATAATTAAGAATGGAGCTCTATGTGCTAGGCACTGTACGAATTTAGAACAACAGGCAGTCCTTTTCCTGAAGAGTTTACTGCCTAAATGGATTATTCACACACAGGGCACCAGAAGGCCTAGAACAAACAAGCTGCAGGAGGGTTGATAAACAGTCACAGTACGTTATTATTAAACACACACATTATATATATATATTTGGGTTCAAATTAGCTAAAAGTGCAATTGTGAAGTGGAAACACAAGAAGGTGGAATGCGGTAATTGTTTATAGGGGAAAAAGTAGTACAGGGGAAAAAAAATGTACATAGGACAGGAGGAGTTAGACGAAAGTCAAAATAGTTTAAATGACAGACCTAGGGAAGCATTGCAGCAAACAAGGTACTATATTTTGGGAAAGAAATGTCAAGACAGCTTTCTATGCTTTTGGTAGAGAGGATCGTGCTGGTTCACGTATCTCCATGGAAGCCCCTGGAGCTGCCTCTGCAGTCCCTTCTGCTAAATGAATTTCTTTGACTTCAGCTGCTTGTTCTTTCCTGCAGTCCTTGTTGTCGAAATTAATGTGGTAGGAGAACAACGCTGGTTCTAGATTTGCCAAAGTCTCTGCGTATCAGTGTGAAATGTAGGCACACCTGGCCTTGGCAGGCCCTGGGTTTTCTCTTCTGTGCACAGTAGAGCAATCGCTTGCTGAAAATGTACTTTCTTTCAAGATTTCCTGCATCTACTGAATTTCTAAATCCCTGGATCCATTCTTCCTAAAATGCTTATCTTACGATCAGCTTGACCTTTGCAGCTGTGGGCAGTGAGAATATCTGGTTTGTATTCTGAAGTGCACTATTGATTGGAGAGAACAACAAAACCAAAAAGCATCTCCTGAGGGAAGAGGCCCTGTTTTAATATAGACCTAGATCTGGGAGAACTGACATGTTCAGTGTCTTCTGTGTGAATTTGTTCCAGACCTCTAATAAGATCAGTAATATCTCAGTCTTTGTGGTTAAACTACTGTGTATTAAGATGCTTAAAAGAACAGATGTGACAGAAATATGTGATGTTAATATTATTGTCTGTATTTAAGAAACCTTCTCCTTAAGACATTCGTAATGAAAGGACTTGAAGATTAATTTTCCTCTTGTATTGAACGCTATTCCTTGACTTTGCTGAGATCATATGACTTATGAAATCATATACAACAGTATGAAAAATGCAGAGGCCTTTTTTATCTGTGATCCACTCAACAGGCTGCACTCAACCATAGGATTGCTAAAAAAAGTAGATAAAAACCTTCCCCAAGGCAATATTTAGTGTTGTTATGCCTTGAAATGAACTTAATATTTAAAGATATACTTTCTAAAGTGATCACTTGTACTTCTATATACATGAGATTATTGGTTTTTTGCTTGTTGATGTTAATGTACAACTGGAGTAATGCAGCAGGATGGGTTAAAACCCAAACTGGTTTCATGTTTTGTGTTTTAAAAGTGAAATAAGTTGAATTCAATGTTGAGAAATCAGGCTTTTACCATTTGCTTTTCACCATTTTTTCACCATAACCTTTATTTCATTCAGATGCATTATGTAGGTTTCCTGTCAATGACAGCAGTGCAAACATTTGAATGAAACTAAGAAACAGTCACAAAACTTACTTTCTGCATTTCTCAAATGTTATCAAAACACTGAGTGCATTTCTAACATTACATGTACTGTAGGGAAGGAACGAAAAATGCATTATCGAGTGAAAAATTAACAAAAGCATGTCTGCTGAAGCAAAATCTATATGTTTGACATTAACCTTTTTAATTTCTCTTCATACTTCAGATGAAGTTCTCTGTTTGTATTTAGAATCTGAAAACAGTTGTCAGTATTGGCATCTCAATGTTTCTCTACTGTGTTAGGAAGCGAATACCTCATTTGACAACTGCTGAGGTTCATTAGCTGTGTGGGTTCTTGCACAGAATTGAAAGTCATTTTCTTGTACCAGATTTTGATTCTCATCCCGAATGTCTTTGAACCAAAGAGTGAAAAACCTGTGGAAGGTAATGTTCACATCTGCCGTAGTAAGAAATTAATCCTTCAGATAAACTGTTTCTGACTTATTGCTAGAAACAGAAGCAAGAAACCTGAAGATGTCTTGAGTGAGCATTGCGCTTGTCAGACAAGACTGGTGCTACTTGATGGTTTTTTATGCTGCCACATGAGTAATGATCCTTTTCATCCATCATATGGTGGTTTCCATATTGTGTTTACTATTGTGCTTTAAAGTGTGTTTTAGGCCCTTCAAACATGAATTTATTAAATTCTTAGTAGGTTCCAAAGTATGGCAAAAAGAAATACTGCTGACTTTTCTTTCTGTGAAAGGCTTATCACAAAGGAAATGAAAACCTATGACTGCTGAGATGTGCATTGATTTGCAAAACAATTACAAACCAGACTGCTGCTCCTGTAGCTAACTGTTCCCAGCTGTTGTTTCACATTCCAAATTTTATGAGTATTTTTATTGGCAACAGGAAATATTTTTAAGTCTTTGCAGGATAAGACATCGATTTATTTGTTTTACATAAAATGTTTTGTTTATCTTTTCTGATTATTCTGCATGTGGCAGTTTTGTGTATGTTTCCAAAATGGAAATTTGCAATTACAATTACAGACAGTTAAAAAGAACCATTTTCCTAACTGTTATATTAGCTCTGATGTTTAAATCAGATTGAGTTTCAAAAATGTCTTTAGCTGTTGTAGCTGGTTTTCTGGGAAAGAAATACTAAAGACATCTTGTGTTCTTTCTGTTCTCATTAAGAATCCTGACTTTAGTGCAGAAGGAAAAAAACTCTTATTAGTAAATCTGTCATAAAAATGCAACTAAACATATACTAATTGTATATTGCTCATTTCAGTGGAAGTTACTTTTTGGTATCATAATTGAAATGTATTTGCTACCTGTTGTGCCCTTCTTTAGTTGTGTTCAAGTATTTCAGTTATTTTCTCACCTAATGCTTGTGCTCATTGCTGATCTGCAGGCAAGCATCATATTTATAACCTGCATTTTATAGACAAAATGTCTGTCTTCAGTTTCCCAGATTCACTTCAACTCATTTCATTAACTTCATTGTGGTTTATCAATTATGTATGAGGGTAGGGCTGTCTCTGATCTTATTTGCTTTCTGTTTTTCTTCCTCTCTATTTCATCTGTTTTCTTTGCACCAGTAGAAAATGTCCTGTTGTGCTTGGACTGACCCCAGTATCTTCCATGCTCTTGTCTCAAGGTCAAGTGTATCATATCCTTGTGGCAGCAGCAGAGCGGGCCCTGTGCTGCAAGACACTTCAGGTGGCCTTGTTCCCTCCAAGCCTTCAAAATTCAAACTCCACTTCTGGTGGCTTTCCAAGTTAGACTTTTTACCATGTCTGATTATAATTCCCCTGCTAAATACCACCACAATTGCAGCAAAATAGTTGCTATCCCAAAGTCATTTTTAAAGAAAAGTAGCTAGTACTTTACAAGATACAGATGTTTAGGGTTTGTTTTTTTTTTTTTTATTGACTGAAATATGGAACACTTATTATACCCAAATATTTTTGGTGAATAGTATATATTACCCAAAATGTTGTAGTTGTGTGTGGGTTTGTTTTTGTTTTGTTTTGTTTTTTTTAATGTGAAAGCTATTCATAAATGTGTTGAGCTTAGCAAACAGTTTTGGAGGGAGAGAAAAAATTTGGAAGGTGATGCACAAAAATAGCTGGAGGGGACGTCTCTTTCCCTGCTCTTGAACTAATGTACGTTTCAGCAGAAGTTTAGCTCTTGCTTCTAGGGGGAAATGTCCTCTTTTAGGATGAAGGGTGGGTTCAAGTATGGGCTTAAGCAGCAAACCAAGTTTCGTTTGGAAGAATACTCTGATAACATTTGTATCCAGTATGTTTTATTGCTGCTTCTGTGGAATGAAAGGGTTTCTACCGCACAAGCAGTAATTTCTGAAAAGCTTCTCAAGCCTACTTTCTGATAACCACCTGTGCTTTTGTGTTCTCCATTTCCTGCAGCAGGTGTCTCAGACCATGCAGATTGTTGACTTTCCATTTGGGCAAATTTCTCCTACATCTTGTTCACATCTGCAAGATAACCTTTGTTTTCCAGAGCTTTGTCAGATTAACATTTCTCCACCACTGTATATCTTTCATTTTTAATTTTTTAAAAACTGAATGGAGTTTCTGGTGCGCTGCAGAGGAGTTTAACCTTCCCCTGGACCCTGTGCCTATTTTACAGAACAAGAAAAGTATTTATCTTGATTGCTGAAACGATCAGATGCAGTGAGTCAAGTTTGCTGTGATACATCTGTCTTGAGTAGCTGCGTGGGCAGCAATCACACCAACACAGCTTTTGAGGAGAGCCTTTTATTGAGGATGATAACATGAAAACTGTGTCCAGCTGCTGTGAGTGGCCACTTGGGACACCGGTGTCCCCCCAGTAGGCTGTTGGGACCCCGCGCCACCCCGCAGGCTTCGCTCCAGAGTAAACAGCACTCTGGAAACCGTCCTCACTCTTCACTGCCAGAGTTTCCCTATTGAGACAGGGAGTTAAAAATAAATGCATTCATTTCTTTATATGCTTTGGCTTAAGATACTATAAACAGAAAAATTATTCTAAGTTCAAATGTATTCGGGCTGTTCACAGTACAGCATATGAGGGAAAGACCTATTTTAAAGCAAAACAATATATGGTGTAGCCATTTTCCTTGTGGCTTTTTTTTTTTTTGCTATTGCTAGAATGATTCATCCTGTTACTCACTGTGGGAGTGTTAATTGCCACATTGTGAGAGAAGTGCCATCTCCTTAAGGTGAATCCAAGAGAGCAGGGCTGCTACACTCAGGGTACTAGCAACTTCTTTAGATGGGGTATTAGGAAAAAATTATTCCCAGAAAGGGTTGTCAGGCATTGGAACAGGCTACCCAGGGCAGCGGTGGAGTCACCATCCCTAGAGGTGTTTAGAGGAGGTTCTTAGGGACATGGGTTAGTGCTGGAGTTAGGTTAGGTTATGGTTGGTTATGTTATAATTACACCACTCCAGCATGCATCATCACAGTACAGAAAAGCACTTAAACGTGATTAAATGCTTCATTGAATTGAAACTTCATGAAACGCTGTAGTCAGTCGTGGACAGAGCGGTAAAAGGGCCATCTGAAACTCAATTTCTTCCATGCAATTTGCCACTGTAGTTCAGAGGAGCCTCTGGGACCTATGGGGTCTTTTGTTGACCACAAGTGACTGAGGCACAGAGGGCACTGTCTATATCAGTTTGCTTCAACAGCAGAAAACCCACCATATCCTGGACCTGAATTTGTCTTCTGTGCACCAAATGTCTTATCTGAACACCAAGAGAACAACTTAAAAGTCATATTTTTTCCTAGTATAACTGTAGATTGTGAAAGTGGTTCTTTTAAAAATATTTTTTTTATGAAGTACAATGCCTGTGGGTGGCAAAAAAGGAAGTACTTCTGATTTTTTAAAATGTGTATTTCATTGAGTACATATTGGTACAGTTCCAAACAGAATATTTTCTAATAAGATAGATTTTCAGTGGAAGAATGTCAGACTGACATGCTGAAGTGCTCTTTCACATGAAGGGAAGAATAAATTCTTTGTTAAATGTTACTCCAGTTTTTGCTGCTAAATATAGAGACATGCAATTTTTCTCTGAAAATTGGAGGAAGTGTTTTTTCACTCAAGGCAACAAACTGTCCCAGATATTTGGCTAAAATGCTTCAAAATGGAACATTGTGGCAGGAAAAAATGGGGTGCAGAAAGATGTCTGTATAGTCAGGTATAGAATGGGAAGATTTTTACAGGAAAACCATCAATCAATGTCTCAATATTTTGAGATTCAGTGATTTAATTGGTTAAGGAAAGCATCAGGATTTTCTCCTGAAGCTGTTAGGCTTTGGACTTGTGACTTGGAGCGGCCTCATACGATGGGTGCTCAGATGCTTTCAGTCCCATCTACCATGGAGGCTTCCATGGTATTATCTCCTTGCTCTTGGACCCAGAGAAACCGGACTCTGGAACAGCTTGAAGGAATCTATCAAATAATAGTAATAATCACTGGAAATAAAATCTCATGAAGAGCAGTAAAATCTTACAAAAGATCAACTGATTTAGTGAAATGTCTCCACTCAGTACTGTAAGTGGCTGCCTTGTGTGTCTGAATCATTTCCTTTGGTCGTGGGTGGACTCAAACTGCTGTTGTGTCTTATGCTAATAATTCTCCCTCGACTTCACAAAGTCAGTTAATAATAGGATGCATTTAGTTATATCCCTGTGACAGTGTGGTGTTTCATGGAGTTGTGGTATGGAGTTGAGCAATTGGATACAGCAGCTTCAGGGCCAGTTGGGAAGCTCCCAGGGTGTCAGGGATTTATTCTAGTAATGATTAATAAAAGCCAAAGGAGCTAGTGTCAGTGTTGGGATTAAGTCAGAGGAGCTCATGGTTCTTGATCTTGTATGTGGAATATATATATTTTCAATTAATTAACCTTTTTTTACCTTTCTGAAATAATTCTTGCTGGCCCTTTCCTTTTACAAAAGTTACTAATGCTAGATTTGAGATCATCAAGTAAAAGCTATACACCTAAGGTCTGATAGCACTGAAAATGGCAGTGACTGTCAAATCAGTGTCTCGCTCTCTGATCCTCTATTACATTGAGTTCTTAATAATTTTTTATGTAGTATACTTAAAAAGGACTTTACTGAGAGTGCAAGTTATAAGATGCTTTTGCAACCTTTGTTTGGCCCAGTCACGTGTATACATCATGATACAGTCTTCAATTACACAGGCCCCTAATACTTTTTCCACCAACCCCTGCTGTATTCAGTGCTTCAAATAGACAATACTCATTTAATGAACAGCTGTTCAATAGCTTGTTTCCTTCTTGTTGTTCGATTTGTGGCCCTAGGCCTTATTTACAACATGTTGTTCAAGCCCCCCCCCTTGAAGACAGAATTGTTATTCCCACAGGACCTCATCTGTAGTGCTCATCAAAATACTATCCGGAGTGTTGAGAAATAACTAATTTTCATTACATTTCTGTTAAGTGAAGAGGCACAATTATTCCTATTTAATAGACGGGATGCTGAAAGAGAGAGATATAAGTGATATTTGCAAGTTCTGACTATGTTTGGATCCTTAATTCAGGAGAATGGGAACTTTTGTTTTTCAGCGTAAGTGTATTCTGTCTCACTGATTCCAGTTATAAAATGTTCTCTTGACTTTGATTATGGCTGGGAGTTATTAACCCTTCAAAGAAAAGATTACAGGATCTCTGATAAGCATCCAGAACTTTCCTGTGAATGGCTTGTTTTTAAGCACCTGTCTTGTATTAAGTATCATCTCAGGTGCAGATGCAGCAGCATATGAATCCTGTTATCTGGGGTGAACTTCAGTTGCCCCAGCTGTGAAGCTGCCATCCTATTCCTAGTCTTACAATGCCCTAGAACACACCTTCAGATTTCTCTAAAAAATCTGCAAATCAGATGAAACATGCCCCTGCTCTGTATCTCATGTTGATTCCTTGGTGTAGCAATCTAAGCCTTGATGGAGCCAGGTGGTTCTAGTGAAACAACAGATATGCTGTGATATGATTAGATCACATAAAGCATGAATACAGGTGGAATTAAGGTTACATCAGTACCATTGCTATTTATTTTTCCTTATTTCTGGAACAGTAGACAACCATCTGCTCCTTCTTAGTATTAACAGCAGTAGCTTCTTGTTCTGTATGTGAGCCCCTACACAGTTTGTCCAAGTTTCAAAACATTTGCAGATGGTAGATCTTGACTTCCCTGTTCCCCTTCCCCGCCCCAGTTCCGGAGGACACTAGGCTTTTAGGAAGCACTGATTCTTCTGTGCATTTCCCATTTTTCAACCTCACGGCATAATTTCTCTGCTTCTCCTGTGCTATTGATGCCATTCCCAGATTCAGGTCCTGGTTCTGCTCCTCTGGTGTTGGCAATCCTGTCACTCGTTTTGTGCTTTTTGATCCAAAGCATGTGGATATAAAATAATCTTTAACAGCTGAACTCGTTCAGATGAACATTTCAAGTTCCTCTTGAAACAGTCAGTATAAAAACAAACAAAAAAAACACCAAACAAAACCCTAAACAAACTAAAACCCAAAACCAAACCCTTAAATCCAAGAAGTTTGTAATATTTTACAAGAAAATTAAAACAGTCCATAGCAAAAGAAGGTCATATGTAGCTATTATAACTACCATCTATGCCTATAATATAATAATTTCAACCTTAGAGGCTCATTTGAGTACCTGGCAAGAATTTTTTTTTTTTTAATTTTGTTATACTCTGCTGAAAATATGACACATTCTTATTGCAGCTTGTGCATGTTAAATGATACAAGAGACTGTATTTCATAGGAGCCATGATACAAACATTTATCCTAATTTATCTTTGTGCTATAACTGATTTTTGGATTTAATTTCTGGTAATCTTTGCTTTCCCAGATGAACACAAATATCTGAACTCCTTTACCGCAAAATAAAAAAATAATAACAAATACCCAAAAAAAAAAAATTCAAGGCATAAGAGAGGAATGCTCCCAGCTAGAAAGTGTCCATGGTGTCTGGTTACTATAGCAATCACCATGGAGCATGTGACCAGCATGATAACTGCAAGGTACTTAAGAGCCTTTTCTCTTGCGTAAGTTTGATGTCTTCCAAACAGAGGTGTTATGTGAGGTCAGATACACTCAATTGTAACCACCAGATGGATGGATAATGCAAACGATCAATTTGCAACTCCCACTGGGCAGAAAATGGTGCATTCAGTTCATAGATTTTAATTTGTTTGATCTACAGCACGCTACAAGTACAGAGAGGATTTTCTTCTCCCCAGTCTAACTTTTTTTTTTTAAATCTGTGTTTTGACTATCAGTTTGTATGTGAATCTTTGCTGTGTACGTGTTTTGTGGAACATTTCAAATTATGCACACTCATACCAGTCAAACTTGGCTGACCATTATTATGTCAATAATGCTAGAGATATTGTTTAATCCCATCAAACAGGAGTTGTTAATACTGAAGGACAAAGTGACTTAGTGTTTCATTAAAATAACCCATTGTTTTAATTCTCTCTTTAGACAATTACTTTGTCTAGTGACTTCGGTGGCTTGGCATCGATAATGCACAGTTTCTACCAAAAAAATTTGTCAAATCTGTATGCTGCATTACTTACTTTTTAATGTGTATTTGAATAGATAATCTCATATTTATTCCAGCATATAGCATTGCTGATTTAATTTTCATCAGTGTTTAAAAGCTGTTAAGAATTCAGTTTAAAAATCTTAAATATTGATAGTCCCTTGCCACTTCCATAGAATGACATTTTTCTAGAGGATAGAAGTAACAAGACATAGAGTCAAGTGATTAAATATATCTGCATTTTTTTAAACACCTGTGCAAGTTGTTGACAGTATTAAGCTTGGATGTGAAATTTTCAGAGTTTGGAAATATTTACCTTTGAGAGAACCTTTTCTGTAATGCACATTTGCAGCATTATTGTGCGTCATCAATGATGGAGTATCTGACTGATAATAAGAGAGCACTTTGTATGGTTGGACACACAAAGAGGTACAGTCTTTGTTTTGAGATTGCTACTAACAACAGATACTCATCAACAGATACAACAGATAGTCATCTGGGGAAATGAGCTACCCAAGTGTATTTGCCACAGAGATATTTGCTGTCTTTCTGCTGTGTGGAAACCAGCCCTGACAGGTGTTTGGTGCTGTGCCTGTGTCGGAGGCTCATAAAAAGTGTCAGGAAAGGACCTTGGGTCACGCTGCTGTCCACAGCGCGGGTGCTGAACTCTGAAACAACCGGTGAAGTGTAAATGGGATATTTTTTTAAGTTTTCTTTTCATTGGCTTTCCTTTTGAAACAAGATTTATTAGAAGAATGGAAGTACACATCAGGTTTACTTCTTGGAAGGTGGCTTTGTATTTCTTGGCTATCTTACTATCCTGAGAAGGGTCATTGCCAGGTCAATCACAGCTATGTAACATAAATCCAAATTAAAGAAAGATCACTTGTCACATGTTTTAGATGCAAACTGTGTAACGTTCTCGTACTACTTAAACACAACATAATAGGCCATTTTTAAAGGAAAAGTATGACACATGGTTGGAATAATGGATGGAGGAATATGCTTATTGGGAGATACAATCAGAATTAGTAGGAACAAACACTGGCCTACCTCTTTGGTCACCATGTGTTTTCATTCTTTATTAGTGCTACTGTATACAAAAACACTTGGGGTATTTTTGTGAGATATAGTCTGGCCTAGAACCTCAACTTTTCTTGGTCTAAAGATTGTTCCACATTTACCTTGGTCCCATCTTCAACCTACATGTAAGAAAAAAGTAACACTGTAGCCAGCATTTCACTTGAAGTAGCAAATATCTGTAATGATGGACCCTGCACAGGTCCCTCAGTGGAACTGTGTGGGTTCTCAGAAGGTTGGACACTTGGCTGCAGCACACGTCAGGCCTCTGTTTCAAGTCCTGCTTGTACTGGCTATTGTTGTGTGTCCTCAGTCACAGGCAGCCATGGGTTTGTGTCCACATGGTTAATCTGCTCAGTAGCTGTGGTGATTGACAACTAAGTGGTTCAACCATTGGTCTTCCTTTATAGTTCTTTTTCCATGCTGACAATTGGAAGATACACTGGAGAAAACGAAATTAAATGGATATTAATTGATCAGTTAGATCTTTTCACAGTTTCACCCCTCTATCTGTTAAGAAATTAATCCATTCATACCAAGGAGCATGCAGAATTGAGTGAAGAAATTAGGTTGTATACACTCTGCATTAAAATAATAGACATTTTCTGTGGTCTCTGAGTCAAGTTTTATATATTAAAAGCCCTTCTTGTTCCTTGCATCAGGATGATAATTACATTAGTGGGACATATTTTTGTGTTTAAATGGTTGGCTAGTATAGAAGTCAATAATGAGACTCCCCTTGTCTTTATCAGAACCAGTATTTCATGCAGAATTTTTACACAGAGAAAACTATAGGGAAAAATATGTGCCTGCCAAGTTAAAAAGGAATAATTTGATCATTTGTTGAGCAGGGTAAAACTATTTCCTTGGTGGGTTTTTTCCTTTTTTTAAATTGCCTGCGCCTTTATTTGTCTGCTACTGGTTCTGTTTGTACTGTATTCATTGAGGAGGGAACAGTTATGTAAATAGTGTGTAAAAATGCTCATTTCTATGATATGATATTGAACTTCATTTCATCATCATAAAAATAACTTTTTAGACTTTTTTGTGTAATTAAATAAATGCATACTTTAACTCTTTCCTGTTACAGTTTGGTTTAATTATTTCAGTGGTAAAGCACAGAGATGGCTTTTTCATCCACCTCTGATTCACTCTATTGTTCTTCTCTTATCAGGGTGTGACAGATGGAAGCTGAGGGTTCAGCTCAAGTTAACCAGCAGAAACTCCTGTAGTGGCATGTCAATAAAATCCCAGATGATCATCTGTGGTGTACTGCTCAAGAGATACAGAGCACTTACCATGCACGATATTTAGAGTGATTTTTGGTCTGCTAAACACAGAAGCAACTGACAAAATAGAAATATGTCACTGTTTTAACAATTACAATATTTGCAATTACTCATGTGGAACGCCTGAGTATTTTAGTGCCTGTAACAACTACTAAAATCAATGCACTCTTCAAACAGCTGCAGAATCAAGGGTCTGTATTTGTAGAATCACAGAACAGTTGAGGTGGGAAGGGGCCTCTGGAGATTGTCTAGTCCAGCTCCCATATCGAACCAGGGTCAACTAGGGCGGATTGCTCAGGGCCACGTCCAGTTGAGTGTTGAGTATTTCTAAGGGTGGAAAATTCATAGTCTGAGTAATCTCTTCCTTTACATATAATAGATTTTTTTTTCTTATATTTAAATGGAATTTCTTGTATTTCAGCTTGTGCCCATTGCCTCTTGTCTTGTCACTGGTTACCACTGGAGTCTGGCTTTGTCTTCTTTACTCCCTACCATTAGGTATTTGTACACATTGATAAAATTCCCCTGAGCCTTCCTTTTCTGAAGTGTGAAATGTGAGACACGGAAGTGTTCTGACTATGATTTTTTTTTTTTTTTTTTTAAGTATAGGTAGCACAGTTGCAGAATATAAAGGTCAAGGTGTAGAAAGAAGTCCTAATTTAACTATAAGTTTCTAATTTTCATTGCTCTTTGGAATGGTGGGATTTTAGACATGTTACATTTAATGGACCTGCTGCTGTTCAGTTCAGTTGGAATAGAGTTGAGTTTTTGGATTAATCTTTTTAATTGTAGAAGTAACAAGGAAATGTAGGATACTTTCTACTAGCAAAGCATGACATCTGTGACACAAAAGGGGAAGCCAGTGACCACATGACAGTGTAGACATGCATGAGCTATAATAGTTATAAGCCTGATAGTGCACGCAGCAGCCGTGATCCAGCTGCAGCATCACTGAGCTGGTGCACACTGGCATCATCTGCCAGCAGTTGTAAAGAGGACGTTCTTCTTTAACTTTGGTTCGCACACCAAAGTGAATGCATTGGGAGTGAGGGTCCTAGGTTTGGAAAACAGCCAAACAATACTCAGTAAGGAAATCTTTCCAACTGACCGCACTTATCAAATCAAAGGGATTCCTTTAATACTGCTACCATTACTGCTTATGTACTACAAGAAGCTGCTGACAGTGCTTGCAGAAAGGCTTTCAGGGAGTTGTTTCACACTTATGGTGTATAATTTCTTTTCAGCTCCATAAAATAAATTTAAGCTGGAATGGCCTCCCCTTCATCAAAGCTGTATGAAGGGAAGTACTTGTATGTTGTTAATCTGAATGGTTGCTCACTGGAATGATTCAGATGTTGGCTGGATTAAGGCACTTCAGCTAAGCACCTGGACTTGGGTGTCATGAATATGGGCCTTGAAACAACATAATGGACAGGATATACCTGTGGGAAGTTTCCACATGCTGATCTGTCTGATCATCTACACCCTCATGCATGGGAACTTACTGATCATAAATTACAAGCCATTGATCCTGCACTGGTCCTGTGAGGTGATAGATATGGGTTGGAGATATGATATCCACTTTATAAACTGCTAAAGAGTGATCATGTATGTGACAGCAGTCCTTTGTTTCAAGTGAGTTAAAAATTACTTCCTGTGCAATTCACCATATTAGAAGTTTGATTATGTGTAGTATTTTTTCAGCTAATAAATTCTGCTTTGTGAAGGAAATGCAATCCATACGCTATAAGATTTTTTCTAACTGCCTTAAATTTGGAAGAATGCTTTCAGCAGTAATGATTATTTAGGGTTTGCAGGGGTGTTTGAGCACTTCTTTGAGACAGCTTGTTTGATTATTAGACCTGAGCTTGTGTGGTTGAGTTATTGTCATTTCACACCTGCTGTGATTCCCTGGTTGTTTAGGTTTCATACTGGATTTCTGGGATTGTGGGAAGTAAAGAGGACTGATGTATTGTTACTGAGCAAAAGCATTTGTTTTCTTTGACTGCATCTAAAACTTTATTGGCAGAGGTGAATGCCCAGGATTTGGGGACGTGACCTAAGAACAATAAATGTTGTCCTTCAGTAAATTTGTACATGTGAGTTTGTGATGGTTTAGTAACTCTCATCAATATGGATCTGATGTACCTGTCACAATAGGCTTTTCCAGTATTTTGTTTGTGGGTGCTGTCACACTGTACACTGGATTTTACGTGGAGTAGTGTGGTGGGGCAATTCTGGTGTACTGATAGAATAAAATACCTATATGGTGAGAAATGTGCAGCTTCACTATGGACAATTAAAGGCTGATTTCTTAATGTAAGTGATTCTACTCTGCGGTCTAGTTTTGTAGCTAACCGCTGCTTAATTCCCTCTCTATTTTTATCCTGACATGGACTTACGTGATGATGAAGTATGAAGAACTAGACAACTTATATAATGAAACTGAAAATCCTCAGGCTGTGCCTTTGTCTCTCACTTCTTCCTCGCACCTTACAGGCTGCACTTAGCACTGGCTGCCTCCCAGGGGTGCTGGCCTTTGCTCTCACTGTGACTCCCAGTGACTTCTTCCTTTAACAAGGCATCAAGCCTTCAATCATAAAAGCCTCTCAGGAAAATCTGCTCCTTTTCCTGGCTGCCATGGAATTCTTCTGCAATCCTGCTTCCTTATTATTTTCTGTCTTGAAGACCAAAATAAACATAGAAATAAGTGTAGTAGCAAGTCCCATTATTTCAGGACAGAAGGACAAGCAATGGATTTGGTTGAGAGAGACATTCTTTATCCCATTTACATCCCTGCACCATAACCTCAGAGCTTTCAGGACCATCACATGTGATTCAACCATTCTTTGTCTTTACATTCAGAAATACCAGTGACTTTTTTTTTTTTAATATTTATTTTGCAAGAAACATTATTGTAAGAAGGAGACGCACAATACATCATGGCTACTTCAGCAATCTGCCTTAACCCAAGGATGACTTCTTAGTGGAAATAAACAAATAACAAAGATTGTAAAAGGCTTAGCTTTGTATGAAAAAAAGGTTTGTGGAGAGGGGTTTGTGCAAAATTTGACTAAAATGCAAAAGAGGAGAGAACCTCCGTCTTTAAAGACAGCCTTTGCATGCAGAGTCAGCTAGTTTGTAAATTAAAAGAGTATTCACATCCTCACAGGTTTCACAAATGATTTCCACGAATGTCTGACACTGATAACAAACGACTGTTGTATGTCTTTCCCAAAATACTCGCTGCAACTGTGATTGCAGCTCTAATTATGGGATAACAGATGCAGTGTTCTATAGCAACCGCCTTCTTCAAGATTTGTAGCTCCCTTTACTTTTACATGTTATTTCTTCTTTTAGTGTAGAATTTACTACTGCTAGCAGTAACAAAGAAGTCGCTCTTCAAGTAAGAAAAAAAAAAAGTATTTTCAGATTGTTACACTGCTCACATTGTTTTTGTGCTGCAGATGTTCATTGTGTTAGCAGCCAGCGCAGTTGTGGGTTAGCGTATTCATGCCTCATTGGGTCCTTTCCATGTTCTCAAACCTCTCCTCTGCTGAGTAAGCAGATAAAGTGACTTTTTTTCTTTTGTTCCCCAGCCTTTGCCACTGTTTGAGAAGGGGAGTGAATTACTTGGCTGTTTTGTTCACTTCTAAGTGGAACAGTAGTTTTTCTTCCCCCCTCCTTTTTAACGTTTTCACCAGAAGAGCTAGAATAATGCATCTTCAATTCTCACATACATTTACATGTGAATGTTGCTGTGTTGTTCTTTCAAAATAAGGAGGAGGTGATTTATTTCAGTAGTACAAACTATTGCCTTATGCCGTGCCAATCATGCTACCATTGTCTGCTTTAATACTGACAGTGAATCATCTCTTAGCTGTTGCAGTCGTAGCCAAATAACCGCCTACCTCCCGTGTGTGTGTTTGGGATGCAGAAGGGGTGTGTGCGAGCGGCACCTTGGACCGTGGGATGCCCGGGAACCACCGCCTCTTTCTTCCGTGACCACAGCCGAATGGGGAGCAGCACTGGTGCCTTCTGAGGGGCTATTCTGTCATTTCTGAGGAAGGAGGACACAACCCTTTGTTTACGGAAATACCGCTTCTGAGCCACTTTCCTCCACAAGTCATTTCTTGGCTCCCCTGTTAAAGCAAAGAACAAACCTCTGCTCAACAAGTGCATCGGGCCGGGAAAAGTCTTAACGCGCTATTCATTCTTCTTGGCAGATGGAATGAAAAATGCATAGCGTGCGGTTTTTTTAACCAGCCTTTCACCTTCCAGAGCTCATGTTAATGTGGGGGGTAGCAGCACCCCCGTCCACGGCAGCACAGGGTGTGGCCGGGGGGCCGGTGTGCCCAGGGAGAGGCCGTGCTACCCCCGCCGTTCTGCGAGCGGGGCCCCGCCGAGCGTCCCCGGCGTTCTGTGCCCGGCCCCGGTGGGGGTTCGGGGCGCTGCCGGCCCCCGCCCCGCTGCCACGGCAACGCCGCTGCGCCCGCCCCCGGCCCGGCCCCCGGCGGGTGCCACCCTCGGCAGAGGCTGAGCGGCTGGAGGCTTTCATGGCTCGGCTGGGCGCCGGCAAACCTGCTCGCTAGGATGAACGAGGAGGCAGCCCAGAAGAGCGACGGCGGGGAGAAGTGCAACGGCAGTAACCAGAGGAGGAAGAGACCCAAGAAGGTGGGGACGGCAGGCAGCGATGCGGGGTTGGGACGTGGCTCTAGCCTCCCGCGGTCTCCGCTCTGAGCAGTAAAGCGAGGGCAGGTAGAGCAGGCTGGGTAGGAGCGGTGGTTTGTGTCGGGAAGAGTGCGAGGTGGCGATGGGCGCGATGCAGGAGGTTGTAGGGGAGCCGAGGGCTTGGCTGCGGGTGGCAGCGGTGGCTCAGTAGTCAGCCTGCTGTTACGCCACAATCCAGGGGCTTCTCGTCTCGACAGGTGAATCGATAACATCGTGATAACTGAACCGGATGGTTAAGCAGAGGGTGTTGTTTTTTTCATTACCCTCCCCACACACTTCTTTCTTTCTTAACAGCTGTCTGTTTTGTTCAATTGGAGTTGGCTTTATTAGCTATCATTAGTGGATGCCTCTCGGTGCAGGTGTCTCTGTATTCTCCTTAAGAAAGATAGCTATTTGTTTTGATAGAGAAAACATAAAACCTGCACGTGATGATATTGACTTAACTTGTGTCCTTCTGTTCCCCCTTCTTCAAAAGATACAGATGCAGGTTTATAAACCTTCAATTTAGATTTCAAGAGATATTTCTTAGCTTGGTTTATGGACAATCATGGGGAGATACATTGCAGGCTTTGAATGGTCTGTAGTAATTCAGTGATGCTAATGAAAAATAATTGAGCAAAAATGTGAATTATCCAGCCACACCCAGTTTCCGTGGCACTTTTTATGTGTGTCCAGTCTCTCTTTCATAAATGGTTAATTTGCAAGGTGTAATGTGTCCACTGCTTCAACCCTCTGCTTGAGACAATTTCTTTTTAATGGTTTTAATTGTAGGCAAATAATTACTTCTGTTTGGTTTTTCTCCTTTAAGAGGAAAGACATCTGTGGTTCTGCATATTTATGACATAAACTCATTTATGGTTTTTCCGCACCCAGTTCTTTAATCTTAATTGGTATAACATGAGTTACCCCACTGAAATGAATAGGGCTGCTTGTGGGGTGAAGAATTACTCCAATATGAGGAAGAATTTAATCCATACAAAGTATATTCACTGATGAATTCTTGAGTCCCTTGATTTGCATAGAATTTGCATTTTGACCAATCTTGTATGTGAGCGAGGCAAATTGCTACAAATAGAAATTATACCTAGAGCTGCAAACAGACACTTTTTCAGGGACTTTTGCATGGTTTTTGCACTGGTGAAGAAAAGCTGTTTTGCAGTACGTGATGCTGCTAGGCCCCATTTTATCACAGAAGGAAGATTCTGTATGTATAACCATAAGGACATGAGATAATCTAATCTAAGCAAGAAATTGAACAAAAACATCCTCACCCCACCCCATTGTGCTTGGAATATTGCCTGGATCTCCACACAGTGGGGGATTTTATATAGCATGTTGGCTTTATATTAAGCACAACTGAGCAGCAGAGGGAATATCTGCTTCATCTTACCTCTGAATTTGAAAGGTTTATTTGTGCAGGTGTGTAAATTCATATGAGGAAGCAAAAATCAAATGATCAAGTATGTACCCAGTGTTTTCATTTGACTGTTAGATAACCTGGGAACAATGTCATGCTAGGGGAGAGGTTTTGAAGATCTAAGGAGTCAATGTGGGTATTTCCATCTCTTCTTTTTTGTCCACGCATATGTGGTTTCTCCTTTTGCCATTTTCTTTTAAGTAAAGTGACCCAGAGCCTTTTAAGGTTGAGACATAGGTATATGTCACACTGCTGCCAAATGAATGCCTAGAAAGCATCTCTTATATGGAATCTCCATATCCAGAGTCTTCCAACACTTGATGCATCTTCATTTATGAAAAATGTAATAAATGTTTAAGTATCTTTTTGAAGTTATCATTTACAATTATAAAGTATTAATTGGGCAGTTATAACTGACAAATTTTAAACATAAATTCTTTGTCACTCAGTTGACATGCAATAGATGTTGGTGCCTCAGGTCTGGTATTAGATTAGCTCTTCTAAAGCTTTACCCTTAGTGACTTCGTGAAGACATACAGCCACAGGCTTTAATATTCCTTTTTCAATTATAGGAATAATTGTTATAAAAGCTAAAAACAGATAATTTTTTTGATGAGCAAGAGACACCCTGGAATAACCAGACAAGAATTCCAGACTGACGTCAAGTGAAAAGTCCAGCACTTGATCTCAGCTTCTTTGCATTTTGACTTGGTAGGCACAAATTCTTTCAGGAACAAAGATGATAGTGCCATGTGCAAGAGCTCCAAAATCAAATGTGATGTAGCCTGTTTTCAGGCCTTGAACTACTTTTGCTGAACAAAGCTGCATTGCACCATCCAACATGCCCTCTATCTGTTCTGTGGAAGTTGATCCCCTTTGTGTGGATAATTAAATATTAATTGAGCCAGATGAGTTTGATCTATGTATTGGGAGAGACAGAAATGCTTCTCAGATACAACATTCAGCTGGTTCTTCTATATTCCAGGAGGGTGTCCCAGCTATGAAATTATGTAGGATTGTCTCTATTTTTTATCAGTACCACAGGTTGGTGTTTTTTTTGTTTGTTTTGTTTGTTTTTTGTTTGTTTGTTTGTTTGTTAATACACGTACACTTTAAAGTGAAAAGGCATTGGTTTCATCTTAATACAGAACAGGAAAAACTGATATTTTTGTAAAATGGAGAAAATTACTTCCTACCCCCAAAATAAATGTAATCCTTTTGGTGAAGTTTGTGGCTTAGTGTGTTCCAGTGAGTCAGTAGGCTGCCTTAATAGGTTTGTGAATTCAGCTGTAGGGTTGTGTCCAGTTTTCCTGTGGTACTTCACCTCCACAATATAAATGGGATATGGCAGCATTTGTGTTCCTGGGAAAAAATCATGCTAAATTTCTGTGTTCATCTAGTCTCAGTGTCAAAGGGCATTGGGTGTTTTCTGCTGGAGGCAAAAGTGAACAGAACGGCTTTTTTTCTGTTGCTGGTGTAACTACATGGAAACCCAGCGAGAGCAGCACTTGGTGCACATTGGTCCTGTCGTCTTGGTAGTTGATGTACCGTTTGTGTTAAAGGATTAGTATAACAAATAGATTTATAATACATTTAGTTTTTGAGGCCTCCTTCTGTATTTTGCCAAGTGCCTTGCAAAGTGTCCAAGTACCAAATTCCTAAAATTCTTCTCAAGCATGTTTTTGTCATTATAGGGTGTCTCAGAGGAAAACCAACCGTTCTTGGTCATCATGTAGAAAATGAAGCATATTGATACATCTAGTACTAAAAGCACTGATGGCAAAGGGGTTTCCAGAAACCACAGGTTCCTACTCCACTGATCATAAGGCACCCACCATTGATTGATCAATGTAAAGATAACCCATCTGAGTTTATGAAAGAATTCTAGTCTTGTCATTTGTGTTGCTCATTCCTTAAGAGAAATTAAAAACTTGGAGTTAGGCTTGTACTATAAAGAATATGGAGGAAGTTGTAATGCTGATTTTAAGGAAGATACCTGAGACTTCCTAACCTAGGTATAATCTCTTATTAAATTGGAGGTATTAGGTGAAGTAGAAGTTATATACTTGCTGATGGAATGTTACAGTGTACAAGCTAATGCTTTTAATTAATCTTAATTAATTAAGACTATTCATTCTATCCATAAGGTAATTGAGACCTATTTTGGAATATAAGCACGATTTTGGCCTCTTATGTTCAAGAATAAGAATGCAAATGTAGACAAAACATGCAGAGAGGGATTGCTAGGAAGAGAGAGCTTGTCTTACACAAAAACTGGAAGAGCTTGGCTTTAGTGTGCTAAAGCAAAAAGGCTATCAGAGTGGAAAAGGAAATGAGGCTCTTCAGTACCCTTCTAATAGGTTTAATCAGGTAAAGAATCAAGATAAACTTGATTAATTATGAATGAGATGTGATTTCTCTAATGTTTCGCCGGACTACATTCAGGTGAAGGAGGTCCCTTTCATTCCTGTGCTCTTGTGTTTTCACCTCTGTCATTTTCAGTGCCATAATAATATTCCACAACAATTTAATTGATGGTAAATGTGGCTATATAAACCTTTAAAAATGTTTACCTGGTTGTTTCACTCTTCCAGCTACCAAATTTAGTGGAAAATTGAATGGCACCAGAAGAAAAATTTCAACCAGTGTCCGTCAATCCCTAAAATCAGTATGGGGACTTGTATAACAGTAGTTCCAATCTGCTGGGTGGTGTTTCCTCTAAATTGTTCTTCATTTCACATTTGCAAAGTCCCACTTTGCCTTCTCTAGTTGCTGCTATTTCCTTTGCTATTCTGTTGTTCCTGGTGACAGACAAAATAGCTGTGGCAACACTGCTTTTTGCTGTACTATTTGATGATCCAACTGAGACGAAACCAGATCGTGCCTAAAGTTTTAAAAGAAATAAGGTTTTCCCTCAGGTGATACACAATGAACTGAACACGCAGAAAGAGCTAATGAGGAAATCTACAGTCTTTTCTTTCATTCAGGACTAAGATTTCTAAAATGCTTTATTGTAAAGCAAAAGTGGTAGTTGTAAGTTAACCCAACTCACTGGCATTCAGTGTAGTTAATTGTACTCATAATGTAGCTTCTAAGTCTGGAGGGTTTTATTCTCTTTTCAGCTGAACCAGTTTTAGAGAACTGGAACCACCTTTCTTTCAGTTGAGTTAATCTATTTTACATGAAAGTGAACAATCAGAGAAATGGTGCTAGAATTTGGTCTTGAAAGAAGAAAATAGGAGAAAAACCAAACTTTTTGTTAGGTTATGGAATTAAGAGGTTTGTACAGAGACTGTTAAGGATCAACCAGCTGAATTCCTAAATGTCTGCACTATGTTTCAATATGATTTGCACTATCATAAATCTGATGCAACTCCACTGATATTCTTGCATTATTGAGATCAGACTTTTCTTGTTCCTGTTGCCTTTTCTTCCCATCAAAAGGCTTCCAGCACATTTTGTGCCAGGTATAAAACTACCATAATAGCTTACAAATGCTTTGATGTATTTTTTCTCCCTTCCTTGTCCCCTCTAGCTTCAGTTGCTGTGTAATGGTAACAAAACAAAAATGGTGTGTATTAACCCCACTGTGAGATAAAGCGCATCACCTCTATGTCACTAGTTGCCACAGAGCAGCCATCACTTTTGGTGATTGCATCAGCACAATGCCCTGTGCTTCTCTCCTGGCAGCCCCGTGGTGGTGGACACTCCGGAGATATAATTATTATTTACATATGTCAATGAGACAGGGAAAGTAGCAATGGGCAACACAGCTGGACATCTGGACTACAGCATTTTATCTCATCGTTGTGGTTGTTTTCCTGTTATTGTAAAGTGTGTGAGATGGAGAGAGTATGTGATAACGACCACATATCTGAGCCTGGCTACTGTAGGTCTTTATGTTCTAGTGTGGTAGGATCAGTTCAAGCATATTATACTCTGTTGTACTGATGGAATAAGCAATGAATGAGTCCTTGAATTGACACTCCTACTTATAAGGTTATGTTTATTCATTGGGGGCTTTAATGTTAGTATATATATATTGCTTTGAAAAATGTTTCATTTTGGTGTTTTGTTTTGTTTTTTTTTTAATAGAGTAATCAGGAATGAAGTTATTCTAGCGTATTAGCAGATTTGTGCAAGTGCTACATTTCATAGATTAAGTACTGTGAAGATAAAAAGGAGGAAATCATCTGGATAAGAGTGGTGAATTTTATACAGAACCACAGGATGTGTTGAGCCTGCACCCGCCTGCCATGCGTTCTGGGCTCCTGATTTATCATTCACAGTTCTTGCTCATTTTCACAAATGTTTGGCAAACATCAATTGAGTCAGAGAAGCAAGTCCCTTGTTCCCCAGCCAGCTTGCCTTTCTCCCTGCAGGATGCCTGGGGCTGTCAAACATCGCACATATTGTATTGTATTCACACATCTCGCAGCCATGTCACACATTCCTGCAGGCCAGCAGTGACATAGGCTGAGCTGGGCTTTCAGACGGGAGCCTAAAGCTGCCTGTCCTGGCTCTCTGGGGACATTGGGGTCCATGCTGGGGGCAGCTTCGTGCTCTCTCTGCCTCCCCTCCTGCTGGTTATATTGCAGTGTGTGTATGATGGAAGAGCATCTGGGAGAAGCAACGAGATAAGTTAGTGAGAAGGCCTAATACTTATAAATATGTCTGTAGTGAGCATTCTGTTTGGTCTTCTGCAGGTTCGCTTTGCTTTGTTTTGCATTATGAAAATCTTACTGAGGCAAGACTGGGCTGTTTCTCTCTCTAGGCTGTCTCCGTTGGGCAAGGTGCATGCACAAGGTCTGGCTGCTCAGCTGGCTCAGGCAGCGGTCTGGGGAGGGATCAGCAGCCTCTCATGTTCTCTGCCTCTCTTACCTGCCTGTCCCTCTCAGATATGCCGTGTTTTGTGAGGCTCTGTGTCCCTGCCTCCACTGGACATGCTGTGATAATGCTTTAGATGGCATTTCTGGTCAGGAGAGTTTTTCTTCACTACAAATTGAGACTGACATATGCAGCATGTAGATATCTAGGCTAGGTACTGGGAGCCCTGGAGCTCTGAAATGCAAGGAACAGAGGGAGGCCAAGAAAATAATAAGATGGCTGGGGGCTCTTACATCCTAATTTATTTGCGGGAATTAATTATTTCAAAATCTTTCCTAGCTGATTAAGTGGGTTGCTTTTGTCTTGGTGACAGAAATTGCTGAGCTGGAAGTTTGAACTTACTGTTATTATTCCTACACTGTATAGGAATAATTCAGTATTTTGGTACTTCCTTTTCAGTAGAAATTTGCTGTACTATTATTCATTCAGTGTGATCCTAGTCCTAGACTGTTTGCATATTCTCACTTATTTCCATTTGATTTCATTTTGCTCTGGCACCAAATAGAGGGGGGCAAAAAAAAAAGTAGGGCCAGTGTTTAATGCTCCTTTAGAGCAGTCTCTAAAATTGCATGAAAGAGGCAGTGAACTGCTTTCAGGTCGCTTTTTTTTTATTAACAATCCATAGTTGAAAATACATGTAATTCATTTTCAAATTAATCTTTCTCTCTTGTAAATGTGATCTTAGAGGATAGAAATATACTGTTACATCTTTGTCTTTTAAAGAAAAAGGCAGTGTAACATTATCAGCATTCCAAGTCGACTATGCAGGCATTGACTAGTGTTTCCCAAATCTTCTTGGAATAAATATGCTCCTTGAGCACACAGTAGTTGAGGGAGTAAAGGTAGATGCCTACTCATATTATGTCACCTTTTTTGTTTCTGTTTCCAGCTAGCCTGCAGTTGGGTTACATGCAGGTAAACGTACTTATATTTTCTCTCAGTGTAGCTCACACACACACAAATTTCATCCATGAATCAAGTGTTCTCTGGAGAACAGGATCAGCTTCTAAGGAAATGGTAGAGTAAACATCAGTAATTGCAGTTTGAAATGATTTTCTAGGCTAAACAGCATAGAGGCTTCTGCCACAGGCCAAGTATTTCAGAAGTGATTGGTTGCTTTTATTTTTATTTCATCCAGTTTTGGATGGCATGCATTTATATTATGCTGTAATACTGGATCTGAGCAAACAGAGTGTATGGATTTAAAGTGGCACCTGGAATACACAGATTCCTGCAACAATGTAGCTTCATGATCAATTAAATCTGCTAATTGTTCCACTTCTAGGCCTTCTTTATAAGTAGTGTTTGAAGTATGTGTTGACATAGTTGAGGCAGTGAAGAACATCGGTGACAGTTTTGAAATACATAAATGAAAGTGTGAACTGGTGAAGTTTATAGATAATTTATACTGTTCTGTAGAATATATGATTCTGAACCTTGTTTGTCTCTTACTGTATTAAAAATTGTACAGCCTTTCTGTGCCCCAAATACTGTCTTTTTAATGTTTTAAATATCTAATATGTCTGGCAGCTTTCAATATCAGGGAGCAGATGTCAATGTGTAAATGTCAAGAAACAGTGTCAGTTATTCATCATGCGAACAGTTAGAAACCTAATCTGACTGTCCTGGCATGATCCAATCAAAAAATGAATGAGTAGGCATAAATATTGGGAGAAGCAGGGTATGGGCAGTATAAGTATGCATTTGTATATGTGGTGTTATGCTGTTTCTCAGCCTGTTTGTGTGTGTTTTTTTCCGGTGCGTGGCAACTGAACACAGTGGGCCATGGTCTCTTCTGGATGTCAGCGAAGGTTTGTCACAGCCAGCGGGGCCCCTGCCAGCTTTCATCAGCTGGGGATCTGTTCTCTTGTTGCTCTGTACCTATGCAACAGAGCAGAGTGTGGTGAATATCAGAAAACAGAAGCACTGGAATGGGCACAGATTTTCCAATTAATCTATGATTCATGCTCATTAGCTTTGAAATGCTGAAGAAAGGCGCTTTATGAGCTGGCATTTCCATTTGCACTGTGACTGCTTTACTCACACTGAACACAAGAGTCATGACTGCAGCATTCGTGAAAACAAGTGGAAGAGAAAGATGGGAAATGTGTTCTGTGCCTTGTCTAAAGGTCACTGCCCTACTAAAGGCTCGCTGCTCTGGTTAGAGATCATGGCCTTCCATTCAGCCATTTGCACTACTGATGCTGCGTTATTTTGTATGAAATGCAAGTCAAACGGATCAAGTGAACTCTAGGTGAACCCGCTTTAGCAGGTGGGTTGGACTAGATGATCTCCAGAGGTCCCTTCCAACCCCAACCATTCTGTGATTCTGTGAAGAGTAGAGATACATGTTTCCTTTGGTGCACTTCAGAGGCGAGGAGGAAAGGTGTAACTGCCCTCCCCCTGTACCGTGTGCTCCCCACCTGAAGAACAAGCACAGCTTTTGGTGTTACATTTATTTTTTAACTGTTTCTAATGGTGAAGGTGTTTTCCACGCAAGCCCTGGTAATTGCAGTGCTTGCTCTGGCTGTGTTTGGAGGCATAAGTGTGTAGGGGCTTATGGCTAATGATATTTGATGCTGTGTATTTATACACACCTCTCTCCCCACCCAGGTAGTCAGCATAACCGTTTTTTTTCACAGCAACATCGCCAACAGAACCAGCGGGTATTGGCTTTCAGTTGTAAAACAGCTGTCATGAACTCATTATGCACTAATATGTACTTTAAAATGCAAGATTGTTCCTTTGCAGTGCACAAGCTGAGGAGTATGGCCCATTTGAAATACATTCGACAGCAGTTAGGGTGGTGATGTACAACATGCCTTTCCTAGAAGTCGTTGTTATGAAACAGTTGCTTCCTCTGAACAGAAATAATACAGTCTGGCTCATATTTATACAGCAGTTACATGAATGGCATCCCATTTTTTTTTAGTGAATGAACAAAAAAGTCCTGCTGGAAATCTCTTCTGCACGATTTAGCTTCATCCAAATGGAAACCAGTTACATTTAATTAAAAAAAAAGTCACTAAATGAAAGTGATAAATACATTCATGAAAGTCACCTTTTCAATTGCTGTAATTGAAGTGATGGTTACAAACCAGTCAAGTATGAGTTAGGAGTCAGTGAAGCTTTATGTGTTGGGTGTTGATGCTGGAGACCAGAGATAAAGGATCATTCGCATGGGTAAGTGATGTTTGGACTGGAATCTTTTTTTGTGTTCTCCCATCCATCTTCTTGGGAGGATTAATGTGATAATGAGTTGTTATATTTTTCTTTCTGAAAGAGGGAACAAATGGTTAACCTTTTGCCAAAACTTTCTGAGAAAATGGATTTAGTTGATCTCCTAGAAAGAGAAGCCCTAGTTAATACACAGGGAAACCAAGCGCTTTAAACTGGGATAGTTTTGAGTCTCCAAGGTCTGTAACACCGATGTGGCATTTGTAATATTGTTTAGCATTAAGTTTTGAAACCAGGGGGATTATGGGTTTGTGTTTCTTTGTTCCAAGGCTGAGGCCACAGTTCGACAAGTAGTGTAAGACGCTACTGTCACCAGTTGAATTTGGCACGGCTTGTCCTTCCTGGGAACCAGAGTAGGAAACTGATCTGGGTTTGAGCTCCCTTCTTCTTTTCTGCAGGGGAGACAGGGTGGGAAGAGGATGGAAATGAACAACTGGGAGGGGTGAGAAGGTGCAGCTGTTTCAGTGTTTGACTAGAGCATCAGAGAGAAAATTCTGGATCTTTTTCACTATTTTATGTACTTACATAAACCTTTATTGAAACAGTGTGAAAAGCGTATGATCATTTGGTGTCTTCTTCTGTCTAAGATGTGATTTGTAGGAATACAAATGAAATGAGAGTGTGATTTATGTTACTGTAATGCACGGTTCAACCAACTAAGATTGGGCTGCCGTTCTCATAATGGTGATATTAATATACAGTCATTTTCTCAAATAGCGTTTTTCATCGTGGCAGCTAATATGCTTTATAGAATAAAACTGGTATTACTGCCTTGTGCTGCAGTCAGTTACTTTGCTGTGGTTTGCCCAGGGCAACCCCAGCTTCAAGTGCCAGAGCAAGGCTGAGAACCCAGTGATCCTCAGCACACAGATTGCTAAATAATCTCAGTACCGTGGAAATGTTTTCTTTTTCTTCTTTCTTTCTTTTTTTTTTTTTTTTTAAATAAGAAAGCAAAACAAAAACCACCCCCTCCAAGTCTAAATGTGTGAAGATTAAGTATGTTAGATTTTTATTTGCTGCAGCACATAATTCAACATACTTTCTCTTTTGTGTGTAAATGCATCACGAGTTTTCGTTCCTCTTAATCAGTTACTTGGGCCATATGGGATCTTGCAAGGGTGTTCACGGAGTGAGAGCTTCCTGCTTTCTCATACTGTTCATGCATTGAAGCAGAAGAGGAGGGTGCAGCCCTGAACTTTGATACAGCCCTCTGCATCACCAGTTTCTGTGGAGCTGCTGGTGTGTGTATGTGTGACTGGTTTTCAAAGCAGATACAGGAACTTTGCATGCAGTTTGTTTCATGCTGGGATAAGAATTGTTGACATAGATCCGTGGCAGTATATTTTATTTTCTTTCATATTTTTTACAAGGTAAGGCGGCATCCTGCTTATTTGGAATGGCAATGTCTGGAGTTGCACAAATGAACGTACACCCCTCAAGCCTTTGGGATTAGTGGAAACTGGCTCTTAAAATGCTCCCTGAGCTTCAGCCTGGCAGTTACATCTCCACCAGTCAAACTGGTTCTCCTGTTTTTCATCCATTGCTATGGACCAGCTTCAAGGGCCTTAATTCCTCACCCTCTCCCCCTTTTTAAAACCTCATCTCTTCTCTTTGCTCTCCATGCCCTGTACTTTTCACCTGAAGACCTTCTGAGCCCAAAGTCTTTTCTCAGAGGATAGACAAAGTATTCAAAGACTCACGTTGATTTTGACATTAGTATCTTGAGATGTGCCCTGGAAAGCAGACTTTATCTTATCTCCATTCAGACAAAATGCATAAATCATTTTTGAAGCCTAAGTCAGGGCTTGCTGAAGTTAATGGAAGGATTTCTATTGACTTCAGTAATTTTACTGCCTTCAGTAATTTTGACTGCCTTTTAATGGCTTTCAGATTGAGCCCATCAGGAATGAGTGGACTATTTCCTTGTTTACCCTTGATGTTTATGGCATGTAGCTACATTAACAACTGAATTGGGGCTAATTTTCAGCATACTTAGAGCTCGGATTGATAAATTCTGGGACCAAGTCTTTAATCCTTCTCTGGAAAATTTTTCCTTGTTACTTAGTAAAATTATCTAGATGGTTTTATTGCAGTAGTAATGAGGGCCATTAGTATATATTGATGTTTGTGGAAAACATAATAACATCAATCCATTTTCGTGCTTGTACCATAAAATTCAGCAAACAGATATCTGTAGAAACATACACAGATATCTTAACGAAGCACGTTGATTCACCTTTAAAACAGAAAAGCAGTGTTCAGCTGTGACCTACCTGAATCTCAGCAGTAAGGACTGAGTAAGTCCATCACATATAGCCTTGAGGTGATGAAATATATGGATGGATTATTTATTCTGGATAACATTAAAACAATTTATTCTGGGGACAGCTGATTTTTTTAAGGACAATACATCAAACAGCTACTCTCACTTTTAACTGCCTACCGTAAATTATTCTGTATTTCACTTTATGTCATTTCCAAAACCCAGGGATATATTTTCCCCATTTTAGTCCATAATGAAGCATGTCTCAGTGCTCTGTTAGATGCAGGGATGAAGGGTCTCGGTCCTTTTTGAAGACATTGTTATACTTATAAGATATGGCAGTAGCAGAATTTCACTGAAAGTTGCCAGACTTCTGGTTAATGATCAGTAAGAAGAAAGTTGGAATTAGACACAAGCAAGCACATTAATTAGCTGAGCCACTAGTCTGCTGGAAATTCAGTTCAGTTGTTGCATAGCTTAGTATCATCATCCTGATTACTGACATTGAGGCCAATATGTGAACAGTTCCTTTTTCTGGTAGTAAGGAAAGCCTGTATAAATTTGTAACAAATATTAATCTTAACATTATGATTAGCATGACATGGTAATGTCAAGACTAGCATGAATGAAATATGAATGGAAATGTATAGGGATGTGGTAGTAAACACCAGAAACAACTGGGACAACAAAGTTTCAAAGAGTAGCCTCCACTGATAATGCAGCAGAATGGAAAAATATGCTATTTAAGTCCAGGCCAAAAGGACTCTACTGTGAAAAGCTCACTGCAAAGATCACTTGACCCCAGAAGACCCTTTATCCGTTGACTGGAGGACAGCGAAGAGTTGCTGCAAATCATATCTGCAGCTCCTTTTCCTCTTAGCCCACCAGGAAAATGGACCTACATTTTAGACAGTTTTTATTTCTTAAAAAGGAGAACCAGACAACAAGCAGCAGTGCTTTGACTTAGATTTATGGAAGCAAAAGTGAGCAAGATTCTTACCACCATCCAACAAGTATTTGACATCTACTATGCATAAAAGAGTGTATGAGTGGTAAAATCAGCTTTCTTTACAGGTCTTTAATATAAAGAGCAGGTTTCCCCTTTGTAGACCACAGAGTTCTGTTTCACCGGTTTCTTATAAGCATCTCAGTGTTGTATCTTATAAGCACCTCAGTAAATAAGGGTGGGTTTTCAGAAAATCAGGCTGCCTGATTTTGTTTCCAAAATATGAAATGAGGTGCCTATTTATTGTGCCTGAATTTGAAAATTCTGATGCTTCCCTGTTAAGTTCTCAACCTATGAAATGTTTAGTGTGCCTGGTTTGGGGAATGCATTTCACACAGTCAGAATGTGACTTCAGCCAAATTTGTATTCCATTCTGCACTGGTGAAAGCATTCATCAGAGCTTTTGGTGTGCAGATACTGCAGTCTTAAGGATGGTCTGAAATGTGGTACGTAAATGTAGTGCTCCAAGGACAACAGAAAGGGCGTGTTAATTGTGGGAAGTGTTTGAGACAACTTCACTTATGACATAGATTGCATTTCAAGAAAGGCAATGAGCTTCTTTCATTACGGGAGTAATGTCAAGGGATTTGGATGATGTCTTTAGATGGTTGTACTAACAGAGAACGGGACTTAACGTTTCATTGTAGCTCTGACATGGTTTCCTGTGATCCGTGTCCAGAATTGCACTCTCATATTGGGTGTGATTGAGAGCAGCAGGAAGAGCTCGTGTTGGGTGAAGGCAGCTGTCAGCGATAGTGAGTGTGGAGGGGACGAGCTCTGGAGCTGCCCCAGGGGCTGCATTTGCAAAATGAGGTTCTGATACAGAGCAACTACAAAGAGAATTCTAGGTGTGGAAAACCCTTACAAATAATGGCAGGGATTATTTGAGGACAGTGGTATTCAGTGTGATTATAAGGAATGAAAAGCTCTCTTAGGCAGATGAGTTAGTGTACCAATAACTTTACTTACAAATGAGTAAATTGTTATTCTGGAGAGGATGTTGCCATTTATGAATTTTGCTTGAATGCCTAAACTCAGTCTACAGTCTTTCAGATTGGCAGAAAGAGTATACTTTTCAGTGTGTTTCAAAAAACTCTCAGACTGTAGCAGGAAATGTCAAAGCATGATACCTTCCTTCTTTCAAATTTCTTCTTAAAAGTATTGCTTCATTTTTGATTTCATAAATACAACTATGAATATAGATATTTATTCTGTTACTCTTAGGGTATTGATAAAGAAAATTTTAAAATGGCATTTCAATTCAGTTTTGTCTTACAAAATGTTTCAGAACAGAGGTGAAAGAAACATACTTTCTTTACATTGATCTCAGCATCTGTTAAAGTTGACATAAATCTTCAAGTCTAGCCACAAACTAAGTTCAAGTGATTGCCAAGGACCTTTGTCCACTTTAGCCATGCTATGTGTCATTCCATGTAGTGCTCAGTGAATTCTTTTTCTTAGGTTGTTAAATGCCTTCAATGTATCTGTCTGCTTGAATAAAGAAATATTTCTTCAGCTGTTCTAAATGAAGAAATGTTTCTGTAGCCTTTGGGAATTTACTAACTGCAGAGGTTTCACAATTGCATTGCTGGCACTTAGTGTAATTTCAGTGAAATAAAATGGAGACTCACAGAAGAAAAAAATATAGAAGGGTTTTTAGCAAAATAACTTGAAATCCAAAGAGGACCAAATTTTGGAAGATAATACCTTTTGTTTCTAAAAAATGTGTTCAATAAGACATTATTTTCAAAATAAGATTTATCTTCTCCTTCCTTCATCTCTTTTATTGGCGTTTTTAAAGAATATGGCTAAAATGTCTGTCTTGCTTCAGAGCTTAGGTTCAGAATTTATTTGCGCTTTTGTGCCTGTGCCAGCCGCTTTGTTACCTGGTGCAGGTGCTGGGCTCCTATGAGGAGGTGTTAACAGCAGGTGATGCCGCTCTGGGCATCTCAGGGACAAGATTAAGGAGCAGCGACTCCACCACCCAGCAGCAGCTTCCCCGCTCTCCTTCTTCGTCTTTAGTATAATAGAAGAGGGTTCTTTCCCCACCTCTTCTGGTCTCTTATAACATGACCTGCGTAACTGTGAGAGCTGTGCTAAGTTTTGTGTATTTAATGCGTGTGTTGATCTGTGAATTTTTATACAGATCGCGAAATCTTATGTCATTCATATAAAGCACTCCTAGTTGTGAAGAGTTCAGCATTAATTCTGAGAAACACAGACATAACCTTTAGACAGTATGCTTATTTGTTCTTCAGTGATATGTACAGAAACAACAGTAAAACCATTAGCAGTATTAAGTCATTCTGTTTGTATAATGGATGGGTCTCTGGCAACACTGTAACATTAAAGATTTCCTTTTAAAACGATGCAGGTGCTTTCCATTTTGCAATACTTATATTAACAAGGGGGAAGTGCCAAGGAGATAGAATAGCATGATGCCTTTTGTTACTTAAAAGTTTCAGTCAATCTCTAAAATCAGGGATTGGTCTAATATGGTGCTGAGCACTTGCTTTCCCACTGAGAACACCAAGTTGTAGATCGGTTTTCCAACATATTTTGGGGTAAGGGCTTAATTACTTGTGTCCCTGTTGGCATGTATATCAGTTGTTCATAGAAAGCAGTGAACTTCCGGAAGGGAATGAAAGAGTTCTTGGGTTTCAGGGACATGAGCAAATATGATATTAAAAATGTATGTGCGGTTTCCCTCACCTTTTCAAGACTCCAGAGTTAACCTTTTCTGCAGGACAAATTGCAGAGCTCTCACAGCTGCTATGGCTGGGCCTCCAGCTACAAATATTTTGAAGAAACACCTGTGCTTTTGTGTTCAGTCTCAATGTTTTAGCTGAGTCTGGGTAGGAGTCCCTGGCCATATTGGCAATAAGGACTTGTTTGAAGCAGAGATGCTAGTGAGTTGCATTTGAAGCAGATTTGACAGATGAAGCTGAACCAGAAGACTGATGACCTCCGCAGAGTTTGACTTTGGAAATAGTTTAATTTTGACACTAGAAACAGGAATTTGCTGATGAAATCAGCAGGGCTGAGAAGGGTGCAACACAAGAAGAATGGTGTTCAAACAAGATTGTAGAAAAGGGATGAAAGGTACTAGTACAAAATATCAGATCATGTGGTTCTGGCTTAATAAAATTTTCTGCTACAGTCTTGGATCTTAATGTTTTGGAAGTCAAAGGCAAGAAGGACCTTAATGATTGCAGGGTAAAAATGAGCCACAAATTTGCTATAGCCATAGAAAGGTAATTCTACGGTGATATCAAATATAGTCTTTTCTGTACAGATGGTGAATTGTCAGTGCTGTTGTACAGGATGCTGATGACATCTCATCTGTAATAATATGCAAAATTTGATAACCCAGACTTTACAAAGATGACCTCAAATTGGAACAGGGCAGAAAAGGCCATTGAGGAGGCTTGGAGAAGGGACCTCGTTTCATAAGAGATGAAAACATTGACACAGATAGTAAATGGATATGTATTTTCTGTGATTCAATTTAGCCCTGAAGTTACACTGTTTGTAACCATTTGAGTAATGAGATTTTGCATTAATTCTCTACTAGGACAGTTGGCACAAGTAAGTTTACTGTTTCAGTGTGGTGTTAATGTTTGGCTGTGAGTGGATGATGTGTTGCTTGCAATAGCAGGAGAGCAGGAGGCTGGACCTGAGGACCAGATATACCGTGAGCATGAAGTCAGAAAACTTCTAGGAACAAATGGGTTAGAGCAGATCTCCCTGACTAAAAACCAAAGATTCTTTTTGTTGTGGCTGTGAGCAGCCATCGTAAGCAAGTGGTTGTGGTTGGGATTTTTGTTTGTTTGTCTTAATTAATTCACGTCTTTTGAGTCTGAAGGAAATACCCTTATAGGCCAACACTTGAGATAAAGGTCTTAATCCATGCCATAATCCAGTACAGCTGAGGTCTTCTTGCTTTCCTGCCTTTGCTAACATTTTTGCTTGTCAGAATATACTTGTTAGTCTTTGTTTTGTTTTCTTCAGTCTATCAGAAATTTTATAGCAGGAGGGTCTTTTTTTCCACTCTAGGAGTCGAAGTTGCCTGTACCTTTTCCCCAGGGTTTCTTATTTTAAGATACACCAGTAGCATTTGAAGTACATTGCTATTGCACTGATCATTTTCAAGGCACAACCTCTCTCTAACACTTGGTCCTGATTCTCTTTGCAGAAAGTCTGGTCAGATGTAGTTTAACAAAATACTTGCATTTCTGTCACAAATTTGCAAAACCCTGTATTTGCAGGTGTAAAAAGTTAAGTTCCAATTGCCATAGTTGTGTAAAATCTTTTTAATTTTTAAAAAAATTATAGAGGTGCTCAGTCTTTCCATTGAGCGCTTTACTTTGGATTTTGATATGCAGAAAGGGAAAACTGGGGTAAACAGAAAAGCTAGATGAAGCTGGGTTCATTTGGGTAGAGTCCTGAAAACATGTACCTGCTGTGTGGCTGTTGCTCCGTTCTCTACTTCTCTGTGCCCACCGAGGCCAGACCAGCTCCAGAAAATCTCCCCAGAAAACAGGGATTGTGTCATCTGTATTGATCCAAGTGCAAGTTTTTCTACATTTGGTATTACATTTCAAGTTGTTTGGACTCACAATATTCAGAATAATATGGTTTGCAATTTTTAAAGTACCTTTCTCCTGTTGATAAGAGTGGCCGTGTCTGAGGCAGGTTTAGAGTTTCAGCTCCTCCATAATGAGTAATATGATTTTAGTAGGGCTTCGTTAAGTCAGATGATGTTTTACTTGATGACATGCCAAATAGAACAAATAGCATTTGAATTAATTTAGACTGCCGCTTTAAAAAAGAGGGAGGCTATAAAACGGCATATTTTATTTCTTTTGGTATTTAATGATTTGAAATGTATCTAATTCTCTCTCAGGGTCACTAGTTTTCCATATTTCGGTATGTTATTGTTCAGAGTAGTTTTGGCATGACTTTCCAGCTTCTTATCATCTACTTTGTATTTGTGTATTTGAATTACTATACATATTTAATTCTTATGGTTTACATTAAAAAAAGTAATTAATATTTAAAAACCCTGAGTTTTCAGAAGGGTTTGTATCAGTTTAGCCACATTTATTTACATATTCCCTGGTAGCTCAATTGGTATGCATTTTTATGTGTATGTCACCTCAAAAATATATTGTCAAAGATACTAAGAATATTAAGTAAGGGTAACCTGCTTATCACATCCTGTTTAAAGGATATTATGTCACTGAGACTCTTCTTAAATCCCAGGCTGGAATATTTTGATTCTCCTTTGTAAAATGATATTTAAGTGATTTTGCTGTGCCATTTTAGCATCAATAATAGTGTTTTTAAATGTATCTTGGAGATAAGCTCTCTTTTTCAATAACGGCTTTCATAATGAGGTGTAAACATGTTGATTTTGGTTGTTATTTTCAGACAAGAAGTGGAGGATTGACTTTGGAAAGTTGTAATGAAAGTTACAAATAAGAAAGACCAAGAAATGCTGAGAAATAATTAACAGCATTCCTAAAATATGTGTGTTGTGGGGATGTGTGTGTTTTTTCTTGTAGAAGATTTGGTTCAAGAGATTTGTGCGGCTCACCTGCTTTGGGATCTTGTGCCATTTAAAAACCTTGTTTTAAAATATGTACCATGCATAAATGTCCAAACTGTTTATCAGGCTTTCCAAAGGGCATCAAGAAGGAAGCAGTATCTTCATTTCCAAGGTGAAGAATTCAGTGACAGACCCTGGGGCCGTGGCTTAGCAAAATGTCTAGTTTTAGTCTCAGCTTGAAAACATATTGGGGCACACACCTGCCTAAATGCTGTGCTGAAGAACAGAGCAGCTCTGAGTTTGTTATAAATTAGGACAAGAGTCGTACAATGAACTGGTAGCAGCTTTGGAAGTGGAATTCTAACCATCTCAGTTCAATCAGTCTAATTGAATTAACGACCAAGGCCATTTTTCTTCAAAACTGTATGCTTTCACAGGGTAGAAGATTTTTGGGTGTCTCATAGAGTGAAAATCACACCCACATGTCTGACTGTTTCCTAAACCCTTGTGACCAGCAGTGGAGAGGAATCTGGGATGGATGGCCTGGGAGATGTTTGTTGCCTTCTATCTGGTTTTGGCAACTGTGATGACCAGGGTCAAATATATTCACAGCCTCATAGAATGGTTTATAGATGTAGGGTGTAAAAGCCCTCTCTCTCACAGCATCAAGTGGTACTGCCAGCAATAGCTCTCTGTTGAAGCCTCAAGGTTCTTGTTTGCTCTTAGGACTTGCTGTGGGAATGGTGACAGATGATGACATTATACTCAGTCTAATTTTGCATTCCCTGGACATTGCAAGACATCTTTTTCTTGTTACCCTGTGGCAACTCCTGAAGCATGGGCTGTTGCAGACAGGAAAAGGTAGTATTTTTCTTTGAAGGCTTATTTTATTGCTTGTGAAAAATGACAAAGTTTAGGTTGATAAATATTCTGTGTAAGGCTTTATATTTACTAATTCCCAGGAAGAGAAGTAAATAAATCTCAGTGACAACTGTGAAAAATTTATATGGCCTGTGGGATGACAGTCCTTTGTCAAGAAAGACTCAGTGAACTCAATAAGAATTTTGCCTAAATAAAAAAGAGTAAAGGATTAGATCAAAAATACCTAAGCATTAGCATGTCACCACAAATTTGAAATCCAGTCTCGACACTTTTGTAAAGCCACAAATCAGATTCAGTGAACTTAAGACCATTGCTATACAGCAAAACTGGCTTCCTCCTTCAAATGTATTTTCAAATATGGTGGCCTCACAAAGCTAATTTGCCAGCAGACTTTGGGAGCACTTAACTAGAGAAACTAGAGAAACATAAAGAAAATAGGGCAAACAGAGCATCCAAAAGGGGACAGTTTAGAATATTTATATTGCAGAAATTAGTAAATAATTCACTAATACAAAACGGTTCATTTTGCTAAGAAGGGTAGTTGTGCGAAGGTTGACATCCAGAACCAAATTTTCAAGTTCTGTCACAACCATGTCTCAAAAAAAACATACAGCAAAATCAAGTCTCCTCTTTATGTTTTAAGTTTCTTTTGCTTCCTCCATAGTACCCAGTTGCAAGTGGTTGTCATCAGTGGAGTTCTATAAAAACTGGCCGGTTTGGATGAGTGACAACCACTTGGGCACAAGACACTTACATGCGTGTATTTCACTGATGTGCACGTGTGTGTTTTTATCTTAAATTTTAACTTCAGAGCATAGTGAATATGGTGGAATATTGCTTGCCATAGACAAAAACATTTATTACTGTGAATAAGGTTTTGTCTTCTTTCTGCATATGAAAAATAAGTGAATTAAAAGCAGGAGGCAAAAAAACAGCAGAAAAAGCTGCTATGTGATTGGAATGGGCATCAGTGAGCTTTAAAATTCAAAACCTTTCTTCATGATATGGATAAATGCCACATGAGCAGGTGCAGCTCCAGAGGAAAACAATATTAACTTGCCTTTTGGAGAGGTAGTTAAGATGATTAGAGAACAGTAATTAAGGAGAAATAGTTTGAGTGAGAGTTGGAAAACATTTCTGAGAAGAGCAGGGATTTCAAAGGCTGTGATCTCCTAGAAAATTCATACTTGAGTGCGAAGGATTTATAATGATGAACAAGAAAGATAAACAGTCTTATATGGTTGTTTAACTGGAAGTCCTAGTCTCAATACAGAGAAGGGTGTTCAGTTCCGATATTACTTCATATAGCTCTACCTGTGCAACTTAAAATTATTTTGGCTCTTGGGATTTTTGTACACCATCGATGTTGCATTCAGTACGTCTCAACATTCACTTTGTGCAGGCCTAATTTTTGAAGGAGGGAAAACTGTCTGTCAAAAAGTGCAGTGGAGAGATTATGAGAACTTGTACTAGTGTAAGCTACTTCTTACTGGGTTTTTGCATCAGATACATCTCTCCATTTTACAGCATGTAAGATGTACCAAGAAACCGTGTGTGTTGGTAGCGAGATTGAAATAGGGTTGAAGAATAAATCAAGATGTTGCTCCCCCTCTTAATAATATACCATTGTAATGTTAAAAGTATAGCTTTGTAGTGGAAGATTTTTGCATATAATCACTCTTAGCTGCAAGTTGAATTGGTTTCCCTGCAGTTTCATCTGGAGGAGACATTTCCATTTGCTCCAGCTGTGGAGTATATTAATAGTTACCCATAGGTCCTATGGATGTTGGATGTCGGTCCTGGCCTCAGTGCTCTCAGGCAATTTAACACTGCTCATAATATCCTTAAAGTTATTACAAAAGTGTGTGTTTATATTTACTCAAATATTAGCCTGAAAAAGATAAAATCATACTAGCAGGTTACTGCTCAAACGCTACCAATCAGAGCTAGAAGACAGTGATTCTTAATAGCAAAACAATTTGTGAGTCTGAGGAGTAAATATTTTAGCAAAATATTTTAGCAAAATATTTATGGAAAAATCAAATAATTTCTGTTGTTCTAGAAATGACAACTAAATAGCCCTTAAAATAAACTGTATTCCTATGACTGACTATGCAGAGTGTATAACTTTGTTGCATATCAAGTCTACTGTAAATTTACAGCCTGGCAGGCAAACCAGCTTGCAAATGAATTTAATTACTGGCCACAAACTACAATTTGCAGGGGCTTTATTGAACTCAGTTGGAGCTGAAGATGCTCTCCTTCAGTTAAGGAGCCAGTGCGTGCCCTGGCCAGGAGGAGCTCCGATGTGCCAGGGTGGAGGCGTGTGTGGGTCCGGCTTGTTTCTTTGTTGTTTTGTTTGCGTTCCTTGACGTGAACATTGGCAAAACATCAAATAAACAGTGCTTTTGCCATCAAGCCTTTCATTCCTTCTCCTACAGATTCTGCCACAGCTGTTTCTTTCCTGCATCTCTGTGGCTGCTTCATAGGAAATGCCTGATCCATGGGGCTGTTGCCCACTGCCTGAGGGCAGCTGGCTGGGGCATTTTATAATCGCTTTTAAAGCATCATCTCTTTCTGCTGCAGTTTTTTGCATGAACATTAACAGTATGAGCTACATGGCTTACTGAGATAAATCAGAAGGCATTTTAAAAACGTGAGCAGAATTCTGTGCTCAGTTGGCAAGAAACAAATGGTTTTGTATGATTTGACTCAAGAATTATTTAAACCTCATTTTTTGGTATAGGAAGAATGACTATTTCGTTAGGCTTTCTAAAACACTAACTTGTTTCAACCTAATGAACCTCTGCAGCTGACTTTGTTACGCGCTCTGTGCGTCAAGAAAGGAACCAGAGTATGTTAATAAAGTGATCATCAATTTTTATGCTGCAGGGCAAAAGCTGCTTTAGATGGTACCAAAATTTGCCTGACAGAAAATGATAGTTGGTTTATGAAAGAGACCAGCCCCCATTTTGCAATCCACGTGCCGCAGAGCATTTAATGTTCTGACTTAAAATAAAGGAAGAAAAAAAAAAAGACAGAAATGTTAAAATTAATTTCATCCTTTGTCTTATCTACGATCATTTCTGTGTTGTATGTTAATTTTTTTGAAACAAGTGTCCAAATCAAAGGCAAATCTTCATAACTAAGACGTACACTCGAATTAGCTTATCTGCAGTAGGCTTAGAACTTGTTTTCCTCTGATTATTTTCAGAGGAAAGCTTTTTATGTAAAACTAGGCAATGCTTTTGAAGAGACAAATGGGATAAGAAGATATGTACGTTCTGTGTTTGTGTTGGAAATAGCAATGAATAAAATTAATACATGACTGCATAAACACTATTAATTACAGCAGAAGAATATATGAAATCTGTATCATGGGAAAGAGTGTTAGTGTAGAACCATATTTCTGTATTGTCTGTACAGACAGAAAACTAGAAAAACTCCATGGAGACCAGTAGGAATATCAATTGATGTGTCCTCTTTTTAAATAAACTTTTTTGTCTAATTTTGCCCAGTTCTGATTTTTGAATTTTAAACCAGCAATGGAAAAATGGCTAAGGTAGACATGTAGAAACTCTTAAGAAATTACCTTATAGACTTGAATTTGTGCTCACAAATTATGTGGGGAATTCCCTATCCAGTATTACAAAGTCATTTTCCAAGTAAGCACATGGTACAAAATGTGCTTTCTGAGTGTTATTTTCCATTGCTGCTGTTCAGTAATTCCAACAACTTTTGAAATATCTTCCTTCAACAGTGCACAATTTGAAGGCTGTTGCTTTTGCCCAGGAAAAATCGTCTCTTGCAGGTCTTTGTGTTCATTAAGAAGTCTTCAAGGTGTGCAAATGTCACATCTCTGCTGGATGTATTAATCTTGTCCCTTTTGTTCTCTTTACTCTGTTTTGAAATGAAGTTTGGGCACAAATTGGTGGGAACAAGAACTAGTTTTTACTTCCATTTTGAAATATTTTTAAGTTAGCAGGTTTGCTCTAAATCATATAGTTTTACTGAGCAGCTTAATCCACTAAAGAAGCACAGTTATTTTTCCTGTTTTGTTTTTAACTGGCATTTTGGACTTTGGTGTGACCAGATAAGCAGGACTTTCTGTAGATAATACAGGGTTATTACCTTTCAAATTATTTGGAGGGATAGTATAGCCTTGTGTTCCTCATATGCCAAAAAAAGCTTTGATTTAGTCTCCAAAGGTTCAGAATTTCCATAGGCAAGAGTTGCGTACAGGGCAGATAAAAGGTTTATTCACTTCAGTGTCTCATCTCCAGCATTTTCAGGTCAGAGGCGCATTGCAAAGAACTGTTTATTAGCAAAAAAACCTTGTTTTTTTAATTGTGCCACCATCTATTCCACCTCAGTTTGCATCTGAAGGTCCATTTGAAAGTTTTTATTAAAAATGCAAAAAAAAATTACTTTAGTTGACACGATTAGTTATTAACAAACTCATGTTGGCTGTTCCATGTGGTGATTTTTCCATTTACGTCAGGGCTACTCATTAAAGTCCTCTGGGTAATTTTATGAAGGTTATCCAATTTTTACTGAGACCCAGTCAGCAGGAAGCTGTTTGCCAGGTCCAGTTCTGCTGAGCCACACAGGTGTCATTAAAGCAGCTTTACAGCTGCCTGGGAGGTCAAGTGGACAATAAGCAGGTCTTGCAGAAGTGTGACAGTCACTACATACTTGAAATTTCAAAGGGCAAAAATTCTTCATAGGTAGCATTGAGCCTTGCTCAAAATCCTCATGATTTGACTGTTTAATAGTGTTTTTTAGTATTATTCTGTGTATAAAAATTTTGGCTGACAGGTGAGGAACTCATCCTTCTCTGCTATTACCTGAACTTGGCGCTCAAGTCTTACTCTTTGTCTTGCAGTTGTCACAGTGCATAAAAATTGAGATGGCAATGGTTGTGGTTAATAAACCCTTCTGTCTTGCCTGGAGAAGGTCCCTCCGCAGCATTTCCCTGGACAGCGAATTGCAGCCAACGCTGCTGAGCTCTGTGGGTCGCCTTCCTCCAGGACTAAATACTGGGATGTAGGCACCTGAATGTAAACTAAACATTGCTGTCTTTTGAAAGACTGCAAGTTCTTGAATGCAACTCATGTCTTTCCTGAGTGCAGGTAGAAATTTAGAACTGGGTCTTGGGTTGGTAATATAAAAATATTAGGGCTTACTTTCTGTGAAGAAAGACTGCGCTAATATTGTAGAAAGGTGTTGTGTGTAGGAACCCAGGAGCTGGAGCAGGTAAGTTGTGAATTCAGGCTCACTGCTGGTGCTGGGAGGTTTTTTTCTTGGTTCTAGGACTGTGGTAGCAATTGCAGATCACCAGATTTCCGATTTTCGAGTTTTGTTAAAGCAAAACTCACCCTTCAATATATTTTGTAGCTCTTGAGTGCAACTATGTTTTCCCCAGCTTGCTTAGCAATTTCTTTGGTTGCTTCTGGTATTTATACTTTCTGAATATAAGAAAAATGTAGACAAAGGGAATAAACATTAGTTAGCTGCTGGTACTGAGCGTACCCAGTTTAGCAATATAAAGAGACTTTGTCCCTATGCCTGTTGTCACTTAGTCACCAGTTCCAGTCTCTTGAGATTTTGCCACATCAGTAGCATTGCAGGGATTATAGGAATTAGCCCAGTTTTTCTGAAGAACACTCTTCAGCGTCCTAAACCAGCTTGAATAAATTTTGGTCGGTAATCTTACTAGCCCTACTGAGATGGTATACGTTTGTTTCTAAATGACCAAATGTGTCTGACAGGAATTAAATTATATAGAAAGATACTGTCCTAATTACCACATTCCTTCTACCTTACTTTAAAGGACAGGTCCTCAGCAAGCTCTAATCAGCATGATTCCTCTGATTTCCCCAAGAGATCCACCTCAGGTGATAACTGAGGACTGGCTTTTTGTGAACACCTGGTGCAGTGTAATTTTAATCTAAAAAAAAAAAAAAATATGGAATACCAGTTACAGTAGCTCAGACTGTAATGCTTAAAAAGTCGTGCCTACTTTGCGGCTACCTGAAGATGCATCTTCACCTTTGAATAATTTACCTGTTAATTTTAAAAGAGCTTAATTTAAAAGAACTAAATTCTTATGTAATGTGCTTTTAGTGGGAAAAAAAGAAGGGAAAAGAGTTTAGTAGTCATGACTTTGATCCTACAGTGGGCTCACCCTTCAGCATATGCACTCCTGTGTCTGTCACAGTTGGTGCCTGTGCAGCTGGGTGCGGGGTTTTATTTATATGTGATATAAGAAATTTAATTGTACGTAAAAGTATGGCAGGTTGTCCACAGACTGTTGCTATTTCATCTCCTATGAGCATCCTTCCTAGAGGTGTGGTTCAGGCACCAAAATGCAGTCTGTTGTCACATCTTGGGTTTTACATTGTAGTTTAAAGCTGTTTGTTTCTGGAAGAAGATGAAATCCTTTAATGTACATTTTGCCTTTGTCTGAAACCTGGCACAGCAGAGCATGGTTCACCAGAGGTTTGCAAAGAGCACAGCTGTGTTCTGCATTTCTGCCCTTTTGAGATGTGATCTAGCCCAGTGTTGCAATGCAATTGGGATTTTTCAGACAAGCACTTGGGCAGCAAACTATGGATGGAAAACTGAAGGGCTTCAAGAAGCTGTCTGTCAGTAGGTGACATGTTCTCCCTTGGTAATGCACGCTGCTCTAGGATGCTGCTTGTACAAGTGGTAAAGTGATGAACAAACCAATTCTGGCCACTTCTTGTAATCCAGAATTTTATGGCTCTTTTGCAGGAGTTGGAGATGTCTGGCTGGGGGCCAAACAGTTAATGATGCTAAAATAGATAGAGATCCATACTAATAATTATAGTCAAGTATTTGAAATGTTATATATATGTAAAGATCTTGATTGTGTGAGAAATAAAAAAAATAACTACATTTTGTATGTTACATTTTGGGATGTCTTGGCACATTAATTGGTTTCTCTTGTGCTTGCTTGGCCACATGGACTGAAAACAGACAGATTTTCCTTTATCCTTTGCAGATGGGAATGCCAGCAGTGCAGCACTGAGAAACTGACTCTTTTGCTGTGCCTGGTATCTTAAGTATCTTGGCAATTAACAATGTAACACTGGCTTTGTAAGTTGTTCTCCATGAAAATAAGTTGACCAAACTCCTGCTTATTCAGCTTAATTAAAAGGAACAGGAAATCTGTTCCTACCAAGCAGTCTTTTGTTTGTACTGCACTGTGCAAACAAACCTGCAATTGCCTTGCCCAAAAGGACCCCCCACTCCAATTCAGAAATCGCCATATTGTGGTGGTGGGTAGTTTTATTCCGTACTCTGGTATCTGTTTCATAGCTCATTTTGTCATGTGGTATCTCTGCCTTGCACTTGCTGCAAACTGGAGAATGTGGTGGGGAATACGGAAGCACTGAGGGCTGCTTTTGTAAAGTGTTTGCAGATGATGAGTATGTGTTGTTAGCAGTGCCCTGCCTCAGTTCCTGAAATATACTCAGAGCAAAAGAGCTGAAGGTTTGGGGTTTCGTTTTTGTTGTTTTGTTTGTTTGTTTGTTTTAAATAGAGTTTATACCATCATTGGCTTCTGGCAAACATTGAAAAAATATTATGACATATGCATTTTGAATTATTTTTTCAAAGTTATTTGATCCAAAACAGTCACTGTCCATAATGCACATTCCTTGTGTGGTAATTCTGTGGAAAAGTATGGGAACAGTGCTTAGGCTTATTCATAGGGATACCCTGAGGCAAATCAAGGTAAAACAACAAAAGAGTGATATCAAAACACATAACTTAGAGCATGTTAAGCAACCTGTAGATAAATAGACTCTCAAGTTGTGTGGGGCTTTTGCCTCAGTGAAGACTGCTCTGAGAAGTGCAGAATAATTCTGGAGATTAGTATTCAAATACAGTTTTTGCTTGGGGAGATTTTTTTTTCACCCCTAGATTACTCATTAATTTTGAGTCCTGACCTGCAATGATTGCTGTTGTTGAAAACAATTGTTTTCTCTGCAGAAATGTTTCAGCGAGTAGGAAGATATTTTTGATGTGTGCACTCTTGCTCATGTGTGGGCCCTCTCTCTCTTTTCATATATAAGCAAGGACAACTTTTTCAGTGGAAAAATAAATATTTTTGTGATCAATGCTGAGATGCTTCATTAAGAGTGTTGTATTGACAGACCATTTTGCACCTGAAAATGTCTCAATAGGATTTTTTTATAACCACAGAGAGATGTTTTAGATATGGAGACACTAAAAGTTATCTAAGAAAATCCCGAGTTTCTACGTGAAGTGATTTGGTGATCTGATTCCACTCAGTGTGCAAACCCCCATCCCAAGCACTGAACGCTTCTCCCCAGGCACCCTGAGCCTCCCAGCTCAGATTGCCTTTCTGCCTTTGTTAGAAGTGTCAGACTTGAGACAGGCTTGCAGAGCAGGATAGGAGCCAATTATTTCAGGTTCAGTTCTGAAAAGCACTCATTTCTGTCTGTGTTTTGGATTTAGGGCTGTCAGTTTGTAGGGCTGCTGGTGCCTTTAATAAGCAGTGAAAATGCTCAGATTTAAAATACTGATTTGCTGTAACCTGACTCATGAAGTCTTGGTGCTGGGAAAACTGTGACTATTGTGTTAAGAAAAGTGACCCCAATAAAACGGATCGTAGTCGAGTGTAAATCGAGCATTTCTAGTGTCACAGTTATTTCATATTCACTGAAAACTCCTTTTATTTTCAACCCCTTTGGTCGCAGTCCGAGAGACCTCCCGAACACACAGCCCTCATTCAGCCGTGTCTGTGCGACTTGCAGCCGGTGTCACGTTCTGTGGGGCTTTCTGAGAAGTGCAGACCTTGGTCCCCACAGTTGGGGATTTTGCCTGAAGTTCCCAATGTTTACAGGATAGCTTATGTTTACAGAATAGTTGTCAGTCTGCTAATTTATGTACTTGCAAGAGACAGATTTGTTAAGAGACCATTAATATCTGGCTGACATATGATAATGGTAAAGATTACTGGAAAGAAACCCTTTATTTTAACACTGAAGAAGCACTCTTATAGTACTGAGAACAGCAAGTAGCCCTGGAATTATTCCACTTTCTCTGCACATCAGCTTTTCTGCACCGAATCTGTCCCAGATCCTCCCATCTAGCTTCCCACTGCCACTTCATAGAGAATACCCTTGCAGCAGAGATAAACTGAGCAAAGCCTCCATAAAGAAACTCAAACCAACACAGCAGGTTGCTTACTGCAACAATTTATTAGCATCTGCTATTTATATGACATCCTCATTATTGGGAATTAGTATGGTTAATTTTCGCTAAATGTAATAAACGATTTGAGCACAATTCCAGGTAAAAGTCTGGACAAGGTCTAAGGGTATCTGACTGCAAGGGCTCTCCCTTTCCACCAGGATCAGTTATTTGTGTAGGAGTTTCTAGAGCTTTTGACTAAACTGAAGAAAGAGCCCCAGGCCAAGTAGCAAAGTGTATCCCCATATATGGAGATTTATTTTGAGTATCCCATAGTCTGTTCTCCACCTCCATGTGATTGATATGATACTGATTGCTACAGAATATCCCTCTGAAATGTTTGTGTGTTTTTTTTTGTTTTTTTTTTTTTTTTTTAAAATGAATTAACCAAAGTCCTATCACACCTGTTGCTATAGACAGAATACAAAATTCAGGTAGACTACTTCTGTACTTACAGGGAGTGTAAGTTGTGTCTAGAACAATTATTTTTTTAAGGTGTCTTAAGGCTCTGGGTCATTCTTTCAAAACAGCATAAGGTAAGAAGAATGCATGTAGCCTCACGATGCATGCATTTAGTTTCTAGTTCTGTTTACATCATCGAATGTGTGTGTCTGAGTTTTTTTTTTTTTAATTTATAATTGACATAAAAACAAAACTAAAATGACTTGCACACAGTTACAACACAGCAATGCGTAGAAATCCTGGAGAAACAGAGCGCTGATGCTGTTGCTAGAGCCTAATGAGCTATCACAATGCTGAGGTGTAGTTGGCTGCAGTTAGGAGAAATTGTTGTCATGGTAAAAATGATTAATTTAATTTGCAAAACTATTTTAAGTCTTGCTGGTTTGGTACTGAAGGATTAAGCCACGAGACACTAGCACTGGGGTCACTGAGGCACATGTAGGTGCACTTGCATTAGTGTTTAAGCTAAATAGGCTTAGGCAATGTGTGTGTGTGTCAATAACCATTTACCATAAGCCAACTATCGTGGGCAGGTTGTGTATACCAGGTGAGTGATAAAGCTGTGCACTGGTAGTACTTGACCGAGCTGCTTTCAGATTAGCTTTAATTAATCTATTTGAGCTCCTGTGTGATTAATGACTGCGAAATAGATGTTTTTCTCACTTTTGGCTGCTTAGACTGACCTAGCTGTCTTCTGTGTGCTCTCCTGTTATCCACAATGATGTTCACAAAGACTATCCCACATATGTTGTTTGTGTTCTTGTGTGGATTCATATAATGCTTTTGCTCAAGCAGAAACATTTTGTTCTGGGTTTGCAAGTTGTAAGCAACCATTCCCTTCATCTGTGATGGCTCAGAATTCTTCAGAGAAGTTCCTTGGTAGAAACAACAATTCAGTATAAACCTATCTGCAGTAGTAAGTTTGCACTGTTGTGAGGTTTTTGCTCACACTAACCTCTTCTAAAGGAAAATCCAGGAAATTTTCTCATAGGTATAAAATCAGCTTCTCATTTCGCTTTTACAAACACAGTTCCTATTCACATCAATGAAAATTATGGAGAGATTCTCCAAAAGCTTCTAATTCATTGGGAGACTTTCTTTGCCTTAGCTGTATTTTAATCAGTAAGCCTGTAAAAGGGATAAGAAATCCGTAATTATAATTCACTCTAATGCATTTTAAGAATCTTGTTACAGCAGGCTTCTGTAGAAATACAGTTTAATAAAGCTGGTAAAGCTGCAATAACTCATTTTCTTCTGTATAGAGTGCTGACTGAATTAGAAGTGAGCTGACTTATCTGTTGTTGTACTTTACGATAGCTCTGTACCCCAACTGTCGTGTTGTTGAGACTCTTTCAAAACGTAACTCTTTGATGGATCTTCATCCATCAGAGATTTTGCAGAGTGAAGTATTTCAGTCTTTGTTGAGCACATGACATGAGAGAGATTATCGAGCTCCCTGCCCTGAACAGCTGTCTACAGGGGAATGAACAGCTGAAATCAGACAGGACATCATTCAGAGGTTTCTGCATTGCTTTGCTGCCTTTTTATTATGGTTGGTGACTATTTAGCAGACACTTGTAAGAAAAACAGCATCATTTTGAAAGAGATAAGGAAATCGCTATGTTTTCATGATCTTTTATGTAAAATCTAGGAGAGTGCTGGTGATAAACGATAGTTACATTTTTGTGTAAAATGCGATGGGTTCATTTAGCCTGTTGCTAGCATGCATTTAATTTAATTACATGTAAAATAGTTTTCATTAATATTCTACAGCGTACTATGTTAATTGGATTTATTTTCAGAGAATCACAGAAAATTGAGGTTGAAAGGGACCTCTGGAGATCGCGTAGTTGACTCCTTGCTCAAAGTCCACAGAAAACGTTAACTTTTGACGTAATATATTTTGTGTGCATTATGTTGGTATGAGGACATGGAGGCTATTGACTTCTCCCTCCAACAGACCACCCCCAGCAGTGCATTCAGTAACCTCTGTGTGAAGTCTGAACTGTGGCTGTACCCTTCAGCTCAAAAGGTGCCAGAGGGAGCAAAGCTTCCACAGCAATTCTTGCGTGGTGGTCCAGTACCTCCTTACTGCCTGCTGCTCAGGGGACCATTTGTCAGGTGTCTCTTGCCTGAGGAATCATCTTAGCCTTTTCTTTCACCCTGGAGTCTCCTTCTAAGCATGCGTAGGTGTCCGGTGAACTATGCAGCCTATTTAATAGAGATGAATAATTGATGCTCTTGCAACAGTGTCTTCCCAAATTTCTGTCCATTGTAGTTATTTATGTTTGTAGCACTACTGTGCTGTTATGTTTCTACCACATCTACTGCTATCCCTTGATACACTCAGCTGTGCTTACATTTTCAAAAAGGAATCCTTGGGTTGAGCTTTTCTATGACATTTAATGCATCACTTGATGATACTATTTCCCACATCACCTGTTACAGTTACAGTTGAGATGACATCTAGGAAAATGCATCATCAGATGTTATAATAGACCAGATGGCTAGTACCTACAGCTTTTATATTCTGCAAACATACTACTTCAATAGAAGCAGAAAGAGATCAGAGAGTCCCAGGACGCAGTGACAAACAATGCAAGTCCTGTCAAGGAAGCTAGCAAAGAGCAAACAAACCCAAGATTTCATCATGTTACACATACACAACGTGCTGTGTGGCTTTTACCAGACCCATTGGCCCCTCAGGACACTCATTGCTCTGCAGACAACAGGAGGGTGAAAAGAATTCATTTATTCTCTCATTGAACATCAAATTTAAGAAGGATACCATAGGAATATTGTGTCATTTGAATTAATTCATACCACAGGGAAAGGTGGGGCCAAAACAATGACATTTGAATCTCGTTTGGGGTCCAGGTAACTAGTGAAGAATATTCGTAAAATGGGAGTAAAAGAGAAGGAAGTTGTCAGTATAATTGAATGCTATCCACATGTTGATTGAAAGCAGTAACTTGCTTTGTTTATTAAAAAAAAAAAACAATTTAATACTTTAAATATAGATTAATTTACTATATCACTTATTCTACATCCAGGAGTGTCTTTTTAACGTAGAAATAACTGTGCTTTTGATTAAGCATTTCTTTGTGGACTATGTTGGAATAAATCTAAGGGTTACACAGGAAATGGTCAGGATTTTGGATGCTGTGTTAAAATCATGTCAGCAAAGTATTTATGCTTTTAAATTTTATAAGTAACATACTTTACCTTTCAAAGCCTAACAAGTTATTGATGAATAGGGAACTAAACCTCTCTAATAATGTTTCAGGTGGTCTATTGACTCAGGGTTATGCTGCTGTATTGTTTAATCTGTTTTCATATCAACAAGGTTATTTTTTCAGCCAGGAGGGTTAAAATTACTTGAAAGCCTTAGTTCTTTCCAAAAAAGATTAATTTCCCAACAAGTCCTCTGGCCAAAGGACACAGAGGGTGCCAATTACGATCAATGTTTTCCAGATAACTGGACTGTTTTTTTTTGTTTGTTTGTTTTTTCTTTGTTCTGGCTCCATATCCCACTCATCTCAAACTGCTTTGCATCTCAGGTTTGGTGGGGTTTTTTGTCCTTTTTCTAACAAGACTTTACTGACAACTTACTGTGATAGAGTTGTGTCCATTCTTGTGGCTTTGTGATCTATCATCAGTCTTGTAGCTGTTCAGGAGTACCTAAAATCTTATTCAGGACTTGAATTTAGGTCAACATGGTTTTGAGATGAGAGTTTACAACATTGCTGGTTTGAGTAATACCTAACAAACTGCCAATCCGCAATAAATAATGAGTATTTTTAAACAATTCTTGTAGATTGACCTTGCTTGATGGAGCTTATTCATAAGCAGTTTTCTATTCAGTTCCTGTTATGAAATGTTTTGCTGTCACTCACATGCCCAAGTGAACTGGAATAGAGCAGTTTTTAAAAGTGTGGCAACTGGAGAGAGTGTCGTACCTAAAATGGTTATTAGTTTTATTTCGCTGAGTTTGTACGGTTTTACATGCTACGTGCTTACGCAGTTATTTAGCTAGGCTATTTCATAAAAATCATTGAGACTATCATGGTTCTTAAGATTAAGTATTTGCCAATGTGCATTGCTGGATGAGCGACATCTTTGTATACTTTATTTTCTGACAGTTGTTTTTGTTTGCTTTCATCTGCTGACCAGTAAGACATATGATATAATGTGATAGTTGACTGATATATAATGTGAACATTTTCACTGATCTTCATTAGGATCCTCTGCTTCTTCTGGATTATCACAAGAGTTCTGTTAATGTGGCTACATAGTTACAGTGCTATTTGAGTTTTTATATACACTTTTTTTTCCCTCATCTATATACATATGTATATGGAGAGACTGAGAGACAGGAGTAGGTTTCTGTGGGTAAAGAAACAGAATAATTCACATAATACTTAAGGCAAGAGAATCTGATCTGCAAGTACATTATAAATCAATATCTATTATACAGGAAGTTTACCAGGACTTGCACAGGTCCTTCCAGGGGAGGCAGGGGGAGAGAGAGAGAAGAAAGTTCTGTTCTGTTATTCAGTATCAATGAAACAATTTGTTTTACAATATTATAAATATTATAGTTAAACGGAAACTCAGACTATTTCTGAGAAACTAGGCATAGCAAAGGGAGAGGATAAATGTAGACAGTTTATTATACTGTTTATTTGCTATAGTAAGTACTGTAATATTCTGGATGTCATTGTACACAGGGGAAAACACACTTTCTTCCCATGAGTTGCTAGAGAGGGAGGGGAAAAAAGAGGATGCTGGGAAGTTGAGGTTTGTGCTAAAAAAATGAATCTGCATGGTGGTAGGTGTGTGGAACTTCAGTTTTTATTTTTATCTGTGTGCATTAATACAATAACACATCTGCTGTCAAATAACTGTTTCTTACTTTTGTAGACATGTTTATGTTCCAGAGTTATCAGAGCGCTTGTCAAAAGCATAGAGGATGTATCATTCTACGTGTTTTTTAGAATTTCAACATGTTTTGCCTGAAGAAAACCAGCAGATGAGCCAGAAATACCCTGCCAGTGTCTGTTCCCTTTTCTGTTTCTGGACCACAGTTCCTCCACGTGGTGTTTATACTTCTTGCTATGCCAGTGTTTGCTGCCAGAGGCAGATCTGCAAAATTTGTAGGAGTGCTGTGTATTGATTGAGCAAGGCGTTTGTTATGCAGGTCTTTTCAGAGACTCAGTGTAGAAATCCTGCAAACCACATTCAGGTCCTACTGTGCCGCTCCAGCAGCGTGTGTGAGGATGCATTTTGCCCAACTTCTGGGTTTCTGCATGCAGAATTACAGGCTGTTGAGGGGAGCCAGGCGCTCTGTTGCTATGGAGACCAGGGCTTGCTGCAGTAACGATCCACGCTAACTGGTATTAATGATGCCGTGTAATCAGGGCTGGGGAATGGACACGGCAGCCGGAGCTGAGGCCCATCACTGATCTCTGCTGAACCCATCCGCTGGTATCGACCGCAGCGAGTGAGGTGCGTCCTTGGCTCACACGCTCCTGCCTTCTGTTGACACGTTTGCACGCCGTGGCAGCCGCTCTGTGAGTCCCCAGGTGCCCTGACGGGAAATCTTGTGTACGTTGTGCTACACGGTGCACCGTGGTGTGCTGCTACTGGGAAGAGGGAAGATGCTTGAGTTTGGGAAGGGTGTGAACCTGTGTAGGCCTGCTGCCAAGCTCTCCGACTCTCTACAAAATACCAAGTGCTGCCTTGAGGTGGATCCATCAAAAGCCCAATGCAGGGAATAAGATGGGGTCATGCTGGGTGGAAGGAAGCTAGAAGAAGGGGTATGGGGAAATACTGCTGTGTGGCAAGGATAAGCACTGAAGAAGAGGTACCATGAGACTGGCTGCCAAAAGGCATAAGGAGATACTAACAGATGATCCTTTAGTGCAGGAGCTTGTTTGGAAGGCAGGCAACACACTGAGATTACGTACAGTGCTTGCTGATGGGTGATTTTCCCTTGTGAGTTCAGAAATACTGAATGGAAGAGGAGCTTCAAGAGATTTGCTTTCTGCCAAACACAGGAATAAGGAAAGGCTTAAACTGAAGTCTGGGAGACTTACATAGGATGTATGTCCCGTCTCTAATGACGAGAATGGTAAATTTTCCTGCTGTTTGGATCAAGAAAAGCCCTTTCTATGGATGTAACAAGCTGTAAATTAGGGGATATTGTCTTCATCATTATATGTCCTCTGCACATATATTGCAATGAACAATGGATTATCAGAGGAATGAAAAAATTTCACCTCTGTAATTTGACCCCACGATCTGAATAGAAAAGGTTGAAGTCCTGCACAGTTCTTCAAAAACATAAGCCCACACCATACAGATTTGTTATTCCTTTTCTGTAAGGTGTTTTGTTTGGCTGGTTTTGTTGTTGTTCTGGTTTGGGTGTTTTGGTTTTGTTTGTTTGTTTAAACCACTCCATCAAAGGCGTGTTCCGTGTTTCAACAGTGTTTGTGTGCATTTGTATCCATGTACATCTACAAATGGTAACACTGCTAATGCTGGGTAATTATTTCAGTCTTCTGATACTTCATAATTTCAGTTGTGGCAGTGTTACTAAGCATTCAGACATTTTCAAGAGCAAGACTGAGGACAATTATTTGTAAAGAAGTGACAGAAATAAGGTTCTCAGGTCGAGATTTCTGATGATGGAGTTGTGCCCTGTTTTCTCATAGTTTCTTTGACTTACTCAGGGCACAGGCTGGACTTGATTTACATGTGACTTGGAGTTCAATAATCAGGAGAGGGCAGCATTCTTGCTTCAGCCGTGTTAGAAATTGTGTTTGTACCAGGATATGGGATCATGGGGAAGAGAGAAGAGATGGCCGTTTAGGAAACTGAGCACCTCCCTGGGGATGTGGGTTCTAACTTTCTTCTCAGAGGTCCTGTGTGATGCTGCTTACATCAGAAAACTCATGTTTTCAAGGACTGCCAGAAGTTACGTGTTCTCTCCTTTTGTTTGACAGCTTGACTTCTGATTCATGGTCTACCTGCAGAAATACTGAGCGTCCATTACAGCAAATTGAGCCAATGAAAATGTCACTTTGGCATTATAAATGCTGTGTGTAATGTATGTGCCCTGAAAAATAAGATCTGAAGTGTTTCTTGTTGGTGCTGCCAAAATTAGCAGATACATTTAGCCTTGTAAGTTGAAGATTAAACCCCTTTTATTTCACAAAGCTGTTATTGAAAATAAATGTGTTAATACTTATTATAGATATATATATAACAGAGAGACCTATAGAAAGGCCTATGAGGAAATTAATACTTTCGTCTTAAGAAATCAAGCTTATCATCCAGAATAAAAGTCCTTCTGCCACCCGTTGAGCATCAAGGAGAAAAGAAGTGCTCAAAGAGCTGTTTCTCAAGTGCGTGCTGCGTGGGCCTGCTTTCTGAAGGAGGCAGAGGTCTCATGAATACATACCATGTGATTATTAATTACAGACTATCTCACAGTACATACACATAAGGGAATTGAATAAGGATTATGGTCTTAATTAGGAATTTTTTAGGATTTACATGCTTGTCTTTGCAACCTATAGTATCTTTTAATTAATTGTTCTGCACTACACGCTGTTTCATGCCCATTGGGCTAGAGAACGGGTCAGTTTGAACATTGTAACACATTCTCTACAAAATTTGGTAGCCTGGCTTTCAGAAGTCCCATTCTTTTAGTGCCTGAATTAGCCCAGAATAGGTGGAATACACAGCAAAATAAATTCTTATTAACAACAACCTCTTTTAGCAAAGCCCTTCACAGTAAAAAGGCATACACGGAATGCGGATCTGCAGTTCATGAGGACTTTTGTTGTGCGGTTGACTCTCTGCAGTCACTGAAAAGCTCCTGAGAGAACAGCAGAGAGCAACTCTAGAAGTCTTGTCAAGGAGTCTCATCACTCTCATTTTTTGCAGTGAACAGCTCTGGGCTTATTTTCCAATTTGAGCCTGTAATGATGCAGAGATCACACAAGGAAAATGGCTGTGGATGTGCCTCTTTATGCTCCTTAACATTGAATTTTTCAATTTTGCATCCTTTCCCATCTGATACCACTTTCTTCCACAGCTTCCTCATTCTCTTAAGCTACCATCTGCATCTTCCCTCACACGTCTCAATTTTGTTGTGTTTCTATTGTGATGCTAGGTTAATTATATATATGCAGTTTAAGATCTTGTAGGAGGTGAGACTGTACGTGGAATACTGCTGAACATATTTTTTTTTCTGTTGCAGAAATACCTGCTTTTTCCAGTTTAGGGGCAGGTTAAAACAGCAACAATAAATGAATTGGGGAAAAAAAAAACCTAAAGGGCAAATAAGAATCATCAGGGTTTTTGTACTCACCTGTACAAAACAACAGCTGAAGTGACTATTCCTGCATACATGTGCAGTTTAAAGTGTGATTAATGCAGGAATAGTCTCTTTATATATGACTAAACAGCAGCAACTAATCTAAGATTATACAAAGCAAAAGAAAAGAGGAGTCTTTTAAAAGGTTACTGCAGTTTCTTCTCTCTCTCTCTCTATATATATATATGTAGAGATATATATATATATATATATATATATATATATAAAACTGGGCACAGTTTTCTTTCTGACTCTGAGAGATGATTAGGCTATGGCAAACAGCATTTGCTGAGACACTTGTGTTGATGGCTAAAGAGAACATATTTTGCATTTTCAAGTGGAAGTTTTGTCCTTGCTGTGTTAAAAGACAGCACTAAATCCCAAATGCATTTCTGCTGATGGAAGGCAAAAAGCCCTGTGCTGTTCTCTCTCATGTGGAAACTCCTGAGTTTAATGCTTCTCTGAACGTTACGTGTGGAATTACACTGTAGATTGCATCATGTAATCTCCTTCATGTTCCAGTATTAAACCATGATACAGTAGCAAATTTGGAGACATGAGAAAGGTACCGTAGTGTAAAAGAGCAGGAGGCACCCTGCTCCTTCCTGAGTGGTGCAGAGGATGGTGAAAACAGAGTGGTTACTCTTAAATGTGATGTAAAATCATATTTGTCAAGGTCACAGGCCTATTCATGTTCGAGAGCATCTGCTACACTAAAATTAGCACTGGGTTAATTTAAGGGAAGGCTGTGACGCGCAGCACGCTGAGCTGTGCCAATATTTGTGCTCATTGTCGTGTAAAACGTTTGAAAGGGAAATACACCCGGGGAGTCCTGGGTGGCCTCTGCCTGGGAGAGCTCCAGGCACCAGGTGGTGAGACCAGCACCATCCCGCTGCCAGGAGGTCAGGGCACTGCCCATGGGATTTCTGTAGATCTGAGTGTTTAAAATAACTTTGGTGTCAGCATCAAGCCCTCTCCTGAGTTTTACGGCAGGCTTTCTGCAAGGAGTAACTCGGAAAGGTTTGCTGTTTGGTTTTCCTTGTCCTGTTTGCTTTGAGGTGGGAGAAGGAGTGTAGAGAGCCTTCGCTGAGAGTGCCAGTCTGCTGGGGCTGATGGCTGGAGACTGACAGGGTCACAGCAGTTGTAGCAATTGCTGCAGGCGTGCAGAATTGCCACTTTGCTGCCCTGGACCAGAAAATCTGGAGATCTTCTCCAAGAGGAGTTTAAAATTAGTGAACAAGTAGTTTACTTTTTATTTCAGGCAGTAAAAATCAGTTGCCTAGCAGACAACTTTTTGCTCTTCTAAACCGTATTGAGCTGTTAAATTGTGCTAACAGTACTGAAGCCTGTTAATACAGTTCGAACAGGATGAGATGGTCCTTCTGCTTTCCCTTGCCCGGCGCGGCTGCTGGAGGACAGGCGGACCGGGAGTGCCACCGTGCGGTGCAGCCTGAAAATGGTTGTACGTGATCCTTTACATCAGCCTTCAATGGAATGCAAAAGGAATGCACCCTTCTGAAACACCTGGGAAAAGAAAGAAGGATGAGAAGAGCCCCAATAGTGCTGTAGGTCAACATAAGAGTAAAGAAGCTATGCTGCTGTGGTGGATTAACAGTGGCTAAGGGCCACATGCCTGCCCAGACACTCTCACTCATTGCCCCTCCTCAGTGGGATGGGGTGAGGGCAAATAATAACAGGACTGGGAAAGCTCCTGGGCTGAGAAAAAGCCAGGGAGATCACTTACCAATTACTGTAATTGACAGCAAGCTCTACTTAAAAATTAATTTTATTTCTTGCCAATTAAAATAGATTCAGGTAGTGGGAAACAAAAAGGCAAGCACTAAAGCAAACCTTTCTTCCTCCTTCCCAGGCTCAACTTCACTCCTGACTCCCCTGCCCTCCGGGAGCAATGCAGGGGATGGTGCGGTGTGACAGTACATAGAGGCTCCTCTCTGCCACTCCTTCCCTCTCTTATTTAAAAATACATGTCACATACTGCTATATCATATTAGATTGTAAAACCATTTAAAAATCTAACCTTCCTTATTCTAAGACATGGACATGCATATGTAAAATGCAACAGTACAGCATTGCTGTATACAATGCTGTTCTCTGTCGGGTTGCAATACCCTTCTGCATCTCTCTTTCAGTTTTTGTAATAATTCTACAAACTTATGTACATGTAGGGATGATGCAAATTATAAATCTTCCAATTTTTTAAACCCAGCTCAGGGTGTAAACTTCTAGAGGGTGGAACAGGGGACATCTGGGATATGCTTCTGCAATTCCATGACAGAAACTCTGTATACCCAGATAAACCATTCCTCCTCACAGACCTCACCTCTTGAGGGTGCAAATTCTATTTTAGCTGTGGAAAGACAGAGGTGAAGCTTGCTTTTCCAGGACCAAAGACCACTTGGAAACTATCCTTTAACTCAATAGACAAAAGTGTAGATCTGAGAGTAGAATTTTGCTTATCTAGTGCCCCCTTGTACCTGCTTGAGGTTCAGATGATTTCTTCTGTCCTTGTGGTCCTTTTTGTCTTGATATGAATGGAACGCATCAAAGGGGGACTTGAATATTGTGATTTAGACAGAAAAAAGTACAATGGCTCTGAAATCCATGAGAACAGAATTGCCTTTGTTTAGGTTCACATTAGTGCTTTTCACTGAATCCATACTTGTTTTTTAACCTCCCTGAATTAAAAAGTATTTAGAATCTTCAGATCTTGTAGGATCTGAGTCTACTACTGTTATGGAAAGATAACATGGTACTACAGTGTAGGCTTCACTTGAGTGCTTGCTGTTGTTTTGAGTATCTTTCACTTTTAGCCAACAACAAATCTGAGGCTCAGCTGATGAATTAAGGACTGGCTGATTACAAAAGCACTTTGCTATGCATGGTTGCATTCTCCAAGAAAAGAGATGACAACTGAAGGAGTGGAGGGACTGCTAAATCCTCTTTGCTGGCTGGTTGCAGTTATGGACAGGTGAATCCCATTGATTTTATTGTTCTATTTAACATTTTTGAAAAGTTTGCAAATGTTTCCTTCAATATAGAAAAGATGATGTCTCAGGATATCTCTGCATTGTACAATGGTGAACAATGCAGTGACCTTCAAGTCAGCACCAATAGAGCCAAGATAAGCATGTCAATGCAAGGCTACAAATTAACCCAGCTGAAAGATGGGGCAAGACATGCTGATGTGCCTTTCCTGCTTTTACACCTGACCAGCATGTTCTGCCATGCAGACATGTTGGCTGACTCAGTACTTTCACGGTGTGCTCCATTGCACAGTGTCTGCTGTCCACTGAAAGGGTACAGATAAGGCTTTATTTGGATATTTGGAAATTGTTGATTCAGAGAGGTTTCTGCCTGAGTAGCCTGATCAACCTTTTCCTTTTTTTTTTTTTTTTCCTGAGCTGTTCTACTTTACATAAATAATAGTATTTTAATTGGGCCGTTCATTTGTTGAGGTGATAGGACAACTGGGATTTTGAATCTAGGTTGCTCATATCCCCAGTGATGTGCTAGATGTTAACTAGTGTTTGCCTTTGTTAGCTCTCACTGGGAAGTCCTGCTTCTACTTTTTCCATACAGGATAGTTAACTCTTGCTTTGAAACTCAGCTTCTCTGATTGTTAGTATTATCAGAAGAACTTGCATGTCTTGAAAGGTATTCTCATTCTGGCAGCTCTGTGAACAGGAAGGAGAACAGGCTCTGTTCAGCAGGCTTCTTGCAGGTGGTCTAGGAGTGCTAACGTGGCAGAGTGGAAATAAATGCTGCCTATAATCCAGTGCTGCAGTTTGTGGGAATCCAGGCAAGATCTTTGCAAGATCTTAAGTGATGGGTGATAAATGGACTTGGAGGGAGAGCTAGGGTTTAGTATGTATTTAGTCTAGGCTAAGACACTTGCAATTCTTTTTGTCCTCCTTTTAAATTTGAAGTCTGTATTTGCTGCCTTTATTCCTTTCCAGTGTAAAACATAGCATTAACTTATGTGAATAAATCATCTGCCCTTTTGCTGCATATGCACAAACTGATATGGCCAGCTCAAATTTGAACTGGTCTGGCAGCTGAGGGTCAGTTTTGCTTAGATTTTTGCAGAAATATTTCAAGTCCAAGCACAGCTTATTATCAACTTAACTGCAATAAGACAGATGTCTGATTTTCGAAGAAAATTTTCTTAGGAGCATCTCATTCTACACACTTTAAACTTGAAAGGCTTCAAGCAAGAGCATCCCATTTTTGACTTTCAGGGTAAGGTCAAGCAAATGGATAAATTACCATACTCTTTATTAATCCTTTTCAATTCTACTGTCTTGGTGAAACGTAAAATTGCTTAACATGTAGTGATAGTCAAGGGCGATCATTTGATGAATGAGTTACTGAGTTACAGTGAGGCTTCAAATTAAATTAGGCATGTTGAATTACAGTATACTTTTGCAAGGATACATTTTTTTGGTAATGATCTCTGCAATGCATTTTCAAATCTATGTAACAGCAAGAGGTTGTTTGGGAAGGTGGTTCAAACAGCTCTGTTTTTGTAAGGTCTTTATTCTCAAGGCTACCAAGAAGTCACAGATCTTTTCCAGAAATTTTTCTTTTTAGAAAGACCCTGCTTTTAAAGTGGAGATGGTGATTCATCTGGACAGAGTGCTGCTGTTTTAGCTATGTATTGGGATCCATTCTTCTCAGTTGTTTGAGAAGACAAACTCTTCATGCTTATCCTCCACAGGAATTAGTGGAAATTGGAGGCTCTTCAGGAACAAATTCATGGTAATGTATACCTTTCTGTGAGTCAGACATTTTTCTTGATTCTGCGGAGTGCTTTGTTTCACATGACTGAAGATGTTTCACCTGGTGGGACAGATTTCACAGTAAATGAAAGGCTGTGCATCCAATTTACATTCCTGTTTTTAGCTTGAGACAAATAGTTGCCTCTGCACATTAGCTTTAGATCTAGAATGTTATTGTCTTTAGTACAAATTCAGAATCAGACCAGCCACTTCAGTTCAATGTGAGCACAGTTCTAACCTAGCACACTTACACAGATCAGTGATACAATTGCCCAAGTAGTTTCAAACTGTTGTTGTAAGAAAATAATTTACTGAGGGCCATATTTGTGCTTTTCAAGTGTGGGAGTGATCTGAAAGTCCTTTTGACAGGAAGCCAGACCAATAAACTTCCTACAGCCAGAATTGGTCTCTTAAATGTCTGAATGCTGCAGAAACACTAGGAAATAAAAATAAATAGGATTTTTAATATAAAAATGTAAAGTAAATGTAAAAGTGAAAATGACATTCCATAGTTGTTGAAATGTCCTTAGATATTGGAAGTATATGTGATAGCGATGTTTTCATGTGCTTCTTGTGTCTACACATAGAATTTTTCCTTATGCAGTCCCATAAACAGGGATCTGGAAGTAGAAAATTAAAAATCGTAGTACAGTATTACATGTAGGAAAGATAAGGCTAAAAGCTAGTGTTTTGAAGAAGAGATCTATGTTATGGTTTTAAGTCACAGGAGGACAATAAGCTACATCCTGTTTGATTTCTGAGTAATTTGTGTCCTTAGCTGACTCAAAAATTACCCTTTTAAAAACTGGTATTATATTTATAAGGTACCTTTAATAGGTTATGATATGCTTTTAAAAGGTCACCTGGCAGGTGCTTACAGAAGAATGTAAGCTACTAATCTAAGACCAGCCGAACCTCAAGAGGCAGGGCTCTTCAGCAATGGGTTACACCCTGGCCAGATGCCTATTTCCTGTCACTGGGTTTGGTCTTTAGACCTTATTTTGTGGCTTTTATCTATCATATAGGGAAAATGATTCTTCATTTCTTCTTCCTCAGGGCCCTAAAATGTTTCTGAATTTCTTCTACCTCAAGGGCCTTTGGATCTTGTCAGGTGCCTTCTGTAGAAATTCTCCAGTAGTCTGTATGTGTGGGCTGTCAAGGTTTTCATGGTGTAGGTGATATAGGGAACATCTTATTTGGTCTTAACCTTGTCTATCGCATTCTAGCTATAGTAGGACAGTGGAATGGAAGCAGTACCTGTACAGTTGGACCTTTACCTTCTCTTTGTAATCGGTGTCAGTGCATTTCTCCTTGTTTTCAGCAGGATGTTACCCTAGGGGAATTTACAAGTCCATTAATTAAACCAGATCCAGCCATCCTGGGTTCAGAAAGTGATGTGTAAAAATATGACTATGGGTAAAGATGTTGATTGATATTCTGAACAGACCTGGATGCTTATTGCAGTGTTTGCAGCTAGAGCAATGGTGTGTTTTAGCCATCTCAAAACTTTGTGCTAAGCCTGCTGTAATGCTGAAAGAACTATTTTGAAATGTGATTCTCTTGCTGCTGTAGCAATATTTGACCAGGAGAGGGGGATCATTTGCCATTTATTTCCCCAGGCACTCGCAGTGGGAAGTACAGCACTGAATGTTTGTGTGTTTATCTTGACTCCATGTTTTTAACAGAAATGAGTGTATGCCACAGTAATTAGATCTGGATTTCTTGAATTTTGAAACTTGGATTTTCAGCTGTTCTGGACCTAGAGCTTTAGTAGAAATTAGTTATTTATATTCAAGATCTATCATTCACCATTGATGAAATATTTGATTAGAAATGTGAAGGTTATTTGTGGTCTCTGTGTTTTTTGCGGCCCTTGCGTCATCTGAACAGAGGATTTCCCATGTGCTCCAGGTGGTTAGTCCTGAGCAGCTCTGCAGGCCTTCCACACCACGTATTGCTGCCACCCGCCTCAGATCTAAAACGGTACGATTGGGCAGCAGTTCGAAGCGGACACAAATAGGCACGTGCAAACAGGACCAGAACGTGTCCCTAGTGGTTTCTGAGTCTTTGGTTTTGCATTCTTGATGCTTTCCTACCCTCCTTGTTGCTTAACACAACGGGTTAACCTGCGGGTACCCATGGCCTTGCAGGTGGGCAAGGCAGCGGGCAGGCGCTCTCCATGGTGCTGACCGGGCGCTCCCCATGGTGCTGACCGGGCGCTCTCCATGGTGCTGACCACTAGCCCACCGTGCTCACGGCTGCCTCTGCCCTGGTGCACCATTCAAACACAAAAAGAGGCCTCCAGTGATGAACACTACTGAAAGATGCTTGGGAATAGGTCTGGGAGAGCAGAAAGCTCTCATCCTTGGGATTCGCTCTGTTGTAAAATTCTTCTGTCCTTGCCAAATAAATGTGTGCTAGAGGCAGAGCTTGGCTGTGTATGTGTAGGGCAGAGGAATTCAGCACACTGTAGGTAATATCCCTATTCTCTATGTTGGTTTGATCAGACATTGGGACCTCTGAAGTTATTTGGGGGAGTGGAACAAAAGTAAAGGTGTCCTAACATCCTTTGTGAGGAAGAGGTGAAAATGCTTAGAAGAAGGTTCAGGCACTATTCTTATGTATGTAAGAAACGTATACATTAAGTTCTCTGGGACATGATTTAGTGCCAGAGTTAGGTTATGGTTGGACTCGATGATCTTGAGGGTCTCTTGCAACCAAAAAGATTCTATGATTCTATAATTCTATATATAATATGATTGTTAATTTGGGAAGTATCTAAAAAAGATCTTTGATAACTGTTTGAGGATTCTTAGTACAAATTTTTCTTCTGTGTTTTTATAAGAAAATATCAGATATATCTGCTCTTATTATAAGCAGTGGAAAAATCTGCTTGAAAAACACCTGAAATGATGAAGCAACGGACTATTTAACTCTACTTTATGTTTTTATGACATCTCGCTTACAACAAGCACAAGAGAAAGGAAATAGCATTATTTGCTTTGGAGCAGTTATACTAGGCTTCTGTAAGTTGTTACTTAAGGCAAATTATTGCAGCTGTATTTCAGAAATTGTGTAGTTAGAATCTTTCTTATGATTGGCTATGTGTGGTCACTTTGTTTTTGACATCCACTACTATTGTGAACCAAATATTTGGGTTCCAAGCTTGATTACGGGTGGGTAGGTCAGATCCAACCATATCAGTACTCGTGATGGTAGAAATGTGGTAGAAAAGTGGTAGAAATGGTGTTTTAGAAAGCATATATATAATAGATGGAAATATAAAGATGCATCACTCAGTCCTATTCTTCTTCCATACTTTGCAAACTGAAACTGTGAAAATTGTTTCTTTAGTCTAATCTTGGGTTTTGGAAGGCTTATTTTGTGGGTCAGACTGCTACATGTACAAATAAATATACACACATATACAACAATATTTGCCTGTGGTGCAGACACTTAGGCCTTCATTTTGATAGCTGTGGACATGTAAACTTTTAATTTGAGCTAGATAGGGCCCATTCAAATGTGAATGCATGTGACCTGGTCCAACACTAAGGTGCAGACACACTTTTACACGTAACAGCAAGGATGCTCAAGCAGAGCTGATTATGTGCAGCATCTAGGTTGCAACTGAAAGGATTTAAAGTGGACGAGATCTGGGTCACATTGGCTTACAGGCTTCCAATGCAGTGGCCTGCAAAACAGTTTTCCCGTTATATGCTTTTGTTGCACAGGCATAATTGGTTTTATATAATTATAATTTATATGGTTATTTTTATTTACATTGCACTGAAGCATTTGGCTTTGAGATAACAGAATTCTGCTTCCAAATCAACACGTGTTTCCTGTAAATTTGGTTATACTACGTACAACACATGTAGTCCAGTCAAGGTATGGTAACAGGATGGTTTCTGAATGTAAGGAACTATTATATCAGGTAAGTCAGTAAGGTTATTTATAGAATATAGAGCTCTCCTTTTTGCTCTTCAGGCAGCTCAGTGGAGAGACTCCCCTGGCTCTTGGGAAAACAAGTAATAGGACTTTTTAATCACAAGTGGTAGGACTGATCCATCAGGGACACAAGTAGAAATATATGCAAGTACCTTTCAGCATATAACTTGCTTTCTGTGGCTTCTCTGAGATAAATTACCCTTGAGCTTGAAATATGCCCTGTTTCTTAGAGCTAATGCAATTCAGTGTTTGGCTCTAATGCAAATACTCAGAAAAAAAGGTGGAAAAAAGCCTTCTGAAAATTGATCAGATCATTGTATGGGAAGGCATTCAAGAAAAAAAAAAAAGAACCACTTATTTTTATAATAGAGAACAAAAGCTCTAAAGTCTCAGCCACTTCCTTCAACGTTCTTCTCTTCCAGCTAGAGAGACTACATCTGGTCACGCAGAGGAGGCAGGTCTCTACCACACAGAATTAGAAAAGGGAGCATTTCCACAAGGTGTTGGGCCACTTGTCCGTGACACTCAATGGTAGTTGAGGAGCAGGCAAGATAAATACAGACCCCAACAAGCTTCCCTGCTCTTGGCTGTGAGTAGCCTCTCTTGTGTTGTCAGCAGAGCAGAGATCAGCAAACTGCACCTGCAAAAGATGAAGTCCTGCATGGATGCATGGCCGAGCCCCTCAGAGCAGATCCAGCAGATGTAAGTGCAGTGAGGAGGGAGCTTGAGGAACACACTGCAACTTTGGGACGAGACATGGCAGATCTGTAGCACCTACAGGATGATCTCTTGGCTACTTCTTTGCATTAATAGCAGCTTCTGCCCCACAAGATCAAAACCAAACACAATAATCAAAGACAAAAGAAGGTAGGGCAGGATGTCCAGGACACAAAAGAAGATGAGAAGGCACATTGCAGTGTTGAATTAAGTGATTGCAGTCCTTATCCATATAAATCAATAAAATTTCTGCTGTTTCCCTTAGTGAGCTATTGGGCCAGGCCATGTTTAACTTAGTTAAAATAGAATGTGACGTAAATATTTTAAATCAATATGAAAACTAAAATAAATGGAATGATATTTAGGATTAATGGAACTTAGCTGTCGTCAGAAAACTGCAAAATGGGCACTCTTGCCAGAAACGTCTATCTTGAGTTTATTTAGGATTCTTGAATTGCCAACTTTGACACAGCTGGAATGCCTTTACCTCACATTTGGGATATTTGTTTAAACTGGAGGCATTAGGCTTTGAAGGGCTTTTCTAAATCCTATTTTTGCTGTTCAGAAAGTTGGTGGTGTGTGCAAAGCATTGCTTTGTCATGGCACAGCTTGGACAGTAATAAAGGATGGCTGCAAGGACTTTTATGATTTGAGAATGGCTATTTTATCTTTCCTTCTTTGCTGGTCTGTAAGCACTTGCCTGTGACAATGGTACTTTGAATGTGCAGTTAAGCTGCAGAACTCTGCCTTAATATGTCATTGATGCTGGAAATTCAGAAAGGTTTGGACAGAGACTGAACAAATTAATGGAAAAATGCCTGTGAGGATGACCAAGTAAAGTGAAGTTTCTAGCGCAGATGTCCAACAGTCTGAAATGACCAGAATCTGGGAGAGTACTTGAAAATATAATATGTTTGCCTTTTTCTGCCCTTTGCTAGGTATCTGATTTTTGGCCACTGTTGGAGGCCGAAGACTTTGGTCTCATCCCACAGTGATTACTCTTATGTTCTTAGTAGCAAACATGTGAGCATACCATCTCAGTTTCTCCATCTGTAATATATAAAAAACTAATTTTATAAGAGTAGATGAATACTTTCAGTAACTCTTTCAAGATGAAGGTATCTAAGCAGTATATATATATATATTTCTGGTGTAATAATTAATTACATTTAAAGTTTGTCAGTATTAAACTGGACACCTTCAAGACAGAAATTTGGTATGCAAGGGAGGGTATGGTATTGTAAATATTACTGTGTCATCTGCAATATATTTATAGTACTGACCGCTAAACTTGTCAGTGCTGTGAATTATACCTGGGTTGTATAACAGAAAAGAATGGAAAGATAATAAGACTGATCTGATTTATGTCTATTAACATATGTGCCATAACTTGCCCTTTTTGATTTCTTGTTCTGTATTGCCTCTTTTCATTTAATAAAATAGATGTAATCAAGGTATGGAAAAAAGCCAGAACATAGTTTTATATATCATCTTGTCAGTACCAGTTCAGTGATGCTAATTTCCAGCCTAGAGCTTTCTGGAACACATTGTCTTCACATATTCAGTAACCTGAGAATGAGTGTAGAGCCTTTTTTTAACCTTAATATGTTTTTCTTTCAGGGTAATACAAACTGAAACCTATACAGTATGGATTTGTGATTGCTAACTCACTTCCAGGACTGTTGTGCCTTTAGAATTAGGACAAATACTGCTGTGTGTGAGTAATAAATAAGACTGTGGATTAAACAATAAGTGAGGCAGGAGGCAATTTATAAATGTAGCGTAAACTTCCGTAGTTAGCTTTGTGCTTTTACTTACCATAAGAATTATTTAGTGGTAGTTTTGTTTACTTGTTTGTTGTTGTTTTTCCTAGGAATGTGTAGTTCTGTAGATATTGAAATGGCTGAATATGCTAATGTGCACAATCCATCCAAATTGCTTTACATAGTCGAATTAAGCACATTGTTACTCTGCTCTGGCACTCCAAATATTATTGTCCTTATCAAAAATATTCTATCATGTCCATCCTCATCCCTCAAGAGGAAGTGCTCACAGAACTGAGTTTCCTGACCAGAGGAACACGGGTGCCTACCTCTGACGTTTAACCCAGCTAGAATAGCAGCAGAGAGGGTAGGCTGACATCTGTGCTTGTGGGTAGAGGTGAGCTAATTCTGCAAGTCAGCCATCTCTGGCTTCTAGGCCACAAATGGCTGTGCCTTGTCTAATGCATTCTGCTTTTCAGCCAGCAAGGAGGAGAATTTTAAATCACTGCACAATTTGTAAGGACAGAGGCAGTTGTTGTATGGTTGCAAAATAACACGTAGATGTGCTTGTTAGGTATTACGTACAAGTTAAGCAGTGCATCACTTTGGAGGGAACTCAGTTCCCCTGAAGAATTGTGATGTGCCTCATCTAGGAGAGTCATCCACAATGCTAGACAAAATGTTGAATTTCCTAGCTTTCATCTCTACCAAACTATTGCCTGGGACAGCCTTTTCACATTTTTAGCTCTTTGAAACAAATGTTGATTTCCAACATGTTTTCTGAATATGCTAGCAGCTTAGAACTGCAAAAAAACAGTCTCCATTCTGGCTTTGAGGCATGAAAGGCTTTTCCCACTCTATCACTGCCTCCCTTTTTTGTAACTCTGGGAAGTGATGAGAACAGATTAGAGTCACACTTTTTGGGTGTTATTATAGACTTAGTTTTAACTTTTTTCACTGCCCACATGATTTATGTGGAGAGAACCTCATCTTTATGAGATGGACCTTTGTTAGTGGATGTGCTTCAAGGAACATAATCACTTGTTTACATCCTTTCCCCTAGTACTCAGTTACTGTTGATATTCATTGAGCAAGTTTCTATAGACAGAAAATGTTGATTTGCTCAGCAAATCATGTCTCTCTACCTGAAAGCTGGCAGTTAAAACCAAGTGCTGATCATAGCCATGGCTAATAAAGCACTGCAGTGCAGCAGCTTATTGTCTCAGCTGGTGGGTCAGGTTAAAACAACAAAACCTGGAGACTGTGAAATGAGGAGATCAGGTCAGGAAGTTAATGATTTATACCAATTTCTAAACCAGGCAAATAGGAGCTGTGACCTTAATTAAGTACCCACACAGCTGTGGATCTCATGGTGAGGTTAGTCACTTGGAGCCTGTTCACAGATCACGCAGGATGTTGTACAGGTTGAAGTCCTACAAGCTTTACTATCCCAAATGGGAGTTTGTTGAATCTCACGAGTTATGTATTTCTGCATTCAGAGCTAATGATGACAAATGCTTTTAACAGAAAAACCACCCTTTTTCTGGTACTGTGTTCTTTTTATGTTGTTGTGCATCTGCCCACTCTCCCACTCCCCTCCTACATACCGTTTGTGGCAGTATCACTGTATATTCAGTTTTTCTTATGTAGCAGCTTCACCATGTGTTTTCTATGTTTAGGGGGAAAATTCTCAGTCTCAATTTTTACTGAACAGATCTTGAAATTTTAATCTTCAGACTGATGTCTGCAGAAGGATTTCTTTTTGCTAAGATCTGTATATGCAGGACAATGACTAGCCATTTTCTACTTCTATTAAGAAAACCTTTCTCAAAACAGAACACTTCTTTCCTGCATGGACATTAGCTGTGTCAAGTATTAAGTGATACATACTTTATGTTCTTCTCCCCAGACTGGATATGTTCTTTCCAAAATAATCTATTGAAAGATACTTTCTTTCCCCCTCCCCACCCCCAAGGTGATTAAATACTTTTATGTCTCTTTGAGTTTAGGGGGAAAATGTTTATGGGACATAATGGTGAACTCACAGAACTGATCTGAAGTTCTTCTTTGCCAATGATCTTCTAAAGAATATTTGCTATTTCATTTTGTCTTACTTGGCACCAGTTGTTCAAGAGTCTGATCTTTTTTCTTGTGTAGCATGGGTTACAAATTACATCAAGTCTTCTATTAACTTTTAAGCGAGTTTTCTGAAAGAATAACTATTTGAGACTGAGCTGATGAACCTGCACATATGAATCATTAAAAGATGACAAATTGTTTAATAATCATGACTCCTATGAACCCTCCTGTGTATCAAACTCTATTGTGTGCGCTACATATCAGGGTTTAAGCATTTATCAGCTTAGAGAAACCTTCAACCGTGGTTGAGGGAAATCATAAGACCAGGATTTTTAAGTGTGGTGACCTGTGATTTGTTTATTTTCACATTTCTTGCTTACGATACCATGAAGAGGTTGAATGCTTTCACACTGTATCAGGAAGGTAGAGTTTTAGATTATCAGCTGTTCATTTCTGGTTGACAAGTGATGCTACCTGTGAGGTTCGTCCAATGTTAAGAACGGAATGCAAGCTACAGTCCTGTTAAAGAATCCAATTTTCTCTTTTATTTTATCCCTTTAGTTGCCCCACCTGTCTTATTTTGCATGTGGCTGTTGCTGCAGCTACTGCTTGTGATTTAGTCATTAGTTTTGCGCAGCCTGGTTTATTACAAATGGGAATAACTGTGAGAAAATCAATCTGTATGTGCAGAGGAGCTGGAAATAGGTTGGCTGGCACTGTGAACCCTGCTTCTGCTGATGTCTTCTTCCACTAGAGAAATATATTTTTGACTGAGTGCACAGATCACTGGCTCAAACATAAAATAGATGTTTTAAAGATGCCTTTATAGTGCTTCGTAATTTCCATATATGAATACTTGTGGAAATTTGTGAAATTCTCAAAGTGTAATCTTGTAGTAAAAGCATAAGCTATTGATAGTGATTAGCTCCATGGTAGTAATTAATGGTCTTGGTCTACATGAATTGAAAATAGCCAAGTTCTGTGGGTACAGAAATAACGCGAGATTGGGATTAGTCCTGGTCTGTGAGCTGTTGTCGCATGAAGAGCTCGCAGGACATCTGTTACTGATTTTTTGGTGCTGTGTTATAGTGAAATTCATGGTGCTCAACTTCAGTGCTGTTCAGTCAAGCTCAGTCTGAAGCCGCGGAATACATTGCAGGGGGAAATCTGGCTAAGAATATTGTTTCTTTGATTTGGTGATTTTTTTAAATGCTGCCATCAGTGAGCTCCCATACCCCTACCTTCTCTGGGCTGCCTAAGCCGGGGATGCAAACATCTCTGCTGCGTCAGAGTGTAGTATTCCTCCTCTCCCTCAGGACCTGCCTAGAAGAGACTGGATCAGTGTTGTTGGAAGGAGTTTAATGTGATCAGCTGTCTTCCAGGGACTAATGCAAATGCTCTTTTTATCTACGTGTGTCCTATTTTGATGAATAAATGCCTGACGCTAATAGTGATAACAGTTACCCAGGGATGCAGGGGTAGAGCTTTGATATGGTGGTTTTAGCAGGAGGATAAGCAATAAGGCCCATCTGTCTCTGATATTAACGCTATAAATTAATGTCCCAAATCCAAAGGATATTGAGGGGGAGAGAAGGGGGACGCTAATCAAACAACATGTAGTCTCTTTCTTTTGGTATCTGTTGGTCCACAGCTATAATCATTCTCCATCTTCAACACAAGGCTTCATAAGTTGCCTTAGGGAGCGTCTGAAAGCAGCTTTTGGCAGTGAATAGTAACAAACAGCACACTCGGTGGTATTATTTTTACCGCGGTGGAGTTGAGCTGAGCGGGGCCGGCTGAGCCCAGATTACGCTGCGTGCTTCCCCCAGCAGCGTCCCCCTCCTCGCTGCGTGTGGTTTGCTGCTTAACGCAGCTCTCCTGATGCAGCCTCACGTGGCTGCATAAAGGCACAATGAGGACTTGGGTATCGCAACCGTTTCCAGGCGGCTCTCCATGCCGTAGCAGGGCAGGCGCTGCCTGCAGGTGAGCAGGCTGAGGCTGGGCTCTCTGAGCCCGGCAGCTTTTGCTCCTGGTTTCTTATTGACTGACTCGGCAATAAGGGAAGATCGCCGCGGGAGAGGAGCAGGAAAGCATATGCTGGGCTCCAGTGCAGACGGTTGCCTCAGCAGCAAGTCAGTAAGTCAGACTGCACCATTTTCTTCTCACCCTGCATAAAGGCGATGTGAGAAGCTGAAGAGAGCTGCCCCCTCCCCCACCTGGTGGTGATGCTGAAGTAGAGCCTTCCTCCCAGTCAGAAGACGCAGCCTATCTGGAGGAATCCCCAAAGACCTTTCTGATTTGGTGATGTGTGTTTAAAGGTCGATTTTTCTTTTTTATTTTTTTTTCCCTTCCTTTTTTTTCTACCAACTGAGTCTGAAGCTTGTCTTCACTTGCAGTCACAGCCAAGCTGAAGAGGTTTCAGCCTACTAGCAGATATTTGCCGGCTGCTCTCTGGTTGTTGTGTGTGTGGCTGCGAGCACTTTCGTGCATTGCGTGTGTGGACGTGGCTCTCATGCCTCTGAGTTATGGGTGCTGCAGAGGCTGGGGCAAAGCTGTGACCTTTTCTGGAGTGCCGGACAAGGAAGAGTGGATTACGCCGTGAAGTTCTGGCTTGCAGCCAGGGCCCTTGCAGGAAAAATAAATCACCTGGATATCTGCGTGCGGTGAAAACGGCTTCCTTGGAGCTGGTGTTTTTCTCTCCAAAATGGCTCATGCAGCAGCTTCCATTAAAAAAGTTCGAGAGTCTGAACTCGAAGAGCGGGAGAGAAACCTCGAGAAGGAAAGGAAAAGGCAACGGAAAATCTCTAGGGCAGATCGGAAACGCAAGGTATGAGGGGCAAAACAGCCCCCTTCTCCCTCTTTCCTCCCCACACCCTTCCTTCTCTCTGTGCGGCACTTTACAGATGGCAATGAACACCTCTGTTGCTCTGCCCTTCATTTTCCTGATCTTTCATATCATATTTCCCATTTGCATCCCTTCCAGTCCTCTCTGAAACTCACTGTGGGCTCAACCCCACTGCAGTGAGGTTAAAGTGATACCAGTCATGGCAGTCCACAGCTACACAGGCAACGTGTAAATAAAGATGGCCATGGGCACACCAGAATTTCCTTCCCTTCATCCCCAAAGGGGCTAGAGATGGGTTTCACCATTCAGAAACCTGGTGTTCCATGGCTCCAGCTGATCCGTAGAAGTTGTCAGGGAGGGAGGTGGCTGTTACTGCTTTGCAGCAATGAAGGTGCATTTCTATACTTTACGACAGTGTTTTTCCTCCATTTCCCATTTTCTTTAGGTTTAGTTCCTACCTCATTACCAAAAACATCAGTGCTAATTGCTGCACATAAGACCTGTCTTGTGGTGCTAGGTGTGTCAGCTGAGTCGTTATGCAGTTAGGTACCAGTCATTGCTCCTGGGCTAGCAGCCGTGATTCAGTGTATTTACAGTGTACACTGCAGGTGTATTTTTCTACCCAGGGCCTGAAACACAAGTCTGCAATCTGACAGTTTTTTGCATCTGTTGCTGGTGGCAATCTTCATTCTGCTGAGGCATATCTGTTTAGATGTTTCGGTTTTGGGGGAGGTCTCTTCTAATTTCTAATTAACTGTTGTTTTCCTTCTGTGTTAGAAATGCAGAATGAATCTCTGCCTTAAAAAAAAAGATGAATTAAAAAATCAAGATAGGTGATTTATTTGCCAGATCACTCTACAGTTTCCAAGGACATAAGTAATATACAGCAGTGAAGGCAATATTTAAAAACATGAAGCTTCTGTTAAGAGTAGCTTTAGGACTGGATTGCATTGGGAGCACCTGCATTAATGCCCCCTCATTACCATTTCTTTTCTCCCGTCTCAGGAATCTCTAGATCGTAGTATGCATTAACTCACTCACTGACACCATGTTTTGATCCATTCTTTATAAATTTCTTGTGGAAGGGATAATATCAAGAGATACGATCTGTCCTTTTTTTTTTCTGCTACATTGCATATAAACACAGATCTCTCTGTAAAAGGAAAAATAACAGAATCCAGCAATGGTAACATTTGAATTTACAGATCCTTTTGGCAGATCTCTAGGATTCAGAAACCATCTGCTCCCTTGGCATACCTGAAAAATTTTGAATTCGTTTTATATTCAGTCTTACAGATTTTCATGTTTTGAGCTGGATAACTTAAATTACTGAGGCTGTTTAATACCTTTGGGACCTTTGGGTATGACCTCCCTGACTGTTGAAAGACTTGCTTTGCAGAGTTTATTTGGTTGTGTTAAAATTCTCTTTTTCAAAACAAGAATGTGATTTCTAATGTACGCAGTGCTTGGATGCTGGGACAGAGCTGCTTGGGGCAGATTGTGATTACTATCCTAATCCCCTAAATGGGACACTGCAGCAGAAGGTAGTTTTTGTGATTACATTTTTGATTGCAGAATTCTCATCAAAACAACCTTTTAATTTATTTATTCAATGTGTGTACGTCCTTGCTGGAGAGTCTCTTTTTCATGTTTGCCCAGCACCCATCTCAGTTCCTTAATCGTTGTGTGTATTCTTTTTCCTGTTTTTCACATATCCTGTTTCATCAATGGAAACACCAGTTGTCTTTGCTTAGAAAATATGGAGAATACTTGAATGTTGTTTGCTTTTCTTCCTTTTTAATATTCAGTGCTAGCCCTTACTCCTGTCTCCTTTTTTACCGCAGCCGTACCTTGCTGTTACATAAACCAGTGCTCGGCTGCACCCTGAACTTGCCGTCAGCTGGTAGGGGTGTGGGTTAGGCCAGGCACCTTCCCTCTTGCTCCTTCTACATGAGACATACAGCAACACACGGATAGGTTTGTTATGTTTGTATCTGTACATGCACATACTGTGCAGAATGTGTCACGTAGAGCAGATTAGATAGACGATATGTATAAAGACACACACATGCACAAGATACGCAAAATATATACTATATGTTATATGCAATATAGAATATTTGTATTTCATCAATTTAAGTGATATATTATCTGTGAGAGATATATAAGTGATATATCTATTTATATATATGTCACTTAAATTGCTGAAGAAAAAGAAATTGTTCTACTGTGAAACCTGACCATCTCCCAGTAGGTACAGAGCCCTCTCAATTTTGTTGACTTCCTTGTAAAATGGAGGCTATGGATGAATTGTATGTACAGGCCCATGAGAGACAAAATGTAAATGAATTTTGATTGCTCTTGGCATGTAGACTCTTTTCTACATATGGGGAATATGGTCCCAGCTTTGTGATTTATTTAAAAGCTATTGCTTTGCAGTGACCGGATTTTCAGTACAGCAGAGATCCATTTTACTTGTGAGAATGACAGTGAGAGGAGGAATATGCTAATGATAAGATATTGTGAACTGTCTTTTCAAAATCCCATTTGGATGTATGCCATATACCGATATGTGCTGCATGCATGAAGTACTGATTCGGCCTTGGGATGGAAACTTTTTCTCCGACCTTGGAACATCCTGGTTATGCAAAAGAGGATAATGAGAGGCCATGACTTCAGCTCTTCCACTCTGCCAGCATACTGGAAATCCTTTAGTACTGTCCCTTGCTTCCTCTGGCTTCCAGGGCTGCTGCAGGGTGAGACATCTTTGTGGCTTTGCCTCTTGAGTACTCTGCTTCATGCTGTTTTGCAGAGTAATCGTCTGCCTTGATGATAGCATTACAAACCATGGCTGCAGCTTCTGTGCTTCTTGGGTGGGACCAGAGTCTTCTTAAATGTCATCATGTCTGCTACTTGACATAGCTTTGGACAATAACAACTCCCTGGCCATTAGCAGAACTGGGAAAATGGCCAGCATCAGCAGCATTCTTGCTCAGATCATGTCTTTGCAGTCCTCAGATATTTTTGATGCTGGAAAGATTAACAGAATTATTTCCCAGCCTGAAGACAAATTTCAAGACCCTCTCCTGCATTCTTTCTGAGACTGAGTTGATTGATTTTTAAAACCAGTTGACCAGGGTCGGCTCTGCTCATCTTGCATTCAAATGGGAATTATTCACTTTCATGCATGCAATCTCTTCTTGCGATGTTGAGAAACAGGTACTGTAGTAACTATATGTATGTAAACAAAAAAAAGCTCTCAATGGTCTGAATAGCTGCATGGATACCCAAATGTACAAAGAATATTACAAGCCAGGTACTAACAGAGGAAGTGAGTAGCTTAAAATATGTAGATTTTATTGAAATTTAGGCATGACTAATTCCATTATACCTAAACACAGCGTATGTAAGGCCCAGTTCCACTTACCTCTCAGTGTCTTTGTGAGATAGCTGAATGTGGCTTGTCTTCTGCAGAGTGAGGAAAGGGAAATGGTTGTGTTTACATGATGGTCACTCACTGAGTCAGCAGCAAAGCTGGAATTACAGCCTTGGAATCCAGCTTCCTAGCCTCTGGCAATATGCAACACATGCTTGCTTTTCTCTGTCTAAAATATGTTTTAGAGCAGACAAAGCTTCCTGTCTTTGCATGTGACAAGCGTTGAAAAGATTTTGGAAAACCCACAAAAAATAAACCCCCTAACAAAAAAAGGTATTATTAAAAATTGATTTTGCTGACAAATGAAACTGATTTTTGAACATACAAGTATGGTAAGCTGCTGTCTGTTACCCTTTTACCATCAATGTTGAGGACAGAGTTTGACCTCTGGGCTCTACTGTGAGTATTGAGTATTTAGTATTTAAATACACAGTTTAAAAAAAGGTTTTTAAACTTTTATATATTTTATAAAAGGCCAGCACCACAATTTCAGTATTCTTCAGCATAAATTGTCCCGTAGTATCTGGAATATTCACCATCTCTTGCCAAAGGAGATTGAGAAACAATTGCACGTCAGTAAATTTTGTCCTTCACTTGACACCCTAACCACTGTCAAAGCTCACAGAGAGCTGCTGCTGCTAGGTGACATCTGCTAAAAAACAAGGATGGAGGGAAAAATAAAGAGCTGCTGCCATCAGCAGAATTCAGGTGTGTATGGGGAGCAGTCAGCATTCAATAAGTGGCTTCCATTACGTAGCTGCAGAAGACAGGGACTGAGTTTTCTTTGTTTTCTTTCAACAGCAGACTTTTTTTATATTACCATCTCCTTTTTAATAAACTGAATATCAGAAAGAAATCTCATTCATGTAGAAAATGATGTCATATTTGTCTCAGAACAGGGTGGAAAAGCCCAAGCATACTTTCAGCAGGGGAAGTGAGCATTTGTCATTTGGTACATGGGCTCCGTACTGAGACTGGTAGGCACAAAGTTCACCCTTTGGAAAGGGCCAAAGCTTCAATGAGTAAGGGAGGACAGGGAGGAATTACTGAGGGCTTGGACATGCTAGAAAGAGGTATCCCAAGGAGGAGGTGGTGTGGAGGTATAGTTCTTTACTCTTGGGCAGTCCTACTTGGGTTCATAAATGACAAACAGTATCTCACCTGATGTGAACATGCTGCAGCATCATATAGAATTTGCATTGGGCTAAAGAAGAGAAAGAAGGAGTCTCTCACTGTTTAACCCCTGGATGCTTGAAGATTTCAAGGTTTATTGCGGCTTTAACCTGCTGTTTTTTTCTTTAGCGACAAATATGTTGTATCTGTTCAATGTTCTGTTGGTTGCCTTGGCAAACATCTCTGTGATTCACTAGAATTTCTAGATGTTTCAAATGCCTCTTCAGCCATGAAAAAAAAATTCTGATGTTTCATAACTGATTGTTTGCGTAGGTGGTGCCTATTCCTGATGCCCTTTGAGCATTTACCTTCTGTATCTCGAACTTCTGTTTTCATTATGTAGGTATTTCTTGACTTTAAAATAATACCCCATGGTTTGCTTGCTTTTTGTAAAATGGAGTTTCTTTCCATGACACTGCATTTCATAATAGATTGGTATTTGCTGCTTTAGTTTCAAGGTGTCCTACCTGAGGGGCGATGTGCATGTAACACTGCTGAAGCTTGCAAACACTCATCTGTGCAGGCACTCTCACTGCATTTAACACACGTCCTGTTCAGTGTGTCTTTCTCAGCTGAGTTAGCTATTAAGTTCACTGTGGGTTTAATCTAAATGAGGAAAAACAAGTGGGGCTCTAAAGTAATGACTGATTAAGCTCTGTTCACCTTTCTGCAGATACAGAATGTTACTGTAGTGACAAGTGTCATCATTTCTCTACTTTTCTTTGAGACTTTTGCTTTGCTTGCCATGATTAAACGGGGAACAAATACAGAATATTCTGAAATAAAGTAGGCCAGGCTTTGTAGTAAAGACTGGTCTCCAATTCCTTTATTTCTGATGGGAAAGGAGTAACCTCCACTACAAGTTTAAATTTCCTCGCCTTAATGTTGGTTTGTTGTCTAACCATTGCGTGATTTTTCTGTGACTTTTAAATTTCATTTCCATGGTAATTTTGGAAAGACAAGATTTATTTGATCTTAATCATATGTAGACAGTATTTAAAAATGCAGATCATTTGCCAAAGTGTGGTTTGGTATCTTGGGTAAATATGCCTTTTCACAACTTTTAAATTAATGCGTATCTCGAATACTTGAGAAAAACACTGTCTCAATAGACAGAATTGTGCGGTAAGTTAGTACATAGGCATCATGAAGTAAAGATAGTGGTAACAGTTGCCTGTTGTGTATGTAGTGAAGAGAAGCATGCTTGGGCTTGGGTCTAGGTCTCATGTAGCACACATGTTGCACCCACTGGTCCTTGTCCTCTATGGCGTGATGCGCACAGGAGCGGTCTGAGTCTTAAATCCCTTCTCACTCCCTGCTGGTTGTGCAGGAAGGCATGGGGGGCATGAGGGAAATCAAGCTGTATTATAATATAATCCTTTCAGAAAGTTTGCAATGGTTTTACCTATTATTTCCATTACAATAAGATGGGGCAAGAAGAATACTTGAGTGGAGGACATCTGACTTACTGGGGACTCCAAAGCTGCTACTTGGTTGGCAGCTTGTTTAGTGCTCCTTGACAGCAGAGCTGGGGCTACAATTCTCATTTAGCCATGAGAAGATGGAGTGATACAAATATGTGTATATATCTCTTCACTTCTTTCTCCCACCTTCCTTCTCCTGATGGAGAAAAACCATTGGGCTCACAGCTCCATTGTGTTAGATACTGCGGGAGGAGGAAAATGTATTTCTGGCAGGCTCAGTCTACCCTTTTCCTTTGTAAAGCTTGATGCAATCCGATTTAATGGCATACACTTTGGATTTTGTGGCTGGATTGATCCATAATGTGGTTGTTTCAAAAAAAATTATGAAAATGTCCAAAATGCCTAAGTTTTCGTGTCACATTCCATCTATTTCAGTAAAAAGAACTTTTGCTGAACTTTAAAAGGAGCAACCGAGAGAGGGGAAATGCTAGTACCTGCCTACGGCAACTTGCCTATCCTGGTCTCTACAAATGTAACAAGTGTGGATTCTACTTATCAGGAGCTATGAGTGATTGGAAAAAATGAGAGAGTATTTACACACTGAAGAATATTATCCCTGATAAACTTTTGTGGCTTTTCATTTGGTTTTGTTTGCCTTCTCATAAAATGTCTTGTTATGGCCTTTCCATTTGGTGACATTTTCTGCACACTGGAAGAATTATCGCAGTATGTTTGGGCAGTTTTGTGTTAGGCAATTAAAAAAGAAAAAGTGTTTTAAGGAAACTTCTACAAATGGAGGTCAAGAGCTAAAGGAGTAATGTAGATGTCAGATGTTAAACTGTGAAATGTCAAGCTTTTAGGAATTTGGCTGCTGTAATTTTGTCCCTCAGGCTTTTCCGTTGAACTCCTGGGGAAAGTTTGGCACCTGAAGTAGTAGTGGCATATGAGCATTGAGTGATCCTACTTTAATGGCAAGATTTGGAGCCATGCCCTGGTGTATATATTTGCCAACATATAGCACATCCAGAGCATGGAAACAGTGAGTATGTCTATAAGCAGTATAGTAGGATTATTACCATGCAGGCAACGGTTCTTTCCCCAAGATGTTGCCCTCACCAGCAAAGACTTACAGCCCAACTGGAGCACGTTTCTGGGGATCAGGAGTGTGGGAAGCATCACGGACTGCATCTGCCTGTAATAGATATTTTCATCCATTTATTTGCAAACACATAAATATTGCTTCAGAATTGAAACAAATGTGTTTTCATGAATCCATATTTATCAAGTATCCATTTGAATGTCTTCCTTAAGTGTTGTATAGTCAACATACTGAAGAAGCATTTGATGTACAATTTGTACACATCTGATATTTAACTCCTCTATGATGACTTAAAGCAGTGTTAAAACTACTTTAGTATTGGGGCTTTATAAGTGAGTTATTGTGTACATTGGAGGTTAATGAGGTGACTGGCAGTCATCCCTTCATGTCCTGGTCATATTCAAATACAAATTTAGGAAATAGTCTTAATTTTTAAAGAACAGGACTAAACAAAGCATAGATCCTCTACCAGTAATTAAGGCTTTTGTTGACTAATGTAACAGAAGAGTTTCCCCTTTAAATATTTTTCCATATTCATTTCCAGTCAAAACATGGAACACGTTCCAAAGTAGAGACCTGAACTCACCCTTATTTAGAAAAAGGTTCCCTGATGTCAGAAAGAGTTGTCAGCTGTAGGTCAACAATATCAGTCCTGTAGCTTTTTTCAGATGTGATGAAAAACGTTTGTTACCTGTAGGATCTGTTTTTGTCCTAACAAAGTGGTGTGTAAGTTCCAGAAGCTACTTTTAATTTTTAAGAAATATTTTGCATTTTTGTGAGCTTGTCATCAACTTTATCCAAACTTAATATTTTTTTTCTTCCTTAGAATTTTAGCAAAATACTACAGCTGATAGTAAAACAGATTTCCATACGTTACGGAGTTGACTCTCTACGCTCACAGAATACTTTTCATGTTACTTTTTGAGAATGTAGTTGTTACTTGAAGCTTGTGCCGTCATCGTGACACTGGATAGTTTTGTTTGAACATCTGACAAACTTCTCTTCTCTGACTGGGAGCTTGCTCTTTAGGGGAAGATACACAGTTTGCAAGAACTGCTCTCCTATACTTAACTACATCTTGATGAATGCTCCTGCTAGCAACCTGCTAGCAATCCTTTAGCCTTAGACAGCTAAAATCAACAGTTTTTTCCTCACCAGTCCATGGAGTTGCCCAGGTGGAAGTAAGAGTGGATATTCCACAGACTTTACACAATTGCATGCAGTATTAGAACATATTATATGAATGACTGAAATCTGACTGTAATTAAGTGAATTTCAGATAGTTCACAGTGTTGGCGCTGTTCAAGAGTTTTCTTTCAGTAATTATTTATAAAAGCTCCATATATTGCAAATAGATACAGTGTTTTGGTGATAGTTTTTCAGGGATTACTTCAAAACCATGTTAACACTCATTCCTATACTAAGACTTTCCACATACGGATCAATATAGATTAATTGCTAGCTAACCTTTTACAAGTGACTGAAAACAAAGGCTGCAATTAAAACAAAAGTCTGCAATTACTGTCTATTTGTTGATGCTAATGAAAAATTTAGCATGTTAACCTCTTCAAATTTTAGCATGTTTATTAGCTGCTTAGGGCTTTGGAAAAGAGACAGTTTTAGGGAACGGAACCTAAATATGTTTCGTATCTGTACGTATTTGGGAACTCTTCTATTTAAGGTCAGCTTCTCATCCTCCAGCAAAATCCTCACCATAGCTCGTGGGAATTATATTGCAGACTGTGTTCCCTTTCTGATGAAAAGAGATTTTAAAAAAATTAAAAAAAAAAAAAGGAAAGGGGAAGAGAAGGAACACTACATGAAAAAGGTTGTGCTGTTTGCATGTGCACTGAAAAAGTCCATTGAGGCTGGATCAGATCATGACAGACTTGCTGTGTTTCATATTTAGAAAATATTAATGCAATGCTGTTATTCTACCCACCCTGAGGAAGGATATGCATTTTTCTTTCCTAATAATCCAGATCTGTATTATCTTTATTTCTGTATGCAGAACAAAGCTAGTGTTGAGAACCAGCGGTCACCCGAAATGGATGTAGCTGTTATTTCCCCAGGCTGGTAGAAAATTATTTCAGCCTATAGAACCATAATTACAAACCTTTCTAGGCTGTTTTAGGTTTAATAATTTAGGCATGCTTTTAATTATTTACTATTTCAGGCTTATGGTACGTCAAGATGTCTAACAAAGACACGTCACTACTCAAAACCAGTGAAGCTGACAATGCAACAGGAGACTTGAACAGATAAAAGCTGGTTAGTGCCTCACTGCTCAGGCCATGATTTATTCGGGAGCAGATAGACCTCATTGAGCCTTCCTACTCCCCTGCTTCATATTTTTTTAAAGGCACCAAAGCAGCCGAGAGGAAAGAAATTGCATGCTCCATATGGATAACACTGTCACTACTGCAGCGGTAAGGGGCAGTAACTAAGGTTTAATAAACAACAGAACTTCAGACCCTGAGCAGCTAACAGAGAATAGTTTTACTTGGCAAGTATTTTTCATTTGTGCTGATGAATGTGTTACTGGACATCAGAGCAACCTGGTGGCTGCTGCTGCCCGAGTTTCCAGGTCAGGTACAATCAGTTGCACTCAGCTGAGTCAGGTAACAATGTAAGTTATCTCTGTTTTAGCCTCTGTGCAGGGTCTCCACAGGTTTAATATTAGCTCTGTTAGTCACTCTTGGAAAGAGATTATTGAAATAATACTGTTGGTCTGTCGCAGTATAAAGCTTACATTCTCGCACCAAATTAAAAAACAAAACAAAACACACGCAAAAAGAAACAAACAAAACACCCCGCCCCCCGCAAAAAAACCCCAACCAACCAAGCAAAAAAAAACCAAAAAAACCAAACTCTATGTAACAGCAAAATGTAAAAACCAGTAATTTTCCAAATGGTACCTATTTCTTTATGTGTTGCTCATGGAAGTAGGGATAGATGGATAGGAATTCAATAAAATTCAAAATGCTGATTTGAGTCTTGGATTGATGTGCCAAGCTTCCGTGTCCAAAGCAGATGTGGCTTTAAGGATTATGGAATAATTTTGGTTATGGTATTCAATGAAGACAAAAAAGTGAATTTGATTTAAAAAAAGTTATTTTGACTGGTCAGTGGCAATAGAAACAATAGAAACTGATGTGTAGCAGCAACCTTTTTTTTTTTTTCTGAAGAAAAGCATCGAGACTCTGTAGCAAATAGATAAAATATGTGCTGAATTCTTAATACTGTTGCTGTGTTTTCTGTGAAGAAGCCGGCTGTCACCCACTGACACTGCACCCCTGCTGCCTGTGCTGCTCAACCTAATAGCATTTGACAAATGGCAACTTCAGCGAATGACCGCTGCTGCATCAGGGATATTTTAGGGATGACAAAAAATTCCCCAAGTCATGTTTTATTTCTTTTTCTTGATTATCACAAGGAAAACACAAAGCCTGCAGTGTTGTCTGAAAGGTAGATAAACCACTCCATCACTTTTTTGGTAATTATTTATTTACTAACTTATCTTTCCCCAGATACAGGCACTAGCAGTATGTACTTTAATAGAGCGGTTTCCCTGAAGTAGGGCATGGTGTTAGCCTGGTGAATGATGAAGCCTTGAAAAAGGTTTCCCAAACAAGTGAAATCAGAAATAATTAATAGCCGTGCAGAGAGCTGGCTGTGTAGCGGAGCTCTGCATTGCAGCATGAGCTCTCACAGGCTTAAGGATGTACACGCTTGGCCATCTCCCCCTGTATTTCTAAGGCAGCTTAGCCCTTAACACGGTTGTTTTAAGTATTAGGGTGTCCTCCCTGTGCCTGTGGTGTGGCATTGCTGATGAAAATGCGGTTATGGAAAGAACACGGGATACAGCTATTTGTGGCTGTACGGTGTGGTGCCACTGGTGCGGGGCTGTAGGCTCCTGTGGGTTTGTCCCTGCGGCATTTGTTTCTGACTTTTGGTACAGTGCTCTGATGAGAACCCTAGCGCGTGTTTGCTCTGAGCAGTGCTTGGTAACTTCATTAAAAGGGAAGAACAAAAGGAAATCCTCTAAGGGCAGCTTAGGAGGAAACAAGGTATTGCTTTATCTTATGAGTATGTAGGTAGTAGAAAAGGCTAATTAACACCAGTTTTCTGTTTATCTCAGGCATTTTGGAAGTCACCTGGGTGGTTTTAGTAGTACATATTCCTTTATTTCAAGTAATAAACCATAGTTATTTTGTAGCCTCTACATAGCTGTAGTAACAATAATTAATCCAGAAGCCTGAAATACAGAAGGCGATATTTGATCCTTTTTTACTGTACCAGGTCATACCAAGCTTAATATACAAACCTGATGTTATGAAAACAGAACAGTTGAGAAGAACCAGCCTCCTCCTGGAAAAGGTTTTTGAGATGGACAAGGGTAATTGAGAGATACGGAGCTGTAATTAAAGCTTATAAAAGAACACTTGGTTTGATTATAATAATAAATAGTGTAATATTAACTCATTGAAATCCCTGAAAGATTTGCTAATGGTTTCAGGAGATTTGGGATTCTTTCCAGAAGATTTCAAACAGAAGATCATTCACCTCATATTACCTAACCATCTTAGTGCGTTGTGTTTTCTAATGTAATTTGTGAACATTTGTTCTGTTTTTATTAGTATAACTGCATGGTGGAAAGAGAGATTATTTACAGTGGAAAATAATGCTCAGCAAATATACCTTGAGGACCAAAATGTTCTTTACACAAGTATCATGTTTTGTGACTTGTCCTGTTCAAATCACCATGTTGTTGGCATGAGGAGAGCTTTAGTGTTCTGAAACTATTTATAAACTCAATATTATTCTGAAGATAATGACTAAAATAATTAACAGGGGCAGAAAGAGCAGGAAAATCACAAATATAATTGGAGAGAAATTTGCAGAGGGTTAAAATCAAGACTGTTTTTCTCAGCACCAGAACTCCAGGCATTCACATGCCATCGATGTAATGTCCTTTGAAGAATGGTTATGCTCGCTTCAGCCTTGCCAAGGGACTCATGCACTTCTAACCTGTTTGAACATTAGGTTTAAATATTTTTCTCTGGTTTTACTTTTGAAAGTAATTTCTGGTAGTTGAGATCCTTCCAATCAATGGTCCTTCAAGTTGACTTAAATAATTCTATTAAGCAGTTCAGAAAGGGCTATCTGAAATATGGTTTGACTGTTTTAGCTTATAGTCTCCTGTTACTTCATAATAGTGTATATGCAACTAGGAGTCATGCAGTACCTATAATGGCAAGATGCTTGTTGCAGTTGTATATGAGCTTTGGTGGTATTAGTACTTTATACAGAGGGATAAAAAGCGATACACATTTTCGTCCTGTTTTTGTATATGCTGAGGTTATTTAAACTGTATTATAGATTCTTAATATGTTATGTATTCTTTGATATCCTTGAATTTCTTGAGGTTACTAATAGAGAAACTTGCTGATTTCCTCTCAGGGTTCTGTAGGGGCAGGGGATCCCAATTGTTGGAGAAATAAGATTGGAGAATCAACAAAAATCTTCATTTCTAAATACTGCTTTAGGGCATTTGTGGCTTTACCTAGGATATTTGCACAAGTGTTAAAAATAGGTACATCTTCACTGTGCAAAGATAATGCAGCATTAGGTGTTGATCACTGTGGGAAGAAGGGCCAAAGTTTAGTTCTGTAGATAGTTTTTGCTTGGCACACATGGAGAATGTGTCTACAGAAAACATCTTGCAGATGACACACGGAAGAGTTATTCTAATAGATATAAAATATTTTAATTATTTTTTAAATAATAACTTTAGTCCTCTTTTATGATGTATGTGAATATTCAAAGGAGCCATGGAATTCTTGAAGTGTCCAGCTGAGGAATATTAGAAAAGCATCCGAGTCATTTCGAAAAAGCAATTAAGCCATCGTGCACAAGCTTCTGTCCCAGTAGTATAATGTTGAATATGTACATCAGGATGTTGTTTAGCCCTTACATGAACACATTTTTTCTGTGTACAGCAAAAGCTTGACTTTGCAGAGATTTGAAAGAAGTTACTGATTATTCATCTTTACAAAAGGTGAAATACAGTCCTCATGATCCAAAGCAATTTAATAATCCTGCAAAATTTGAGCTACTGCCATTTTCTTTTGAGAGTTGGGGGAGGGAGTTTTGATTTTGTATTTGTGACATTTTCACTTCAAGAACAACCTCTCTCCTCTCTCCCCCCCACCCAATACTTAACAGTTGAACATTCAGTGGCAGGCTTATAGTTTCAATTTTTAATTATTTTAAATCTTTGCTTTCTTGCTTTTTCTTCTGTTCTTCCACCTAAAACATTTTGCATTAGAAGACTGAAGGTTTTTCTGATACTGTGCTGAAAGCTGTCACATTCTTCCTTGTGATGAATATCATTTTGTGCTATATAGGTTATGGAGGGAGCTTGAGAAAAAGAGGGATAATTCTCTGATTTATAATGTGCTTTTAGAATAATACATGTAATATAAAAAAATAGATAAAAAAGAAAATAAACACATATTTGCAGTAACACACATAGACAGAAATGTTGATGGCCTCACTGCTTCCAGAAGGACTGAAGGTGCTTGACCATTGATTGAAGAGGCTGTGGGTTGTCAAAAACTCGTTGACAGAACTGCATGGGATTTTCTTTATTTTTTTGTCCCTGACAGTCCTTTACTGCAAGAGAGAGTTGGAGCAGTGACCGAGGGAGAGCCGCCTGGCGAGAGATAAACTGATCTATTGAAATTCAAAGTCAAAGATCATGTTGACTTCAGTGGGTGCTGGAGCAGGCTTATAGAGAATGGATAAGAATAGATTATTCATTTAATCAGACAGCTGCTTCCCATGTATGTGGTGTTGATATCCTCCCATAAATGAGTCATCTTTGCAGTAATAAAAAAAGGATTTCATTTGTCACTTTGAATGCAGTAGAACTTATCAGAAATCTCGCATAGGATCTGAGGTCTTTCACTCAGTATTCATTTTGCCTGGGAAATGCTAGACTTCTCAAGTATTTCATTACATAAAATTAGTTTCTGGTTTAGAGTACTATTGCATAAGATATGTACTTTTACTTATCTGTGTTTTTTTGGCTGCTGTTTAGCATGCCATATAATTCCTGCTCTCCCACCCGGCTCCGCCCCCTCTTTTACTCATTCTGAATGTAAGATGCAAATTAAGTGGGAATTGCAGTGTAACTCTTAAGGCTTTGGATGAAGACCTGGGATGTGGGTCTTTGTCAGTGAGCTGAGGTCTGAATCTGGCTGAAGTTTGGCTTCCATGTATGTAAAATGGAAATAATTGTGCTTATTCTACTTTGCAATACAATTAATCCTACTAAAGCAACTATTGTGATTATGTTAGACTGTTTATAAATATTATTGTTAAGTTCCATGAGACATTTTGCTTAGAAAATTAGCAACTTTACCAGAAATCTGACAAACAGGGACATGTCAAATGTATAGAAATATTTGCATCTACTGTTTCACTTTATCAGTGCTGATATGAATTATCATACTGCTGATTTACAGTCATTTATAAATATCACAAATATAGAGCATAATTTGCTTTTTTTTTGTGAAAGATCATCTGGATGGAGTACCTGCAGGTACAAGGAAGGGAAAAGACTAAGTTCAGTGCAGTATTTCACAAAATAGGGAGTTGGTTCAAGTGAGATGGGAATCTTGGTACCTCTTCTCTATTTTATTTTTTAATTTTAGTCTCAGGTAGCAGGAAATGTTGTAAAGCGCAATATCAACTTTTATTTAGCCATTTTAGTACAGTGTAAGGACAAGTTTAGCACTATTGTTTCTGTTGATGAGCACTTACAAAAACAAGTCCATAGGATTTCTCTGCTCAGGCTGATTGCATAGAGACATGCTACACTCTGAAAGGAAGGGTAACAGGAGTCAGGTCTGGATAAATTGGAATCTATTTCTGATCCTGCCTATTAACAACTGCACTTGGAAACACATTCATTTTCCATTGCATGTAATTGGAATTTTATGTGTCTCTGTCCCACTTGGAATTACAGAGATGCTGTCAGAGACAAAAGCTGGAAACCTAGTGTTGAGAGAAAGTGTTGGAGAGAAGAGTGGTTTATGGGGGCTTGTGACCTATTTTCCATCTTGTAATTGCCTCTGGGCCAAATTTTGATTCTTGCCCATGAAGTCCAAATAAATGATCTGTAGTAGTGACAGAATGGGGCTGGTGAGAACTAATACAGATGTGAAAAGACGCTCTGAAATGGAAGGGCGCTGGATATCACGAGGGACACATATCACAGTTGCTTGACTGGGGTTACTCTGCCTGCCCAAGCTCCATCCCGCTGCACAATGGAGCCACAGAATCACAGAATGTCAGGGATTGGAAGGGACCTCAAAAGCTCATCCAGTCCAATCCCCCCGCCGGAGCAGGAACACCCAGATGAGGTTACACAGGAAGGTGTCCAGGTGGGTTTGAATGTCTGCAGAGGAGACTCCACAACCTCCCTGGGCAGCCTGGTCCAGTGTCTGTCACCCTCACTGTGAAAAAGTTTCTTCTCAAATTTAAGCGGAACCTCTTGTGTTCCAGTTTGTAGCCGTTACCCCTTGTCTTACCATTGGTTGTCACCGAGAAGAGCCTGGCTCCATCCTCCTGACACTCACCCTTTACATATTTGTAAACATTAATGAGTTGGGGGACTTTGGGGTGGTTGGGCAGGCGTTGGAGAGCAGTCATTGCTAAGGATTTCTCTGATTCCTTCAGACACTGTAGGTTATATAGGATGATTCAGATACGTGATTTATTTGGTAATGATCAAATATTACCGTTATAATGGAACACAGAATTTAAAATGCTACTGGCAGTTTCCTTGCCATGAGAGATTTTCATTTTGAAAGAAAAGCACAGGCTTTGTGAAAGATAATTTTGTAAACTTTTCTGCTTCTTGCTGGCAGTAAATCTCAGGGGGTTTGTATGTCTGTTGTGTTTTTTTTTTTTTCATTTTGCATTTTAGTTGACATTAGTAGAGTTTACTAGCATCTAATTTTGGTTCTGTCCTATTTGGTGAAACTATAAATCAGCCATGACCTCTCAAGGACTGTACTGTGAAGGTAGCACTGATTTTTTAAATATTTATTTTAAGATCTGCAACCTCAGTTTGACCAAATGTAATGCCAGTAAATCGGGAGGACAAAAATGTTGGCTTAAAAGTGGAATTATGCTTTTGCTAAAATTGCACTGTTGGGTTTTGAGAGACTCCAGTTCTTGCGTGGATCTTTTCAGGAAGAAGAGGATGCATGTTCCCTTGAGTAGCTTATGGCTTCTGAGCAAGCCAGATGAGAATTTTTCATGAGATATTAGGAACTCTAGAGATATTTGACAGAGAGGGAGGTAACTCATGTTTGTAATACAACCTACAAATCTGTACATGAAAATCTATTACTTTTTGTAGCAAGACAATCCCTAGAGAATAACAGCCTTGAAAGTACATTAAATCGGATCATCATAAAATAAATCTGTTTTATAGTGTCCTTTTATAGAGGCTGCCACCACCGCTAAACAACAGGGGTCTGCTTAATGAATCTCCATCATATTAAATATAGTTTTGACATTTGGATTTTTGTAGCTCCATGAGGGCGCTTTTCCTGTGAATCATCAACTCATTGAATCCTATCTACTAGGTGCTACTAATGAACTGCCAAGTACTCGTGAAGTTCCTCATCTTCATTAGTTCAGAATTTTGCTCTGTTGTCTTTTAGCAGGTTAGGTTCTGTTGTGGGGTTTTTTTATTATTATTATTATTTTTTTAATTTTATTTTTACCTTTTTTTTTCCATGGTGAAAGTTGTTGTCCTAAATCCATGCTTACTTGAATTTGTTAATGCCTTAACTCCAAAATGAACGCTTATTTTATTGTCTCTTTCTTATGTGCTTATTTCTCAGAAGAATGCAAAGTTGTTCTTAAAACATTGGATATTTTGCCTCATGTTTAATAATCACAGTATACGCAGTGTTAACGTTGTGCTTATCATAGCATCGTGAATTATGAATGGCAACTGAAGAAAGTTCTATAGCATTCTTAGAAGTTGTCTGGAAAAAAACTTCTCAGATTCGTCCTTGTGCCTTCTTTGGTTTTCTTTAATTTTTAGACCCTACTGGTTTTAATCGTCCTGAGAGACTACAGTACACCAAGATTTGCTCTTTTGCCTTTGCCGGTTGTTCATCATCAGATTCACTCTCACAGTGTTTCATTTATACATAGTTCAGAATTACCACAGAACTGATGAAAACTTGGTTACAAATGACACACTTACCAATATGTCCTTTGGTGTTTCTGTTAGTTGCACTGATGTCTTATTTTCTTCTGGGTGGCATGTCGAACTACCTGATAAATTATGTGAAGATGTGTTTTCAATCACAAAATCTTAAACTGTATATGTAGAACTGTGCTCATGGTTGCAATAATGAAATTTGTTCAGTTACATAGCATACTTATTTGTTTTTCATGGTATTCTGTCCATCATTTGGATGATTTCTGCAACTGTAAGGCATAAATCCTTGTTTGCATACAGAAAACAAAATTCTTGATTATAGTCTGTTAAAACTCTTTTTGATCGTAGAGAATTGCTTTTGGAAGATTATAATCTTTTATTTATCATCCATCACAAACTAGTGTGGAGAAAGAAAAAATGTTGGATAGGAGTGACATAAACCCAAACTTTCAAATGCTGTTGTTTGACATGTGATGTGCATAGCACTTAACTTCTTAATTGATGACTCACTCTTTCTTCAAAGATCAGAGAAATAAACCCTTTAGAGTTTGCTCCACAGAGGATGTCTTTTCATCTGCACAGAAGATTTATTGACTTGTTAAAGCCCAAGACTTGGAGTCAGTAATGCTGGATTCTGCTTTGTTTCTTCAAGGAGATAGTGGTGTGGTTAGTTGAGCACGTACAACACTAGCTGTAATGTTACAGAATAGGAAATGGCACTGGTTTATGGCTGTAGTTTGACTATATATAAATCAATTTTGCACAGGCAGGTTGTTTTCAACATTGCTACAGACATGTTCAATGTATGTGTGTATGTATGTGCATATGTGTATGTAACAGTGTGCATTGATTAACATTAGTGTGTGCATTTGGGGGAATTAGATACAGGTGTCTTTCAGTGGTACTAGATATTCTTTTTTGATTCTAAAGAGCAATTTACTAAAACAAATAGCTTAACATTGAAGATAAAAGTACTTTTTATGCAGATTAATAGAAACAGTTGTTATACCACCCGTATTTGATGAACCCTGAGACAGTAGGCAGGCACGGGATGTAAAATAAAAAAGAAACTGGGTAAATTAACTACTGGTATTTACTTAAGAACCTATGTAATTATGTATATCAGCAACCATTAATTACTATGGGAGAGTAAAAGCTAGATTCAGGGGTACAATGTTAATCATTCTTTGATCCTGAGAATATGATCTTTTGTCTCTAATTGACACAGAAATAGAACAAAAATATTGCACGTACATGTGCTGGTAGGTGAGGCTGAAGCTTACGTTTCTGTGTTCTGTTGTCAGTTTCTCGGAGCATTTCTTAGATATTGAAATTCTCAGTCTACTTCTTTCTGTTACCAGAATGTATGCCCAGATAGGAGCTGCCTATGAGACAAGAGGATACTTCTCTACTCAGTGATTTCAAGTAGTATTTATAAAGCATAGTTTTACACAGGCGTCATTTCAAAACACATGTAATACTAAAATAAATTATGCTTTTATTTTTTAAACATTTGAAAAAGAAACTGGTGTCCCTAGTTCCACCAAAGGTCTGATAAAACCATATAACGTTCAGTTACCAGCTATGACATTTGGCATATGATAGACTATAAGTAGGTTTTATCATCCTGCCTAGGACAGAGCTCCAGGGAAGATAAGTTAATTACAGACCATTTTTCTCTTTAAAGTTTCAGTGCAAAATATTCAAAGCTTGTGGTAATGCAAATTTTTAAGGGGGAAAAAAAAAAAAAATCTATCTTAAACCAATACTTTTGCTTTTGGAATAAAGCAATGTTTAATATGAGGAAATTTATCAGAACCTGTACTTCTTTGTGTTCCAGGTATAATATTTTGTGCTATTTAATATAAATGCAGGATTTCTTGAAGTATTTTCACTCTTTCTCTTCCTTGCTTGTTAATTAGCTTATTAACAAAATACTAAATCTCAGAATAAAGCAGTTACCTTTTTTCTCTGTTTCATATTGCTGTCTTACCCCATTTTATTACAATTTCTTAACCTCTAACTTGCCATTAGCAGTAGTGCAAAAACTACTGCTGCACAAAGAAATAGAAGGAGAGTTGACATTTAGACAGGAAAACATTTAGATTTCAATAAATGTTGGGTATTAGCCTAAGTCAAGTCCATTTTAGTGAATGTCACTGAATGGTAAGATCTTTTGGAAAGGAAGAATTATATATTTAATGTTGTTACCTTTCATTCCTCATGAATCAATTGATCCTGTTAAAAAAAGATGCATCACGTGGAAGATTCTACTATGTGTATAATATACACATGTATGTATATGAGACAAGCTATTTTTTATCTGTTATACAGGAAATATATATTCCCCCAACAAACTAATTTTACGTGAAAATATGGAAGTTTTGTCCTTGAAAGTTGAATGAAATTTGTAAGAAATGAAACAGAAGTGAGAACTTTAGAAGCACGTAGGAAGAGTCAGAGTAATATTTCTCTTACAGCAATGGAAGTAACTATATGGTGCTTTCAGGGGGAAGGCAACAGATTGGTACCATAGTCTGTAGTGGGACTATTGCTCTTCATTCTGTATTTCAATAACAAGGACTTAAGAGACTGCGATTTTCGGGCAGTCAGCAGTAATCTCCTACTGATGTATTCAAAAGAGACGATAGGATGATTATCTTAGAGCATAGGATTGAGGCCTTGCTGGATATTCCAAATTCTGAATGAGATAGCTTGATGAAATCCTACAAGATGACTTAGAATTAGTATCCCGTCTGTGTTAAGGGACAAAAATTAGAGCCAATCAAGGGGCAGATATTTGATTTAGACTGAACTGCCTGAGACAAATAGGTACCAATTAGAGCTCACTGCCACAGAGAGATATAAAACCATTTTACTTCTGTTGAAAAGAAAATAAAAAGGCAATCTGTTTCAGGCACATGAAGTGATGATATACTTTATACTGGCATGGTGGCGGGGGGCGAACTGCATTCTTAACCCTTTACCCTGAGGTTCATGTTTTGGTGCAGCAAAGCTTTGCTGCATCACTGCTCTTAGATCACTGCTTCCAGTGGTGTTAATCAAAGTGAAGGTGGGCTCACACACTTAAAGTGATCTACAAACTCCTCTATGTTGGCCAAGTACTGCAAATGCATTCCATCATTTCCTGCATATAGCATGTTCATGCTAAATAGCATATGCAGGCATTTTTTTAAATTTAGTGAACAGCTGTCATTTTATAACACAACTGTTCTTCTGTATATATCAGCAAATACAAATATTGCTATGCATTAAAAGTACTTTCTTCAATCTGCAAAACAAGGGTGGCATAGATGCAAATCAACAAGAACAACACAGTTCTGTATTTGAGTTGAAATCAGGCAGGTATTAATGTCATAATTCACAGTCATGCTTAGATCCCAGCTGAATAACTGCCCTTATAGTCCTACAGGCCTTCTTGCTGTTGCTTGAGAAAATTATGATCAACAATTTAAATAGATAAAGACCAGCTGATAAAATTATATTCAATACTTCTCCTTCCACTGGTTTGACCCAGACTTTTAAGGTTAGTCATAAATTTTGCTAGTTCTGTGATTAGTCAACAATCCCTGTAATAGTTCCTGTGTGTTATTCAGTGCTTGATGTTAACACATATATTTCAATGTCAATGAGTATTTCTCTTTGGAAAGTGGCAGATTGAAGCAGGGATGAGAAAGGAAAGAAATACTGAGTGTAATTTTGATGAGAAAAATACGTACATGAGATGTAAACTGCTACGTCTGTGAGGAGACCTTTGTTAAATAGAACATAAATTTTTCTTTTTATATATTTTTTTAATCTTCATGTGTCACACCCCTCACCTAGAAGTTCCTATGATTTTGCACATACTGAGAAATTGTCATAGTAGCTCTGCAAAATAATGATGTGCCACAGTTTTAACATATGGGTGGACCAAGCCAAAAGGCGTCGAGAGCTGAGATCGTGCCACAGGTGCTGAGTCTGGCTGTGGAGCCCCATTAGGCATTTAGTGGAGAGTCCCAGGGTAACGTCCTCATAAGCACTCTTGGTAGTGGTTTGCATTTTTCAAGCCGTAAGGTATATTGTTACATACTAATAAGAAAGCCTTGGTTAGAAACTTGCATACTGATCATTGGATAATCTGTAGAAGAGAAATGAGCTTTTTTTTCTAATTAACTCAGAGTTCTTGTGAGACATTTTACCTCTCTGTGAGTAGGTGTGAAAACGAGTTCTCAATTACAAACCAAAATACTAATGGGCTAGGTAATACCGTATTCCTATAGATTACATATTCAAACACTATGAATACTGGAATAAATAGGTTATCTGTTGCACTTGCTTCCACTCTAAGCAGTATATGAAGGATATATGAGGCAGTATACTAGACCTCTGAATTTGGATTGTCCACAATTTGCTTGGGTTTTTTTTGTTTCTAAATTTTTTTGTTACATGTGTTTTATCTGTGGAATGCTGGAGGCTCAGGTGGATTGTGTTTGGAGGAAGAGCCCTGTAAATTCAGCAAAGAACCATAAATATTTTGGAATAACAGAGACCGTATACCTGGTTTTCTTTTTTTAATTGTGTATGTTATATACTACTTTGTTTCAAACCTTCCTATCCATGAAACAATCTCTTCCCAATTCTGTCGCACCTGTACCCCTTCAGTACTGCAGGATCTGTAGCTGTGGTGATTAAAAAGCAAGTTATCTGTTTGCAGATTCTCATAGGGATACAAAGACATATGGTACTACTTAGATTAAGAGCTGGTTGTCACTGGCCAAAGAGGATCGTTATACTTAATGTGTTGAATGATTCACCATCTAAAGCACAGCAAAATGATTTGTCCTTCTCAAAATGGCTCAGAATAGATTTTTGCATTTGATTGGACTCCAGTTATTTAAGCTGAAAAGGATTTGTGGCTGGGTCCTCTGTACTAGGCAACTGCCTCTCTCTCTCTAGACTATTTGGGTTTCAGGAATTATTTCTTGTGGCTTGTGTGACTGACATACTGTAGATACCACAAGAAAGAAAATGCTGCATTTTGGGGAAATAATGATAGCATCAGTGTCATTATTGTAAAACATAAAGGAGGCATAAATTGTATAAAGGCATAAATCATCAGAGCTTATAATCTGCATGAGCTCAAGATCTGACTCAAAATAATTGCAAGAAACAAGTGAGCCATGTTATACTTGACCTTCCCATAGAAGAATCTCTAAGAGTGAAATACAATGTGTTTATGAAACTTTTCAAAGTTCAAGAAATCTCCTAGAAATATCTAGGTCCCAGTGCAGGCTCTTTTATCTCTCTCTTTTTTTTTAAATTATTATGTTTAACCGTAAAAATTTAATAGGAAGTATGTATTTGGGGAAAGTTTTCATAAGGATAGATTTTGGGATTTATGTCACTAACAATATGTAGGTTGTGATTTGTCTTGATACTTGGAACTCTCTTTTTCCCTTTTGTCTTTTATTTTGCAGCACTAAATGTTTTTATAGTACTTAAGGCTTTGTTATTTTAGCTACTGTGCTACATTAGGGCATAATTGAAACCTCTACTGACAAACTAAGCTTTATTAGTAATAGAAAAAAAGGATAAAGAAGCATTCTTCATAGCAGCGGAGCAGTTTTGCTTTTGCTACTGCATACCTGGGCGTGTATGATTGCCCCTAAATCCTCTTTCATCTTACAAGACACAAGCTTTGTCATTCCTGGACCGATGAACAGTATCTTACAAAATTAAGTATCCATCTGGAGATCAGATTACAGCTTTGATTTCACTGCTTCTCACTTAGTAGTCTTTGAGCTCTTAGTTGAGATTTGGCAAGTGGCAGTGAATCAGTGGGTTTGTATTGCACTCTTTCTTGGTGTCCAGTAGTCGAACAGTCGAAGTGTTTAGCAGTGACTGTGCTACATGAATCTCTGGAAAAGTGGTGACAAAAGAAGTAGTGTTATTAGGAGAGGAAGTTCTTGTTGGCGATGATATCATATGCTTATTATTTTTCCTTGGTAACATTAGAAGCACAATATATGCATAAGCATGATAAAAGTGCAATGCTACATGTGCGAAAATGTTACTTTCAGTATTATTTTGTCTTTAGCATTCACCTTTTGGATGGTAAGGCTTGTTATGTTTTTCACTTAGTGTTTTATGTGGTCTGAGGCAATATTGTCTATGTTAACTTTTGGGGTTTGTTTTCAGTTTTTAATTTACAGGACTTTCCAAGTGTTTTACATTTATATTTCATTCTTTGACTAGGTTTGATATTTTTAGATACGGCAAACTGCAAATAAACCAGACCATAACAAGAATCACAACTACATGGTGGTGTTTGCTGGCCAAAGGCAGTGGTAGTTGTTTTGTCAGAAGTTGTCTTACCCTAACATTTAAACCAGGCCAGGTACATACCTGAGAAAAATATTTATTAAATGTCTGGCATTCAGAACAGGCATCATATAACATGTTGGACCTCATTTCTGTAGAAAAAAATGTGGGGGCATTCTGGTCAAGTTTAAAAATGAGTTTCTTTACTCAACCATATTTAATTTCATCCACAGCTGTATCTCTTCTGAATGTCATGCGTAGGAAAACTCTGTAAAGGAGTATGAAATATAACAAAATAAGACCCCTGCAAATGTACTTAATGGCTGATCCCATGAAACTTGAAGGTACATCTTGCTGCACTTAATGGAAAAGATCTTGCAAGATGGAATTCCCAGAAGTCTGCCGAGGGCTTTGTCTGTTGTTTTGTTTACCGGCTTTGTGTCACTGGAAAGATGATAATCATAACTGCTGCAGGCTTAGAAAGAGTTTAAGTGATGAAACCGGAATGTTTCCCAAAGCCTGTAGCATTATTTGAAATACAGCAGGCAGCTGGTAGGAGTCTCCATATGGCTCTACATTTTTTTGCAGACAGCCTGTTATACTACTAATGATCTTTACCAAGGATTTTGAGCTTGCTGATCTGCATTTTTTGGTGAATTCTGATCACATTGCATTATTTGGGTGGTACAAAAGTGCAAAAGTTGCCAGAAGACGACTCCCCATAGGGATGGAATTCTCTGCTAAGCAACAGCTAAAGGGAATGGTGTAATGAGCCACCACATTGTGTGAGAATGATTCCAGGAGAAAGAGGGGAGTATTCTGAAATAGTGGTGAAGCAGAGGGTAGTAGTATGACAATTTTCAACAAATGACATAGGGCAGTCCCTTGGTTGCTCTAAATAGCACCAATGTTCTTTGATTCCCCACCCCACATTTTCTCAGTATCTGACAGAATTCAGTGTGTGAAAACCCAAACATAGCTTAAGTTCATTGGCCAAGAACAAAGACACTTGGATGTGTGGATTTTACTTAGGATGGCAAGGGAGTGGGAAGAATGGGGTTTCTGACAGAAGCGCATCACCAGAATTTTTCTCTTAAAAATGAAAATGTGGACACAGTTAATGCTGCCATTTCACAAGGCTGACTTTGGGGAAAACCTGCCAAGATGAATGAACCAGTTTGCACATCCCACAAGTAACGTGGAAAATTTACAAGCTCAAAATGAAGCCCAGCATCATTTTTTTCCCCCCAAGAAATTGTGAGAGTTGTATAAGTTTTTAAAGCACAAGTGCTAGGCATAGAATGGAGCAAAAAGGTGGGTTTCTGGACTATTGAATTCTTCTCACGTTCTCCTACAGTATCAACATTTCGGGGGACAAGAGGGATCCTGTCTCAGTCAGCTGCTTGCTATCGTAGCATCAACACTTTACTATAGTATATGGGATACTCTGCTCTCTTTCTTACCAGACACTTTGAAGTGTTTAGAAGGCTTTCTAATTAGGGCAGTAATTAAGGTTTGGAGTTAGCGTTGCAAAAAGCTGTGTTGCACTGCTGAGGAGTAAAGGGTATATTAAAGCGTGGGAAAACAAGCAGGTTCAGTAAATCACCTACAGGACGTTCTTTAAGAAGTTCTGTTCCCCTGCAAAGAGACACAAGGTTGTGGTCTGCAGAGCAATTCTGGCAGTGTAACGAAGAGCAGGCTCTGACTTTTCTCTACAGAGGGGAGGAAGATGCTTTGGCATGATTTTCATGCTTGAAAATCATGCCTTGGTGTTTTTACTTCTTCTGCCTAATGTGATAGATTTGCAGCCCAGTGAACAACAGCAAAAAAGAGCATGGGAACTTACAAAGATACTGCAACATGTTCCTCCACAAAGACTTTAAATCCTACATCATAAGACATATTCTTTGTTTGAATATTATGTCCCAACTAAGTTTGGCAAAACACGAACATGTTTGCTTTCTGAATAATTTGCCCTAATGACTTTGAACCATTCTGACAAACAACAGTAAGATTGTTAAAGGGCTCTGGCAGGAAGCTTATCCATTGCTCTCATCAGATGTCTACACAGATTGTTGCTTTCTTCAAGCATTATTTCCAAGGAATGCATGGTACTTGGTTTTTGCTACCCTTTCCCCCTGAGCTAATGCCTTGTTTCACCCTCTTTGTTTTTAGTAAGTTCATTTCACATTAAATGGATTCCTCTATCAAAGGGCTTTTAGTTCTGGTTTATGTTGGAACCTTTAGTTACAAGAGCTTTGGTCAAGTCAAGCACTTGGTGGGATTCCTTCTTGCATACTTTTATTTTTATAACTACATGAAGAAGTTATGGCAGTGTATATATACCTTACTGTCATAGGGTAAGGCCTTGGATGAGTTGAAGAAATTCAGTGTAAGATAATTATGGGTAGGCTAGCCTCATATGAAAAATTCTTCAATGTCATTGGTGTCAGTTAAGAGCAGTGACTGCTTCCAGTGCTGTGGGAACTGAATGTCAAATGCAGTTGGCAATGCTTGGTAGTATTTTCCTTCTTAGAATGGTCAGTTTGCATCTGAACCTGCCCCTACCTAAGAAGTAATGTGTGTGAATATATTTTATTTTATAATATATAATTTTAACATGAACTGAAGCCTTTACTTGCTTGTTAGTCATTTTATATTTGAAGTTCAGACTGTTTGAATGTAAGATTAAGCATTCCATCTCTTGTATTTGCCAATTGCTGGCAAAAATGTTGTTGTCAGGGAGATTTTGTAGTGCAGGTTGCACTGAGTTCTGTATAATCACATCACCAAAAGTGACAATGAATTTAGCTATTTTGCACATGCATCTATCCAGCATGTATTCATACTCATTACACACCATAGCGCCCAAGGGTTTTTAAAGCAGCTGAATGGTCCCATCCTGGAGCATTCATCAGGTGAGGAAAAATTATAGAACCATTTTAAATCTACCTTACGGTAATTAACACAAAAGAGAACCCTATACTGATTGATTATCCTTAAAGAGGGGCTGGGGAGAGCTCTCTTTCTCTGATTATAACGGGTACTGCTGTGAAGGGTAACTGGATAGAAATGGGTGGAATGCTGTGGACACCTGCCTGCTGTGTATTGAAGTACCAGCAATAGTTTGAAACGCCAAAGAGAGAAATGTTGGCTAGATCACAGAATGTTAGGGATTGGAAGGGACCTCAAAAGATCATCTAGTCCAGTCCCCCTAGATATTAGAATGCTTTGAGGATCACTCTGTTTCTGAGGAATTTTGGCCTTAATTTTTCAAATACATGCTCATCTCTACTCATGGGTTGCATGTGCATTGCGATATATTCAATGGGACTCTTACTTACAGCCAGTCAGTCTGTCTTCATTATCTCCATTACCTTCAGCTGTTCCTGAAGCATTTGAAAACTGCTGCTTATTTCTCAGCTAACTTTGTGAGGTTTTTTTTGTTGTGATCTTTGTTTATTTGTTTGATTTGGGCCTCATCTGGAATAATGGGTGGATTCCAAAACACAGTCTTCAAAATTATTTTTATCCTGCTGGCAATGATTGTCATAATCAACTCAACTTAGAGGGAATGTCCTTATCTCAATATTGGTGCTGGTGGTTTGATTGTTTTGTTTTTCTTAAATAATTAGTATTCTAGCTAAAAAAAAGCATAACCCAAAACATCAACAAAAACCAGAACTATATCAGATATGACATATGCAAGAGCTAAAGAGATCTAACATCAGGGATTGTTCTTTTTGGTTACATTTGAGCTCCTCTGAAATCAAAACCAGGGGATGTATCCGCTCAAAAGCAAACTCATCACAGTCAATGTCTACATGAAATACCATATGAATCACTGGAATGAAATAGCCATGAAATCCAGACTCATACATTTTCTCTTGTTTTGTAAATATCTAATAGATGCAACTTGAATTCATCCTCTTTTTGAGTTAGAAACTCAGAAGGCGTTAGCAACAATCTGAAATTTAGTGCTTTATGTAAACACCGAGACTGAGAGCAGTAGGAAAAAATCAAAACATTCAAAGGCATGCAACTGGGTAATTCAATAACCCTCACATGTAGAGGCATTTCACTCAGTGGGACTTTAACTCGCCGTGCTGGGCAGGCTGGCTGTTCACTGGGAAGAAAGCGGTTCCCCCCCACCCCACCCCAACGCCATTTACATGCATAGCTGGCCTGGTAGGTGTAAAAATAGACAGGCAGCGCCTGAATTGGAAATGGTCACCGACTGCTGCCTGCAGTTGCTGGGGTTTCGGGTTCTCTGTGACACAGGACGGCTCGGGGAAGGGAGCCTGGCGGGAGCAGCCAGGGAACGGAGCAGCGTGATCCTCCTCCTGGATCGTCAGCGCTGGCCGTCCCTGGGGACCACTGGGCACCCTCGGCGGCACAAGGGCGATCCCACTTGTAGGAGTTAGCAGAAGAACTGATATGGGCAATGCACCGATTTGCCAGGCTTGTCATTCAGATAAGGGTTTAAGAACACAAGGGAACATACAGGACTTGGATAAAAACTCTGACTATTATGGATGCAACAGTGAAGAAAGTAAAGAACCTCAAGCCCTGGTAAGTCTCGGCTGGAGGAAATGGGAGCTGAAGGGAAAAATAAGATCAGGGTTGTGTATGTTAGATTTGAAAAGGATTTATTTGCTGAGCCTGAATCTTACTTGACAGTCTGCAATATTAAGAGTCCTGCTCAATGTATCCGTGTTCAAGCTTTACTTTTGTTGTTGTGACTGACTGTAATTTAAAAGCTGCTGTTGCTAAGGTGTGCAGTCTTTTAAAAGTATTGTTAGCTACCAAAAGGTTTAGGTATAGGAGAGAGAACACCATCCATGAAAGAAGTCCTTCAGATAAATAGATGTGATCAATTATCCCACATAACATGATTGCTGTAAATGAGCCTGCATCGATCGTTCTCTAAACTGAACTATTTCTTTATTTAAATTGTTGTATGTCCAGTACGTTATGTTATTTTCTGTGTTTGCAGTAGAGACAGAGCCCCACAGATCGTTATGCAGATGAAGGTTACAGTGAGTGGGACCAGGCACATGTAATGGGGTTACACTGGTGACTGCAGGACTTGAGAGTTAGACATGCAGTAAGTCATTATATAATAACAGTAATGTCAGTATTTGCTCTGCAAAATGCAAGAAAATAGAAAAGAATACTTGTATCACGTCTATGGAAAATTAAGTGCTTCCATTATATTTCTTTTTTCTTTTTTTTTTTTTCTTCCTCTGCTTGGGAAATTCACTTATAAAATGGTGATTTCCATCAAAATCGGCAATGAAAGGGGGTAGTGTTAAAACAGCCGGACAGAACAGGAAGCTCAGAAAGCTGCTACTGTTGATACATCCAAATTGTGTGTTCTCCCATGTTGATCTGAAATAATACTGCTCTCAGGTCAATATTATGCTTTGCACTTGCATGAATTACTGCAATGCATCATAGGAAATGTAGTTGAGATGAGCTGCAGTGTTTGTAAGGGAAGACAAGATTGGAGGTGCTTGCAGCAGCAGCTCACAAGAATCACAGCAGAACAAGAAGTTCCGCTTCCTCCTAGAAAACAAGTGTAATGCTCTCTGGGTTTTCTGCTAGGAAATTTTCTTGGCTGAATATAATAGTTCTACTGCTTATTTCAGTGACAACACAGTGGGAACAGTTCTTCAGAAATAAAACTTCCTTCGAGCTAAAACATGAAATTAAACTATTTATTTGAACTTGGAGACAATTTTTTTCCTCCCACCAAACAGTTTTTGGTTGAAATAACAAAAAAGCTCTAGCATTTATGATGGGAGATGTGCAGTTGGAGGGAGGGCCAGTGCAAGCACAGGACTTCCAGGGCAGCAGGCTGGGGGGAGGACAGGCCTGCTTCCATTGCTGAGTGTGTGGATTTTTCTTGTTTCAGACACACACTATATTTCCCTTAAGGTGGATGTTCTGAACCTGTTAGACAATGTGTGGAGGCTCCCTGTGACACAGATAAGCAAACACAAATACAAAACAGTTCTCTCTGAATTCACAGTCTCCAAGCTGCCCTTCTGCATAAGGTCAGGTGTTTGAAGAAGCAGGAGTGAGCCAAATCTAGCAGCATGTGATCTTTGATTCTTTTTTTTTCCTGGATACTTTTCAGCCAGCCTTCAGAGCTTTTCATAGCAGGCAGAGATCAATGCTAAAGGGAGAAATTGTATATGTTTTTTTCCAAGCTGGAATATAGTATCCAGGACAATCCCATGTTACCTGTACATTTTGTATGCTTTTATATAGCTGTAGCCATGTGTGCTTAGTTTATGATACTTGAGAAACAATGCCACATCAAGCTCAGTATGATGACTACATGACTCTCGTACAATATACAAAATTCAGGATAATTTAGTTGTTATTCATCCAACTCAAATGGCAGAACTGCTTTGCCTAATCTAATCTTCTCTAAACTAAAATCAAATACAGCCTGCTGCTTCAGGCCCGTCTTGCTGAAGAAATCATGAATGTGTTCGTTTGACCATCCTGAATTGTCTACATGGTGCCAGCTGATGAGTCAAATTATGGTACTGAATTCAATAACAGCAGTTACGGAGTTTGAAATGACAGCAGCATTACAAAACTGAAACTATTTAATAATCACACATCATAGATTTAATTACTTCTGGTTTTTGAGGTGCTGAAATGAAGAGATCTCAGATGACAAAACCCTGGGGTTCGTTGCATTTGTCATACATTATTATCCCTCTTTGCTTAGATATTTACTTATCTTTGTATTTGTTCTTGAAAGTACCTGATCCAGTCTTGCTTCATAGTGCTGGAAATATGGCTGGATCACATTGTATTTCAGACTACCTATGGCTTTCTGAGTTTCAGGGCAGGGTCATTCTAAATTCCTACTGCATCAATCAGAGGAGGAGAGTTCTCTCTCTGTTCAGAGTGGTGGACTTGGCAATGTGGACTTCATGCCATTGTACGAGACAGCGGGAGAGTCAGTGTGGGGAGCTGATGTGAAGCATCGATGCTGAGAAGTGGTAAACTGTGCTGATCAGCAGCTTGCAAAAACTTGGGAAATAACTGTATTTGCAGAATGCAGGACTCATGGTCCAGCCAGTTCCTCTCACTCCTGTTACTACAGCAAATATGAGTTATTGCCAGAAAGTTTTAAATATTTAAGTAGGCCAGAGCCATGCATTACAGTCTTCTAAAATGGAGGCCTGCAGACAGTGGATAATGCAGCAAAAGAGCTATTAATTCTGTATATTTTAGATACCTTTAAATGGCATGTATCTGTTATTATTATTAGCCATAGGGAGCCTATGTGGTCTGCTTGAATTGAAAGTGTAGCTTCTATACAGGTGAAGTTAGATGAAACTGGTTCCTCTCCCTGCTGCCCAGAGCTGAATTATTTGAAATTTAGGCCAGGGATTACAGGAGTTTTGTTTTTACAGGTAGTGTTGAGCTGGGAATTAAAGGGAAACAATGACTGCTTAATATCATGACCAATATACAAGCAGCAAATGTCATGGTTAGTGAAGAGAAGGGTTTTGCCAGGTTTAGATATGCTTCTAATGTAACTCCCAGATGCTTGGGAATAAATTAATATGAAGAGAGAAAAGGAAATTATCTGTTCTAGGCATGAAGCTCTTTGCAGGATTCCTAAAACAATCTCATACGTGAAACCTGCTTTCTTTCCACAACGGAGAAAGGTAACTCTTCATTTACAGCTTTAGTGTGCATTTTACCTTTCTGTACAAGTAGGGTCTTTAGGATGAGTCTTTCTGGCAGAACTGGCATCGAATTAGAAACTGCTGCATTTTAATAACACGCATTTTGTTTGCACCTATTTTAATCCACCTCAAAGGAATGTGAAATCTTTATTTTTTTTGCCTTATGGTATCAATAAATTTGAATCAATGGGCAATTGGTTAATGATGTTTAGGTAAGTAAAGCTGTTTGATTCTTTAGCACTGATAGCGTTAGAACATTTCTTCTATTAGAAAATGTCCCTTTGGTAAGAGAAGTGATGGAAGATGAAGAAGAATTAGTGAGAGAGGTAGAATTCTCTGTCAACAGTCTGTGATAAACTTCAATTACAGGCTAGATTTTTGTTAAGCCTAGTTAAAACCAAATTCCTGTTAGATATGTTTGGAATGGCATCCTAATAATTCTTTCTAGAGGTGTTCTAGTATTATTACCTCTCTATTTAGGGACATGATTAGTAATGGAAACTTGCCACGGAAACCATTTGTATGCCTGCCAAGTTCTAAAAGTTGTTAGTCGCACCTCAAAATCTCAATATATGGAGCCCTCACTCAAATTTCAGCACAGGAAACTTTCCCACTAAGCAATAAGTTTATCCGTTTCCATTTTAAGAGTAGTTTAAAGCCTTGGTAAAGACTTGAACATTTTTCTAGTTTTTAGGATTACACAAACTGTGGTAAAAGCTTTCATTTTTTAAACCCAAATTCTGCAGGTTTTGGTTTTGGCGTGTGGTTGTGGATTTTGTTTTATTTTTTTCCTATTTTAAAAATCCAGGATAGGTTTTTGAGATTGAATTTTTCTGATATTCACCCTGATGAGTGTAATTCAGATTTGTACACGTTGTTTCCAGGCTGGGATTTATACCAAAATATTTGTTTGTTTTTGAGCATGTGAATCAGGGATTACACATGATGAAGTTCAGCTGGTATTGAAGTGTTGTTCTGGATTAGGACTCTGTTATTGATGTCACTTAATATTTTGAAATCAGTATGGATTAAAATAACTTCTATAATTTCAAATGCTCTATTTGGAAAGAACATGCAGCTGAGCAAAACACTTCCATTCTTTTTCATAGAAGACTATGCAGTTTTGCCTCAGTTCTCACAAATCCTTCATTGACATAGTAAAAGTCAGCTGGCAGCAAGTCCAGTATGTCAAATTAATGAACATAGTGGGAGGACTCCTACAGACGTCTGTGGCAGCTAAGTATCATAAAGGGCTTATAGAAGTCATTTACTCCTTGGCTCAAGTAAGGATTGATTTTACATTAGTTTTTTCTTCCTCTTTTGCTGTTGCTGCATTTGCTAATATTGGCCCAAACTCAGGAACACAGTTAGGCATGTATTTAAATCCAGTCTTTAGCAAAGAACTTAAATATACTTAATGTGAATCAATTGGACTAAATAAGTGGCAAAAATTAATGACATGCTGAAGTGTTTTGCCAAATGTAGTTCTTTATTCCTCTTCTGGTTAAAAACAAGCCAGAACTGATGAAACATTTGTACATTCCAGGTGAAAGAAAAGAGGGGCTGGATGGCTGGTATCCTGCAAGCTCTGGAATTTCAAGGAGTTGTTTGCAAAAGAGTAAAAGATGTCAAAGTACAACAACCATCATAAAATGGAAGTTGTCCCTTACGAATACTAGGAAATTTTCACATCCATATCAAAAGACAGAATAGTTGAAGCCTGCCTTTTCCATTAACTGTGCATTAGTAAAAATTAGAAGGGTCCAGAAGCATGTAAAAACTTTCAGTTGTGTCCTTCTGGAGCAATCTTGTAGCAGGAACTGGTATTCAGATAAAGCTATTAGCAAGGCATAGTTTTCTACTCCTTATGTTACTTAAAAATATATGTTCGTTGGGGTGGGGTAACAGTAACCAGAATCTTTCCAAATACCAAATGCAGCTTTCCGAGAACAGTCTTCATAGTAAGATGTGAAACTGTTCTGATCTGCTACAAAACTGTCATATGCAAATATTAAAATTACTGGAAGAAATATTTTAATTCATCAGTTACTAAAAATATGTTGGAATTATAATACATGTGTTATTTTATGATGTGCTTGTATCACAGTGCATTCATCAACCTAGTTTTATTTTCTTAGCTTCTTTTTTTGCAATGGCTCTTTGCATCTCCAATCATACCAATGAAATTAATTTCTCAAGGATCTTCTAAGTCTTGAGTATTGCTGCACACTGTACTGCTTTGGGCTGCAGCCTCTTTGTCCAACATAAGAAAGCTTTTGCCAGTATGTATAATAAACACGAGCAACATTCCCACCTACACTGGCCCTGTATAATCTTGGCTCCTACACATCCTTTAGCAGATATAATGAGAAACTATTAATTCTGAGGAACATGGGATGTAGTGAAGGGGTCACCTCTGAATTCAGTCACCTCTGTCACAGGCACCTGTGTTTGGCAGTCATTTTCTTTGTTTAAATATGTGCAAGCTAGTTTTGATTTGAAATCGCTGGATATTTTAATGCTGGGTCATATGTAGCATATAGTACAACAGCTTTTTCTTATAGCTATTTCCCTGGCTTGTTCCTACACAACGCTTTTTGCTGTAAATAGCAATAATCTTTATTTCTAAGTTTGGACTCATGTCTGTACTGTATCTGACATTACGATAAGAACAACTCTGGCCAGAATTCCAGCTCAGTGCTGGTGAAAGTGGTGCCAACTTCTTGGTCTCCTTCATGACATCCTGTGATTAATTGGCCAAAATACTCAAAGTGCGTAAATTATTCAGATGCATAGAATATATTTAAAATAATATTTTTATTTTTCTGATTTTTTTAACCATCATCACCAACGTAGAGAGATAGACCCCTGAGATTAAAATAATTAAACACTAGATTTTATTAGCCACATCTTGGCAGAGAATATTTAACTTCCTAGTGATCTTTTGTCTTTTAAAGCTTGTCTTCCTCTTCACACTTCACAGTTCCCGTGTTTCAGTTTCTCATTTCATTTTTTTTTTTTAAAGTTAATTTATTGTAAGGTCTGTAACGTTTTGGTTGTATTGTTGGTTTTGTTTTGATTTTTTTTTTTGTGGACAAGAAGATGCTTTCAATTATGAGAGAGAGGTGTTGTTTAGTTAAGATTGCAATTTTAGAATTGTAGGCTTTTTAGTTCAACTGCTTATTAAAAAATTCTATACAACCAAATGTGCATAGTAAGGTGAATTAAATTTGATATGCTTATATGTGCTTGGATGGGAAAACCTGTGTGATGAAAATACTTTTTTGAACTTGAAATAAGAAAATTGGCAGGTTGTTCATCCAGGGATTTAGATACTCACATTTCTGTAAGATCCGAGATTTAATCTGTCGTCCTTCATGTCTTCTAGTAAAGTAATGGGAGGAAGACATATATGTTTATAAACAAAGGAAGTGGCTTTGAAAGTAAAGCACTATTGTATTTCCTTTCTCTCTGAAGATGAATGTTATTTCATTAGAGGCTGGGAAAATATGTTTCCATTATAGCTGTTATTATCCCATTTAACTCATTTACTAGTGTTATATTACTGAGCCTGTGCCATTGCAAGTGCAAGATTTAGCTCATGTTCTGGCATGCACATCAGAACCGCAGGCTGAGACTCTGCTGTGATAGTTTAATTGAAATAAAAGGAGGCAAAAAAAGCACAAGCCTTCACCTTCTTGCAGTCATTGCTGTATCTCAGGTTTGCAGTTCACAGTATCACCATTGTGCTGTTGTGATGCCCTTTGGAGATCAGCAGCACTTTCAGCTCAATGTAAAGAAAAATAAAAATCATAGAATAATTTTGGTTGGAAGACACCATAACCATAACCTAACTCTAGCAGTAAACCATGTCCCCAAGAACCTCGTCTAAACACCTTTTAAACCCCTCCAGGGATGATGACTCCACCGCTTCCCTGGGCAGCCTGTTCCAATGCCTGACAACCCTTTCCATTAAGAATTTTTTCCTAATATCCAATCTAAACCTCCCCTGGTGCAACTTGAGGCCGTTTCCTCTCATCCTATCACCTGCTACTTGGGAGAAGAGACCAACACCCTCCATGCTCCAACCTCCTTTCAGGTGGTTGTAGACAGGGTACAAGAGATAAAATGTGAGTCATGGAGAAACTACCTGGTAAGCTTAAGAGAGAAACAGTTTCACGAGGAAAAAGAATTCCTTTTGAAGTCCCATCTTGTACATTTGACAAATATGTTGGGTAATGGTAATACCTCATCTGTGCCGGTTTTAGAGTTGCACCCAATTAAGCAATGGCTGATTTGAACAGATGGTTTCAAAAATCAGAGAATAACCAAACCAATTGGGACAAAATTAAGTGATTGTCTCAAGGGTATGAGCATAAATTTATACTCTAGAAGATACGGCATTATAAAAAAAAATATGTTTAGATATCTGTCATTTCCCCCCTGCTTCTTTTAAGTACTGGATAACATCAAGAAGCCACAAAATACTGAGTGTATATTATGCAACTTTTTTTACCGCGGTGAGCTGAATTCTCAATTTCAAACATTACCTGAATAGATTAACATGTTGAGCTACCAGTCAATTAAGAGCCTTAAGTGAAGAAAAAGAGTTAACAAGCCGTCATCATTTGACTAATAATCGAAACTGCTGTTGAACAAACACTCACTTACAACTCTGAAGTTTGTAAACGGCATTAACACTGCCAGATAACCCTGAAGACTGCCACATCGACAAATTCTGTCTTAATGCTGATTTTAAATGGAATAATAATACAGGATTCAATTTAGCAGGAAAGTTTTTATAACTACTAGTGATTTTGAGTTTCTTGATTTATATAATGCCTACAAGTGAATAGCAGGTTTTGCTTACCTACTGATCAGGGCCAGCCTCTTAAAAACCTATATCTAAATAAATTTTCTCTATAAAAAGCACAATGTCCCAGAGTGGATGCTTGAAGGACAAGTTTAAAAGGGTTGTTACTATTCAGATACACACTTTAATAAACATACAAACCAAAAATGTTAAGGTATAAAATTATTATTTGGTTATTATGCATCAGTTTTGAATTCTGGTTTTGCTGTCATTCAGTTAATTAACTGTATTTAACAGATGAGAATTGTTAGTAGGTCTTGTTGCTAGACTCTGTTCTCCCACAGTGATGTTTGTGATTATGGACAGGCTGGGGTCATTCACCTCATTTGGAGAGGGAGGGCTGAGGAGCCAACCTGCAGGAATAATTTTACTATAGACATGATTTCAAGCAAGTATTTGGATGGTTTGGATAATGTTATCGTATTAGACTTGTCCTTTAGCTCTTGAAAACTGAAGCTTCCTACTCCCTCAGTCTTTCCTTCTTGTGCATGAGGCTGCTTTCACCATCAAATTTGAATAACTGGAGAAATTCCTGTGAGTTTGGTACAGCATATGACTTCAACACTGCACATCATGATTTATTTTGGCACATCTCTATAAAATGCGTTTCAGAAACAGGCACATGTTGTGCACGATAAGGAATGTGGGATGCTATGAGATGAGAAAGGCAACTGGAGTGAGAACAGAGGACAGAAGGGGAGGTTTATGACTATTTGTATAAAATACTAGTTTCCATATATGATTTAATTACTGAGGTTCCCTGAGCTATAGCTTTCAAATTTGGGCAAAATTCTGGCATTACAATTAGAAAGTTAGACGTTGAATTCATAGCCTTGCATTCGCTTATTGTTAAATCAGGGATGTCTCTATTTTCTTATGCAACATCTGACAACTGGATACTTATACAGAACACTTTTGCATTCTGCTGTGAGTGTATGGAAAGTTATAGTGTTTTTTTTTTTTTTGCATCGTAGTTTATTCATAGTGCTCTGAAAAATTCTCATTTCTGGCAGAAATTGTTTTTCATTAGTTGAAAGTTAATAAAGAAAAGCTAAAAGATAGGTGTTGTTTATAAGGTTCAATAACACCAAATATTCCTCACAAATCCATAATGTGTATTAGAATTGCATTGTAAACAGATTTTAAAAAGAAGTTAAAAAACAAAGTAGTTATCAAATACTTGTACTCTCATTGCATGTGTATTGGAAGTTGTTTGTTGTTTTTTGTTTGTTTCTTTGTTTTTACGGTGACTGTTGTCCTTCTGTGATCAATATTTGGCTTCTGTAGAACTGCAAGTAATAGTCCAGAATTGATTATGGTTGCCGTGAAAAAGTTCTCTATGGAGCAGTCAAATGTGAATGTTAACTGCTGTTAGTAGTGCATTTTTGATAGAACAGTTTAGATTTCTCAATTTAAAACATTAGAAAAAGCTTGTTAATTCAACAGACTGTCAGTTTGTCCCATGCCATATAATATCACCTAAGTATTCTTCAACCGTTCTTATCTTATTCTAATAGCATAGTAATGACATATTGATTAGATAGCACAGTCTTAGTGCCCACATGTAAACAAAGTGATCCTTAATTCTTTATGACCTGAACTATTTGTGGTATGCAGAGATGCCAGCTGAGACTTTGCAAATTAACACGTCATCACTGGAGTTTCCCAGATTGCCAGCCTCTCGTGTTGGTGTGGTTGCTGATAGCTGCTCAAGGCATGTTCTTCTTCCTTTCTCTTCCTTACTGGTAGAGTGCTTGGTTTTGAGTATGATCTGCACACACGCATGTAACTCCTAAGAATCTCAGAGGTGTGTGCACGGGAAGAGATTATGTGATAGGTATCATATGGTGCAATGGACTCTGGCTTCATGTTTTTATCTTCCTTCTTGTAAAGAAAGTATGTTCAAATGACAGTTTGTTGACAGATTGTCTTCACCAGTCGAGAAACTAGTGAAGACCGATATGCTGGCTTCTGTGCCACTGAAATGCGTCATGAAGTCATGTAAATCGACGTGTAAGGAAACAAAATATTTCATGAGATTACTGAATCAAATGGAAAAGCCCACAGATCACAAAGCATGGCTTCTTAGCATGTTAAGACTACAGAAAACTGTGGCTGTTGGCTCCTGAGACAATTTTGTCAAAATGGATTTGAATTCATAATGTGCCAAAGTGAGACAATTGCTGAGACAGTAGTACTGATGAAAATGCTTTTAAAGACCTTGAAAGAATGAGGAAAAGGAGAACCTACTGACGATCTACTGAAAAATTACAGTTTACAAACCAAACCAGGAAAGAAAATACAGATATGAGTACTCCTAACTTCTAGGACTTCTAAGCTTCAAAACACAGTGCTGAATATTTTGGGTATTTCACGGAAGCTCTCACTGGTACCTGTAAGTGAATTTGTATATGAAGCAGCTGGATTGCTGCTTTATGTCTTTTATCTGTGTGTTCAAGTTTGATTTAAATGAGAACATCATGCAAGTCTGTGAGAAACCATTTTAAAACAGGAGAGGCCAGACTATGAAAAGATAGGTACAATTATATTCATCTGAGATCAGTACATGATACAGTGAGAAAGTTCATAAAAAAACCCAAGATCATGTGGGCTCTGATTTTCAAAGGCACTTAAATGAAGCATCGAGGTCTCATTGTGTTTCAATGGGTTTTTAGCAGTTTTGTTACTCTTTTATTCATGGCCAAGCACTGGTATTTCAGAGTGAAAACATACATAGCAGGAGATGCTCCTGGGATAAAAGTGCCTGTTACATGGACCTTATCATTAATTCATAACTCTTCATGTATACAAGAAGTCCATATTCTGCATTGTGATTGATATTCAGGTATACATAGTGTCTTGAAGTGAGATAACATGACACTAATTTAACTTTGAGAAAACAAAAGCATGAATCGAGGACATGAGAATCTATTTTGTAAGTGCTGCTTACATCTTCTTAGCCAGAAACAAATGAAATATATTAGTATGGTCTCAGCTACAATCTGAGCTTCCAGCATTAATTGGAACTTAAACATTTTTAGCCTTTCATGTTACTCTGTGTGAAAGCAAAACAAGCGATGATTGATTCATCCCTAATAGAACAGAGCTTATAGTTGTTAAGTTGTTGCATCATTCTCTCTTAACCTTTTAGAAGTACATATGATTGCAGTTTTGGCATGTGAAATTCCTGTAGAAGTAGTAAAGCATGAAAAAAATGGGGGAAAAGAAGGAAAAATGTGTGTTCTATTGAGTGCAAAGTTGCTTTTCCCATTAATTTCAAGAGTGTCCGTATTTAGCCCTGATGTGCTCAAATATTTGTTCTCGGTTAATGTTTTTACCAAGTCAGTTGATTTTTCAAGGGTATTTAAACATGAAAATATAATTTTGCTTCCCTATGTGCACATAGACATCATAGGAGAGGGTGCAGTGCTCATAGCTGTCCTTCGATCTTAAAAAGGATCTCTTTCAAGTACCTGTGGAAATGTGCTCCTCTGCCAAGCCTCATCTGAATGCCTGACTGAAGCCTGAAGCTATAGAAGGGTTCTGTCAGTCTGAATTCCTGTGCTACCTTCCTCTTCACCCTGCTGTGCATTTAGAAAGACAGTCTGTTTTCTTAACAGTAAAAGATGTGGAAAATGTGCTGAAGTTTGCTGAAAGGAATTTAAAAGGAAATATTTTTGTCTTGGCATGTAGCGCAGTTGTAAGAAGAATCGTTCTGATGACACCCATCTGTTGCAGATTAAAATAGGCTGGAATCGAGGATTGTGAAGAGAGTTAGTACAGCGTGATAAGTAGGGTGACCAAAATAAATGCATCGAAGTGGATTGGGTGACTGAAATAAATGGCTTTGTCAATCTGTATTAATAAGCTGAAAGTGGGAGGCTTCTGGGATATTCTCAGGATGTGAAAGAGTGATTTTCACCTGGTGTTTCTGGCAGGGAGGTGAAATTACGAAAATCATGCTCAATCAGAGGTGTTTCAGTGGAACACCAAGTACTAGTCCAATAGTGTGCACACCCTTCTGTGCCTCTCTAATTATGTCCCCAGAAAACAGGCTTTTACAGTTATTAATCTGCTTTTTGAAACACACTCCTTCTCTGTTTATTTTTTTAAAGTATGAAAATTGTTACTCTGTGTGTGTTCTCAAATGTTTATTCTGTTTAATCATTACTACTTTTGCACAAGATATTTTTCTCCTGGTATCACCAGTTGCATTATTAGCCAGTTTACCTGTGTGTAGGTTCACATGTGGGTGAACATCAAAGTGTATGCTGGTTTCAAATAGCTAATGTAATTTCATGCTATAACCGTAAATAAAGGCAAAACTGGCACATTCCTTGCTCCCTTGCTTAACAGTACTTCCCACAACCTAGCTGAAAAAATGAAAACTTTTTTTTGTTTTTTTTTTTTCTTAACCTATAAATGCTAATGGGACTTTAAATGCAAATGTATGAATGCAGGCAGGCTAGGAGTGAGCATATTTACAGCATTATCCTGGATTTAGATACTCAGGCTTGAGTACTTCATCCGCTTTGTTCTATGGTTAGCTACACTGGCAATGCTACCCAGTTTTGTGGGAAGTTTTTTCCTTTAGCATGCCCCATTTCTGTGTCACAGCTGATAAAATATATCCACAGGACTTTTTTGCTCTTGTATATTGTTTTTTCTCTAGTGTGTACCTCTCTGTTAAGCCAGTGTGTGTGCACGAATATGCATTGTAGTCATGTAACTTTTAATGACAAGTACAAATCCAAAACCAATATGTTTTGTTAAGTAGCATAGCCAATAACATAATTGATTATTATTTTGTAGAGTTTTGAGCATATATATATAAAACCCAAAAAACTGTGGCTAGTAAGTTGACACTTGTTTTTCTTGTTGCTAGTATCAGTGACTATATTTTCTGGTTTTTCATTCGTTCTTCATAAATTCTGAACTTAAGCAATCATCGAACTATTTTGTTTGCTCTGACAGGTCTGCAGTTCTTTTGTGCCAGTATTACCTTGTTTAAGTATGTATATGCTCATTAATGCAGATACAATGCAAAGTCAGTTCTCTTCATAATTTTATTCTCCTACAGCATAAAACGTAGTAACCTTTCACTGCTGATGAAGTTGTGCTCTCTTTTAAGCAGGAGCTAACTAGAGATTGTTTTCTTCTTTTTACAGTCTGACAGCAATGCAAGCTTTCTCCGAGCTGCCAGAGCTGGAAACCTGGACAAAGTAGTGGAATATCTGAAAAGTGGAATAGACATTAACACATGTAATCAGGTAAGATATCTGAAGGACAGAAGTTGCAAGAGTGAGTTGCAAGAAACTCCCCTCAAAATCTATTTTGTTCAGGTTAGCTTACTTCATACAGAGGTTTTGATTCATCTCGAGCTTCGTCTTCAGTCTTGTTCTTCAGTGGTATCTTTCTACAGTAAACTAACAATGTCCATAAAATCATGATGCTTTTAGAAAAGCTTTGCATTAGAATTTTCAGGCTTCTCCTTCCTGCCAGTTCCCCACAGGTATGGATACGTAAGTTGGTGAAGTACCTATAATCAACACTTAAGGTGTGCTGTGGTAGTCAAACATGAATGAATCCGCTATTGTGATGTTCCAGTTCTAACCGAACCACTGAGCATATGTATATAGAGTTGCATTCCTCAAAATACTCAAGTTATGCAAAAAAAGCTCTAGTTGTGGAAGTTATTCTATTATGTAGTATTCTTTGGATACAGGTAAATACTATGATAAAATACGCCTGGATAGCAAGTTGAAGGTTCTCAGTAATTCCAGTTGGTTTCTTTGTAGAAAGCTACAGTTGAGATGTCTGAAAGCATCTGTGTTCTGCAAAACCCACCACCTCCCTGGTCTGCTTGGCTTTGTATTGCTGTAACAGAATGAGATTGATTGTCCTGAGACACACTAAGAGAGATGTTTCTGCTCCTAATGTAAATTGTGTCCAGGAGCTGAGCTGCTGGTTGCCCTGGATGAACCTATTGCAAATAAATAAAATATTTAGGAAATACAACTGTATTTAGCTTTGGAATTAGTAAAGAAATTATATTATGACTCCATTAAGCTGTGACAGCTAATAAACGGCTCTCCAGGGCAGCCGGAGGAAAAAAAGGCTGTTGGAATAGCATTTCTAGTTTTTATTTATTTTTTTTAACAACTGAGGTAAAATGTACACATTTTCCAAGTCGATCATCAGGCTGAAAGCTTGAGTTGTTTCCTGCTCTGATATATATGAATGTGGGCTTTAGAAGCCATAGGTTTCTAAGGCAGCAAACAAATGTTACTAAAGCATGGGTGTTCTTTGGTAGCAAGAGCAATAAGGTCACATGAAATCTGAAATCTTAGTTTTTGTCAAAGAATTTTAAGAAAGTTGTTGGGCAGTATGCTCTGGAATAGTACCCTGCCAGCAGTGCTGGTGGTGAATTCCCCAGTCTCTGGAATTTGGGTTGAAATTACTGTCTCTCTGAACCCTCCTTGAAGAAACCAATATTTTGGTTTCTTCTTTGATATCAGGAGGCCACTTCTATGAAAATCGTTGGAGAATTGATTTAGAAACCTGTAAGGGAATTGCTTTGGAAGGGCAGAAAGAGTTCTAATGAGTTTTTCAAAGACAGTATATATACATCATCATCTTGCTTTTTTTTTACTTGTGGTGTACCTTAAACTTATAATAATAAGAAAGACCTTTCTACTGTTTTAACCAGTCTCTTTTGCATTTCTGGTGCATCTTTAACTTCAGTGGTTCAGTTCTAATGATGATATCCTTGGTCTGTTGGTTATTTAATGACCAAACCCCTTCCTGGTCTTGATAACAATTTAGAAGGGATATTTCGGAACTCTGTAGTTAGTGCGTGACCTCAGATATCTTCAGTGGGTTCAAAAACACTCCTTCATTTTGAAGTTCAAAGGAAGCAGGAGGAGGTTTTGCACCCCACAATGCCAGCCTCCTCCCTTAGGAGCGGTTGCTGGAACTGTAGAGGTAATTGCTGCGCTAAGATCAAATCCAATTCCAAATGTGGATTCACGTAATAGAAAGAGCAGTGTACTCTCTGGACATTATAGAAATATTCTAAACTACTTAATCACACTGAAAGCAGTATGGTCAGCCAATTGATTCTCCTTAGCCACCCCACACAAAGCACCTGATCCCCTGTGACCTGAGATGCGGAAGTCTGAGGTTTCCCTTGCTATTTTTGGGAGATCTCAGCCCGTAAGTAAACATTCAGTGGGTGGTATTTTCAGCTGACTAGCTAACTTGTGTCCAAGCAGATTAAAATCTTATCGCTCACTTGCATTAGCAATGCAATTCTTATTACCCTGAGATGGTTAGAGAGAGTAGCGATGGTTTTTAACCTTGTTTCACAAAACTACAAACTTAGATATGTTCTTATCAGTACTTAGATATGTTTTTGTCTCTGGTTAATCTTCTCTATAAAATAAATTGTTTCACATATTGTTATAAAAGGGTACTTAAACTTTCTGCTTAAAATACTACCTCCCCTTTCAGGAAAGTTATTACTGCTGTAAAAATATACTGTTAAAGTTTCACTGTTTATATGACTGTAAGGTGATAGAATATTTTAGCTTGGCTCTTTTTTAAGTCTGTTGTATAAATCCAATTACTTTTGCTTCACAGCATAGGGAACTGCATTTGCAATGCTTATTTAAGTGGCTAGTACCATCAAATTTAATAGGGCTGTAACTGTGACTTAAAATAAGTATGCAAGTAAGTGTCTGCATCAGTCCTGAAAAAGAGCTTGACATTCTGGTGAAATCAATGGCATTTCTTTGAAGGGACGCTTGAAAGCTCCAGACGTATGGTGTCCAACTTTCCCCTAACTTTTAGCCAGATTTGATCAAAATTACCATTAACTGGACAATAGCTACCAATTTTGAAAGTAAAATTGCTTAAAGGATTATTTTAAATAGCATTAAAATCAGTAAATTATTCAATAGAAATGTCACATAAGCTGTTTTGTGACTCATGCATCATGAGATGGACTAAAATTTTAGCATGCCATCTAAATAGAAACTTCAAAGATTACTCACCTTCATAGACTAAAGCATCAGGTTCAACTTCTTGGCAGCACAGATTATTCTGTTTGACTCCCACAATGGACAAGCTGTAAAGAACAAGAGTTCCTGGTGAAAAGGTGCAGGTTTTCAGGGAAAGTCTGGGAGCAGAGAAGACTGTGAAGATGCTGCCCCTGACATACATTTGACTGTACTATCTGTCTTGGGCAAGGGTTCTGTGAAGAACAACTGTTAATGAAAGGTGTCATTACTGTGGGATCCTTGGTTACACTCCCATATCCCTGCATGTAGTGACTGTAAGAAAAAAACTCCTGTGCTTTGTCTGTGTTTGAGAACATAAGGAGTGTATCCATGCTGTTAAACGACCTGCCTCCCAAGTTTCAGCCTTGAGTCCTCGTTCCCTAATCATCCATGCTCTATTAGTTGGCTCTTGGGCTCCTTCTGCATAAAGCAGCTGGGGTATTCTCTGAGATGAGACCTGGGAGCAGTGCAGGGGGTGCTCAGCCCAGGGGACCGGTCTCATGAAGCAGGGGAAGCCTGTGCTGGGGGAACTGCTGCTCCTCTGAGCAAACCTTGGCTCCATAAGCCTTGTCTCAGACTGTGAGCCATGTTGTGCACAGCTTACTTAAAAGAAAAAAACCCAAACCAACAGTAAAAACACCCCACAACCCAAGGAAACCCAAACCTCCTTATGGGCTGCTCAGGCTGCTGTGGGGACACCGAATGCAGGCAGTGTGAGCTGTGCTGTGTTGTGCTGCTGGCGGCTGGGGCACAGGGGCACAGAGAGCCAGTGCTGACATAGGAATTCACAGCATGGGGGACAGGTTTTTTTAAGTTTCTTTATATTCTCAAGAACTCTAAGTCCTTACTTCTGTGAAAAAAGTACGTGTTCCATTTTAAAACTACATTTAAGTCCTAGTTAATTTAGTTTAAGTGTGGAGCTAAGTACTACTCTGAAGAAGGCTGTTTTCCTGAACTGGAGCTTTATACTATCCAAATGTTATCTATGCCACCAAGAAAGCCTCCACAGAATTCCTTGCTTCTTTTCTGATACTTACATGCTGACATTCAGACTGGAGAAATGTCAAACCTAATTAAAAAGTCCACAATTGTGGACACTATTTATTTTGGAAAGAGTAGATGGAAGAATAAGAAATGAAGTAACCTAAAATATTTTGAGACATTACCTTCCCTGCTGAAGAAAAGCTGCAGATGATTATAGTAGGCATGTGTCAAATGGAGTTTAGGATACAAAAGGGAGAGTGGTTCTGGTGCCTGTGCCAAGGAATTTAATGATGAGCAGAATAAGAACTCGGGCATTCCATGTGCTGCTTAATGAAAACACATGGTAAGATTCTTGTCTTACTGTCTAGGAGAAAGTCTCCATTAAATGACCTACTGTCAAGAAAAAACTTGCTGAGTTATATGGGACACAACTGGTCAGCTTCAAGTTCTCTGGCTAGGAGAGAGTAAATTTATACTCAAGTTCTTATATTGAAATAGATTCAGCAAATTTTATGTCTCAGAATTATAGAATCATTTAGGTTGGAAAAGACCTTTAAGATCATTGAGGCCAACCAATATTATCAAAAAGGATCAGCCCCAGGACAGAGCACAGTTAATATGATAATTACTTTGAAAGATGACGTCTTTCTTCCAGTGTTCATAGTCTTTGCTTGCTGTGAGAGGAGTACAACTAGAGTTGCTGCAGATTTTTCTTGTGTTGGAAGTGCTTCCCTTCTGCAGCTGACTGGCAAGAGCATGTGAACAGTATATTGCAAAGCAGGGCTTCTTATACATTGACACTGTATGGGTAAAATGAAAGCTGGACGAATGCAATGTCTGGGTTAATTTAGGAATTGTTCTAGACAACATGTAGTGTTTTGAGCTCTCGACAACCAGTACAAACCAGAAAATGCTAAAATAACCCCTGTGCATCTATAAATAAAATTAATGTCTAATTTAGATTGTCTGAGCCCTGTTAGCCAGGAAAAACTTCTATCTGTGCACTGGATAATCTGTTTCCATGAAGACCCTGATGAAAAACTGATAGCCATTGGAAATCTCTGATTCCTTTAAAGCTATTTTCCTTATGTTACAGATGTAGTTATTTTAGGACATGGTTGCTATTTCTAGTTTATGTAGCAAGAGAAAACATCTTGCTTTTGAATCAATATTTAAAATGTTGACTAGCAAAATGAACTTTAATTTTACAGTAAGCATTTATGCAGCCCATAGTTGAGGAAGTTAGACTCTAAAATCTGACAAAGCTAAGGGTTCATCAGCTGAGGGCTGTGTTTTGAAACAGAATTGGTAATACAAAAGGCAACATACAGTAATGTTTTCCCCATCTTGTCTTCAGAGGCTTGTCAGTTTTCATGGTGATAAAAGTTACTTTCTTGGAAGGAAAAATTTATGATGGATTTTGGCATTTGTTTTGATGAAGTCTTCTGTATTCACAAGGAATGTATGTGAAGGCAGATACCTTGAACAGAACAAGTTTCAACTATTAGGTAGTTTTGGGGGGCTGCCAGCTCAAAGGCTTTTTAAAACTTTGGTCTGTTTGACTTTTGCTCTCATTTTGTTGGCTTCATTATAATTCGAGTAGTGTCTTTATTGCTTCAGTTACAGTGAGACAAAGCACTAGCTATTAATTACTCCCTTATTTAGTCCAAATAGAAAGCAGTGAACTCTCCCTGTAGTGCTAACTATAGACTGAAGTAGCACTGTAGTCATAATGAGGTCGACAGTATCACACGTTGATGTCACTCAGTAGGTTAATTCATTTTCATGAATTTATCTTCTATAAAGCAACATAAAGGGAGAGTTTTCATAGTCTGAAATAATTTTTTCCTTTTCAAACATCTACTTTATTTCTTTGTGATATTTTTAGGAAAATCTTTATCTTTCGGACTTGAGAATGCCATGCCCAGCTCTCTAATGTGCCCTTTCCCAAATCCTTCTTGAAAAGATGTTGGTCACGTGCACTTTTTACTTCCCCATGAGATTTATTCAGAGGAGAGAATTTGCAGCAACCTTAGACTGACATCTATTAGAGATATGGAGAAAAGGGTGTGACATTAGCAAAGACTATGATATTGCTTTTTAGTCTCAACTTCTGCTGTTGAGCACAGATGCCTTCTTAACTCTGTCAAAGCGCATAAGAGTTAGTATGATCATGTAGAATTACTCACAATAGCTTTGTCATTTTCTTTGTTTTCGTAATTTATGCTTTGCTTTTGGCCCATTAGTCTATATAGGCCTGTGAACACAGCATCAGTGGAAGAAACTTTGTAAAAGTACATTGCATTTAATGCTTCAAGAGAATGTCAAAACATTAAAAAAAAAAACCTAAATTTTTGACTTGTTTTATTTTTGTTGACTGTCATGATGTTTTTTCTGGCAGTTTCTTAAATGCCATTCTAACCTTGTATAGCGAAGGCAAGAGTAATTAGAAACTCAAATGTTTGCAAACCTTCCTGGAAAGTGTTGCGTCTCAACTTCCATCAGAGTCAATGGGAGTTATAAGGTGTCAACCTCTTAGTGTAAAGGAAAGAAGAGGATTAATTTTGTTAATATGCATCCTTGCATCGTAATATTCTCAAAGATCTTAAGTACTTAGTATCTTCAAACTGACATAAACTTCGGAAAAGTAAGAATTATTATATTAACAAGGGTTGTTTTCTTTAGTGCAAAGACCATTACATACAGAAGTAACACAAGCCAATGTTCACTTTTTTCTCGGTTCCTTCAAACACTTTATTTCCCCCATCAATACATTTTCTGTTTGGCTTATACTTCCCGCCAACTTTCACCAGTAGAAGGTGAGTAAAGCTTTCCAGGACTACTAGGTTACTGTCTGTACGTGTCACAGCTGAGCTTAGATGGGAGTGTCAGTGAAGCTGTAGTAACGCTAGACAACTGCTGGGGCTTATTTGGTCTTTTTAAGCTGACCTAAGGCAATACCACTATAGGTGAAACCTTGCCCTAGTGGTGTGATCATGCTTCCATGTCATGCTCTCCCTAGCACTGGCCAGGAGTGTGTGTGCAGCCTCATACTGAATGACTGAGGGACCTGACCTGCAGAAAGGTGGCTGGAGATAGAAATGAGCAGAGGAGAGGACAGGAGAAGCAGAAGCACTTCTGATAGCTTTGCTGACCTCACTGATATAAGATGTTCTTTGAACTATAGATTGATCTGCTGTTCTGCCAAGAAGTCTCCTTTCTGTGGGGTCGGTTTGCTTGGTGTAACAGGGTTCAGCAGAAATAGTATAAGCCATTATTGCTGTTGGATGTAACAGTGGTCTGGGTGATGTGCCAGAAGGAGTAAATAGCACAACAGGATTAGCGCCACACCAGGCAGCAGCTGAAGAACTTCCATTCCATGTAGGGACCCTTCCATAAGGCAAGTGGGTTCAAAGGCATGGACTTCCTTGGGTGATTTTCAGACAATAGTAGTGAGACAGTCCTACGGAAAAAACATGCCAGATATTCAGTTAACTTAGAAAAGAGTGGTGATTTCTAGGACTTTACAAGAAATCTGTGAGCTTTTGTGATGTGGTGAAAATATGTAGGGTGACACTATAATAAGCACTGTGAGCAGTAGTGGGGTGTGTGTGTGTGCATTGGTAGCACTCTACGGGGTATGAACTGCTGATGCCTCTAGCTCAGTGGTAAAAGAGAAAAAGAACTGAGGGAATGACGCTCTGCAGGAAAGCACTTGAAGAGCCAAGCTCGCAAAGCTTAGTATTGTGTTCTTTTATGAGAGTTAGAATTACAAATAAGCCTCTAAAAGAAAGGTAGCTATGGTATTCATATGCTTTGCGGGGAGGAGCAAGTCCCTATGCGGTACAGTTTTGCTTAGCAGACAACTAATTTCATCTCCCCCCACATACAACTTTTTGGTGGGCATGGGAGTGAAAAAGGGAAGTGTTAGAAACCTTTGTTGTTCTAAAATACAAGAATCCAGTTGACAGGAACGGAGGAGTTGCATTGATTAAATCTGAGCTTCCATAATCATAAGTAGCAGGGATCAGCAATGTGGGCTGGGAAATAATTACAGCATTGGTTCTGATTATGGAGGAACAAAGCTTGCTTTAAGGCTTCAGTCATGCTGGCCCTCAGCATTTAAAGTGTAGTGCTTGCTTTCTACTATTGCTTGCCCTGGATTACTTTATTTAAGCAATGACAGAATTTAAATGTCTAAAGTAGGAACTGTATTTAGGCTATAGTTTCTTTCTGTACCCTTTTTACTGGACCTCACTGTATTAATTTTGCTTATGTTTTAATTTTTAATAAATGAAAAGATCATATGTTGCAAAGAAACATAATCTATGCAACAATATTAGCTTTCAGCTGCTTAATGTGGTATCATTAGATATGTGTCTTAGAGTTACAAATACAGACATTTTAAGAGATTGCTACTGATTAAGAAGTGGGATGGGCCTTGCTTTCTCCAGACTTTGGCACTCAGTAAACTAAAAAGCTTGCCATCAACTTTTTGCATTCCGAGGCATTTGTGTGCAAATAATTTGTGGAGGTCATGTAATATTGCTGTTTGTGGAATTCAGTCTGCTCATCGAGAGTGAAAAAGGTTAATAACATGTCATAGCAATATGTCAGCTGTGTACAACTGCAAGGAGTCAAAGTTACTGTTCATACTTTCATAGAAAGTGTTGATGACTGAATCTGTGAGATTAGATATGAGAACAGGTCTTTGTTCTCAAACAAGACGACTGCTGTGTGTTTCCTCACAAAATACTGTTTCAAAGCTTTAAGCCACTGTAGGTAGTAATTATGGTTATTTAATACTCAGTTGTGCTTCAAAAACAAGAAAGATTAGAATTTTCTGAAATGTTTTCAACCTGCAAAAACTTTACTGACATGTACAGTGTTCCTCATCTTGATGATTATGGTCAACCTCAACACATAATTTTGGCTAAAGATATATCCCTGTTCCAGGGCACAGCACTACTGCCACCCCTGGACCCTGCAGCTCAGTAGTAAGAGTGTTCCTCTGGAACAAAGAAGATGTGGTTGCTGCTGCTTAACCCACATAATGGGATTTGAAACCACATTTCTCATTAACGTTTCCTAACTACCAGGCTGCACAAGGATATTCTTCTTGTGGCAGCATGTGAATGTATCTTTCCTTCAGTTCTTTTGCTTTTTTCATAGTTGCACTTCTGAATTTGACCACAAAATGTGCCTGTGCTGCTCATGTGAATGCAGAATTAGATGGAGTTACTCAGAAATGCATTTGGATTGCTGTGTCTGCGGCCGTTGGACCCGCTCCCATTAAATGCCTCCTGTAAAGTGCTAAGTGCTTTAAAATCCTACTGGGACTTACAGGCTTGAGCTCCCTCTGTGGATGGACAAAGAAAAGACCAGAAAGCTGCTTGTTTTTTTTTGTAATCTAAATAACTGCTTAGAGGCAAATAAAGTCATAGGAATTACACAGTGCTAAACTTGCTGCAAGTTACTCAGATACCTGAGTATTGCTTATGATGCCTGCAATATGGAAAACAGCAGAATGCTTCAGGGCAATAGCAGTATCTGTTGCTGTCACCTGCCTGATGTACTGTGAAAAATACCATAGGATTCTGAAATACAAGTTGGCAATTCAGTTAAAATAGACTGTCATGTTATATTTTTCCTTTGGGTAGAACAGGGATATTAGGAAGAGGAAGATTCAGTTTCCATGGCCAAAATTAATGAGACAAAGTATTCTATTCCCATTTAATATGAAAGGGATTTAGATGTTTACCTTCTTAGGCTGCCTTTTTTGAAACTCCTAGCACTTCATTAAATTTCTTTTCCTTTTTGAATGAGGTTACAAAACCTTGAAGTTTAGTGAAGACTTGCTCATCAGAAACCAGCAGATGTAATAAGTCAAGGATCAATGTAATTTGCAAACCATCTATAATCATATCTATCTATCTATATGTATACATATAATTGCGTATAGTCTAGTTGTGTTTTTGGTCTTCTGTCTGATACCAGTTATCCTGGTGGAAGGGAGGAGAGCCCAGGGTTCAGGAAAGCTACATCAGCCTGGAATAATCCTGATTCAATAAACATATCTTGTGTAAATTTAGCTAAGTCCTGTGATTTCTCTGTGATGGTAATACCTCAGTGTGGCTAGATAAGGTTACAGTAAATAGAAGGCAGATATGCACTCAAATTTTGAAATAATGGGCTCCATGGAAATACCCAAGGGAGTAGTCTAGGGAAATGTGAAGCTATCAGAAAGGAAGGAATCTTTTATGGATACTCACTGGATGAAAAATACAGCTTGTTTGGATGTCTTTGTTGCTATGAGAAAAATGTCATTGGAGAAGTTTGTCACACAGTGCCTTGGCTTAACTAGCCAAGTCCAAAATATCTGACTTATGTAGACAGACAGCTAAGAGATGTAATAGTATTCCAGCTAATAATCTTCTTATAGCAGAGTAAGGTAGGAATGTGTATCTTCAGAACTGATATTTGTAATTGATATGGCCCTTGTGCTTACAGAATGGACTCAATGCTCTGCACCTGGCGGCTAAAGAAGGCCATGTGGGACTGGTACAAGAATTATTGGAAAGGGGGTCAGCTGTGGATTCTGCCACTAAGGTAACTCATGCATGCCTGTAAGTTTATTCACAAAAGGAAAAATCAAATACATGGGAGAAATTTAGAGAAAAAAATAAAGTACAAAACAAGATAATATAAATACTTCACTGATACTGGAAATGTTTTCAGTTTTTCATTATTTCCAATGACGAGTCTCCATTACAGAGAGAGTGAATATAGCTAAAAATAGTAGATTTATTAAAAAATCTGTGAAAATTGGTAATTGCCTGTATCAAATCCAGAGCCTTTTCACTCAAGGACACAATGGAAAAAAACACCTGTGTGATAATTTGTTTTGGCTTCAGCCTTTTCGCAGACAAGCACATGCGTATGTCAAAAACATTGAATCAGTGTGTTATTTGTCTATGGATGGTACATTCCTTGTCATTGGCCAGATTTGTTGCTTTGAACAATGGAGTGTTTGACTCCTAGTGCCTAGGTTGTCTGGCTGTGCTTAGCCTTGGACTCAGTTATGACCACTGTGTTCCTGCAGCTCACTTTTTATTTTTTATTATGATTTCTGATGGACAGGCTCTGCATCAAAGTTCAACATTGATCCTCAGCTCAGAGAGCTTCTTGCTGAACTTGTGATTTCCATCATTGGTGGAAAGACGTTCCCTCTTTCAAAAATCTCTTTAAGTCACCCCTCAGTGAAGCTGTTAGTAGAACCACCTGGTTCTAGATAGGATTTGTGGGCTTGATCTGGATTTATGAACCTTGATTGTTTAATAGAGCCTTTTAAATATCACTGCCAGGAAGAGTGATTGGCCTGGAAAAAATACAAAGCTTTTACAAAAGCAGTGGCCTACGGCACTGCTGCTGTTTTGTGAGAGATGATTTTTATTGTGCAGTGCATCTCTTAAAGTTAATGCCTTTCAAAAATGCACATTTTAATTTTATGCCAATCAGAGAAAAGAAAAAAGGTTTATCTTCTGTGTTTAGAAGATTGATTTTTGTTACTTAACCGTCAGATCTTCCTTTTGGGTCTTGTACTGGGAAATCTCATTTTACATGTGGTTCACAGATTGAATTTCAGGAGTCCTAGACTTCAGCTACCTTCTACAGGGCATGATCTCTGGACCTGAATGCAAAAGACCTGTTAGTCCATACTAAACTTTACCTATAACTTTGTTTCATGCCCCAATCAGATGCCATAATTTAACTCAGAAATTATGTTAGGCTGTTAGGGTTACACAACCACTCAAATCTTTGTGGCTGCAACTACCAGTTCTGTCCCCTGTGATGTTTATGGGACATCGTGGAACTGCAATATAAAATTGTACTCAAAAAATGAATGTTATAAAGAACTGCTGGTTGAAATTATTCCTAATGAAGGGTAATGTCTTTCGTTTTTCCCTCCCTGCAACAGAAAGGGAATACAGCCCTGCACATCGCATCCTTAGCAGGACAAGCTGAAGTTGTCAAAGTTCTCGTTAAGGAAGGAGCCAATATTAATGCACAATCTCAGGTATGATGCTGTTTTCCCTTCTCTCTTCTAAAAGTTATTTGAACAAATTTGTAAGATAGATCTGAGATGTTAGGCAGTGATTCCAAACATCCAAGCCTGACAAATCAATCAAATTGAGGCTTACATAGCATTCACTGGTAAGTAGAATAAAAGTAAGTAAAAAAAAAATTGTCAGATTAATAATTTGATTAATGTTTTGTAAATGCTACCTTAACTATGGCAACTGTCTGTAGCTATGCAGAACTGAACAGATGGTATAGATGAGGACTTTATATGATAGAGAAACTGCGTCTTTCTGAAGAATCTAGTCAGCTTGTGACATTCACAGAAGTAAATCATCGAGCTAACTAACTGTTCAAATTGAGTCCTAGTGCGTCACTCAGTGACCAAAAATACCATTTTTGAAGTAATTGTACAAGCTAAGATGATGAGAAAAATAAGTCAAGCTTCAGGGTTAGATAAATTTGAATTAAATTTTCCTAGTACTTAGTGTCTATAGGCAAGATAGTGGCCCTTGCCTTAATCTTGTTGAGTTATATGAACAAAAGAGAGCAATCTGATTGAACAGTGCTGCTGGGAGCTACCTTGGTTCAAGAGAGTTTCAGGAAGCGTATCTGGGCCTCTGTGAGATGCTTTTCTCAATCCTGTTCTGTTGTGCATTCCCTGATCATCAGGAACACAGATGAGTTTGTAAAGTGTTTTCATATGTCAGAGTCCATCCTAAGTCTGGCTCGCTCCGCATCTTGCTTGCCCAGACCTGGCAGGGTTTTTTGCTGTTTGCTATTACAAATTTATGATGGACAGTGTAAAGTAAGTAGAAAGCAGATGAACGAATGGGTTTCTAAAATGAATCATTTTTTCTGTACCTTCATTACTTTTTAAGATGAGAGAGATATTGAAAAGATCTTTAAGCTGTCTGACTCCAAGATTTTTTAAAAATATTTTCTTTATTATGCTTTTTTGCCCCAAACTGACTGCTAAAGAGCTGTCTCAGAACAACTGATGGTCTGTTACTGCCCATGCTCTATTTCCATTAAAGACAAGAGTTGTCATAATTCCATTGCTCAAAAATGTAGCAAACTCCTTTCATAATGGCCTAACTGGATGATTTCTGCATACATTTTTCAGCCTTTCATGTGTATAAGAAGGAAAAGTGATGTCTTTAATGTTAGGACTTTGAGCATGGTAAGAGAAATAATTGTAAAAATGATACTTTCATGAAGCCTTATCCCTCCAAAAAGTCTTCATAAAGGCTTCTCTTTATGCTGGAAAAAGAAATGACATTTCTAAATTAAAAAAAAAAAAACAAACAACACTTGCTATAATTGGAAATTGTTTTCACAGGTATTATTTTATACATTCTTCTAGTTTTGAACACACTTATTTCTAGCACTGGATGTTTTGTGTAACATACACAGACCTGTTAACAGGCATTTGCTACTTGAATTAATTTAATTCATCTGATGAATGACATTTTTTCCCCACTGCTGCTCACTGGTTGCCTCCAGAGAGGGCAAATTCAAACTGCTGTCATATCTATGCCCTGGATTTGTGCCGCGTTATCTTAATTAAGTCCCATTGACTTGAACTGGAGAGCAAGTCCTTAACGCAGCGTGATCCAGCTGCAGGGGCCTTTTGTTTGCATCTTTCTGGTCTGTTGCACTCTTCGAGAAGAGGTAGATAAGAGCTGCTGGAGCATATGAGGTTTGGGTGGCCGGATTGCTCCTCGATCAGGCAGCAGCTGCTGCTGCCGTGGAGGGTGCGAGGGGCCGGCATGGGGAGCAGCAGGTTATGGAGCTCCTGGTTTCTGTGTTAAGCCTTCCTGGCCTGGTGTTCCTGGCTCTGCTTGCTTCCAGAGCAGCCCAACTTTCAGAGGCTCTTGCTGCTGCTGCTGCTGAGGGGGAGGTTGCACTGGAAGGTGTCCCTTGGTTGGGACTGCTCAGTCACACAGTTTCCAGGTCGCAGCGCCGTCGGTAGCACAACAGTAAACATCTGCACGTAGAGGAAGAGGCAGATGACCTGGATCCGTCGTCTTTTTGGTAAACATTGAATGCACTTGGGTAACGTCTACTGATATTCAGCATGTTGAATAGTATTTGTGTGTGGGCATTCACACACACATTGCTGTGTAGCTAGTGGTTTGAATAAGAATGAACACGTTGCCTCTATGATGGGTGAAAAGGATGTATTTTTTTTAGTTGGAGCTCTGAACAGACTCCTAAGAATTTGGGTCTAATACTGATTTGCCAGAGGCTTGAATAGAATGAGGGTAATGAATGCCGTGTTCCTACTCAAGATTGCCTTGACATACTCAAGAATCACATGTGTCATAGACAACAAATAAATTAGCAAAAAGAAAAAAGAGTAGAGAAACATCAACTTCAAAATTAATAAAGGATAGGTAGGCACTTGATTTATGATAACAGGTCAAGAAGTATTCAAGCAAACCTAATGACAGCTGGTCAAAAAAGAAAAATATGGAGTTACATAGAAAAGGGAAAAGAGAATAAGCAGATTATGCTTGAATACTCAAATACTAAAGTTTTTTTCAGGGAATATTTCAGTGATGAAAAGATTAAGAGAAAAAAATCGTATCAAGAAGGAGCTTAATTGAGAATGTCAGAAATGAACAAAAATACAAATTAAAGGTAAAAATGAATTTAAAAAGTGAGAAATTATTACTGAAATGGTCAGATTTTTTTTCTTATGTTTTCTCTCAATTCCATTTTTTAAAAATACATTATGCATTGTCACTGTTAAGTCTTTTAGGAACAGTTGTTGGTATTGAGGGTATATTACATCCTCTCCTTGATATCTCTGTTATTTCACACTTTATTTTTTTTTAGGCCCCTGCTAAATGCCATTTGATGGTAGAGATTTAATGCCACTGAAGTTGCTTGAGTTGCTCCATAACTTCCTCTTTGAAGAACTTGGTATCTGTTAAGGTTATTGTCATTTCCAGTGATGACAATTTGCCATAGTGACAAAATTTCTTCACTGATGATAAACTGATAGATAAAAGACCATTTTCAACACCAACTTGTTAAATATACTGTTTTTCCTTTCTTTTTCACCATTAAAGTGCATAAAACCACCGGCCTTTATCAAAACTTACCACAAGTGACATCTGAAACACCACACTGATTTCCCAGTTTCTTGCAACAAGAAAATAACAGAATAATCTTAGAAAATGCTATTAAAAACTTTGCAGCCACTGAGATTACAAACCTCATATGTGTTATCTGAGACAGTTATGCATTCAGGACTTCGATTTTATGGATTTTGTTTTTCTATTGTATTACTTTGCCCTTCAGTTTCATGTTGGCCTTCAGAGCTGTTATTTTGTTCATCTTCCTCTTTTTAAAAGTCTATTCCTTTTGAGTTAATATGTCGTCACTGCTATTTTTAGAAAAGTAATTTCTGTTTTGATAGAAAGCCTAATTGCACAGTGATTACTAATTGAATGACTTCACTTTCACCTGCATGCATATCATTTGAGAGCTGACATCTTCCTTGAGTATGTTTCAGGCAAATGCTGAAATGAGATCAAACCCAGAAATGGCCAGGGAGATCTGGAAGTTGCTGGTCCTTTTTGGCACACCTCCATCTAGAATTTGGCAAGTGTGTGATTATTTGGCTCAATTAGAATTGCCTTTTGCTACCAGTATTGTTGGAGAAAATATATAATGAATATCTATAAAACGTTCACTTGGTTGACTCTGCTCATGGTTCAATGAGCAGATCTAGATATGCGTCATCAAGTCAAAATCAATTTCTGCAATTTCTCTTCTTGATTTGACCATGGTTTTTGGTCACATATAGATCTGACTAAGCTGTACTCATTGATAATATAAAAGCTTGTCTGGGGACTGAATGACACCAACTATAATGTCAAGTGGGTAACAAATCTACTGGGGTTGGTCCAGGCTGTTCCTTTGAGCTTTCATTACATTTTTTGCAGAGGAAGGTCATCCCATGGAATGATGTGATCCTTTGCAATATGTGTTCACTTGTGTGGGTGATCCTCTAGGTACTTCTGAATTTCAGTGAGGAATTCAGAAAAAGTCCTCAGGAGCCATTGAAATGTTTCATTATGCAGAACCATGGAAGTGGCATTGGCCACTTCTCTGTTTTCACCTCTCCCTACCGCTGTCCCTTTCTCCATCACATACTGTCACTGAGCCCAGTGATATCCTCCTTTCACAGCTGGATCATTTCGTTACCTCAAACTATTTTGAGTTGTTGCTTGTGTAGTAGAACATTATTATTTTTTTAATTCTTGCTCTCAATGAGTGTCTACTTTTGTGACATGTTAGGAATTTTATGCCATTTCTTGATCTTTTTTGCCTGGTGGCAGAGACATCACCAGATTTAGTCAGTCCAGCCCTTCCCTTCGATAAATGACCTTTTGTTTCTGTTGCTTTCTCCTAAAGTCAGATCGTATCATCTGACTCCTGTGTAGGCATCAGAGATATCTAATAACTAGAATATTAGCTTGCCAAATGTGATGATACTCCTACTGCAGTAATCTTGATCACTGAGTCTACCTGTAGACTGTCACCTGTAGCAATTATGCTGAGCTATTCTGACCACGCATACCTTATGGAATAGATACATCCTGACTTTCGTCCATTCCAAACAAGGTCAAAAAAAGTTATCCTAGTTCAAAGAGTTGCACCTTACAGTATGAGGTGGTTTCACAAATGTCAAGTGACTGAGGTAAAGAGAGCTGAAAAGTAAAATGCAAAATGAGAGAATATTCACTCTGTTCAGTAACTGCAAGGGAACTACCATATCCTAGAGTTACCTAGGAAAGAAATTATTCCCTTCAATTTTAAAATTTCTGCAACTGAGTTTAGAACAGAATGTGTTCCCCATTAGCTGCTAAGGTGGTGCTTTGAGCACCGCATCACTTAGGGGCCTTCACAAAAGGAGGAGCTACCTTTTAATCATCAGATTATTTAAAGTGACCCAGATACAGAAAGCAAGGATTAGATAAATCAGTCCTCCCCCAAGCTGATCTTGTTATTTAAAAGCCCTCTGGTTTCCTTTCCTCTATATCCTTCTCTAAGCTCATTGCAAACACATTAGCCAAGAAATATTTTTGTTTAAATTTGCCCCCATTATGGTTACCACTTCCTACTTCAATGCATAGGAGATGCTACTGTGATTGCTAGAGTGTTCTTACCCAGGCTATTCAACAGATTAAAGCAATCCTTAGAGCAGCACAAAATTTCTGGCCTCAATATACTATACCCAAAAACGAGTGGTAAGAGAGCTTGTTGAATGTCCGTATTCTGTGTTACCACCAAAGCAAAGGGAGGATTTGGATGATTCTCAGAGAAGTGATCAGCTTGACTCTCTCAGGATGCCCTGGGATTTGCTTTACCAGAGATTGGTCTCCCTGTGGTTTGTAAAGATAATCTTACCTTCAGAATGGACCAGATTTTGCAGAGTATTTGCTACTCCATTATGACAAATGGTTTTAATTCCACCAACTGGGCTTCCTGAATTTATATCAGTATATTTAGAGAGACGGATTTTTAACTGTTCTATATCAAGAGGAGACATTTAGGTGCTGTTCATCATTGCTAATGTAATAAAGGATCAGGCCCATTATCTCTTCACTGGAGAGGGGAAAAAAAAATGAAGAAATGTCTTCTGGAAGATTATATGGATTTTGAGAGTTGTAAACAAAAGTAATACATTAAGAGCAATGAAAGAACAGATATACTTATCCTCCATTAAGCTAGTCCAAAGTTCAGCTGCCTGTCTCTTACAGTGATTATCAGTTGATGACAAACAACCCTTATTCCTGATCTTGAAGGATGATCTCCGGCACCATGGAAGCGGAGTTGAGCAGGATGCCTGTGCACGTGAGACTGCAGTGGTGCTTACAGATATACACAGAATTACAGGATAACAGAGAGAGAACATAATATAATGATTGTTGATATTAGAGCATTCATGTGGGGCTTTTCCATTTTGCCAAATAAGTAATATAGTTAAAGGAAAAATAACCCCATGAGGATGCCCAGAAGAAGCAGCGTGGTGATCTGAAAGTACGGTTGACTTTCTCTCAAAAGCTGTTCTTGAGGATCAGAAGCTCTTAAAGAACAAAGGAGTGTACTGAGCCTGTTTAATATGTGTCTGTCAGATCCAAGCTGCAGCCATAAAATAACTGGAAGTGTCAGGATCTCAACCAAGACTGAGAAGAAACTGAAAATATTTACAACATAGATCTTAGCCTATTTTGCTAACTTAGAATCTCTGTTAAAGTGCTTTGAAAGGATCTAATACCAATGGTGCAGGTTAGAACTTGAAAAAGTATCATTAAAAAAAAAAAAAAAGTGGTTATTTTCAGCTAATAATGTGATACAGAGGTGACCTATAGTATTTATTTTTAAAATGCAGAAACTTTGGAAGCCTGTAATAAACTAACCCACCAGCTGGAAGGTAAGGGTTCACCAGACCAACATGCCACATTTCACCCTGCTGTAAAGGCACAGTCTACGGTGATAAGAACCAGGCAGTGGAAATGTTATCTGCACATGTTTATGAGAGCATAGGTATAACTGAGTCACAGCCAAATAAATACAAACATTTTACTTATAACTTTAGTGCAATATTGTCCTCCTTCCAGCTCTGAACCATAACCATAAAATAAATTGCTGTTTTCAGTACTGCTTTTATTTTGCCATGTCTGGAAGGCAAACCTCAAATGCTGTTTTGGATGACTGCTCAGCATTCAAATGTGGGACCTCTGGCCCGGCTAAGCTTTTGGGCCCTAACCCATGCCCAGTATCAAGGTTATATTTTATTGCGCCTGACTAAGCTATTCTCTTCCCATTATTCTCCATCAACTCAGTTTCTATTACAGGGTGTCTTTTTGTAAAAATGACATTTTCAAAGCACAGAACGTCTTGATTTCTGCCTGGCTTTGTTTCTGGCTGTGTTGTTGCTTTGGTGTTCTTGCGGAGAAAATGGTGATATTTGAAGCTGCTAAAATAGAATGTTTGTACTCTTTACATTTGGCATATGAGCTAGAAGGTGACTTACAGTAAAATATACTTCCCAGAAAAGGGATTCTTGTAATGATGAGGCAACAGGTGTCATATACCTAATGCTGCTGTTGTTCTGTGTGATCTCTCATGAATGAATTTACTGAGTTCATCACAAACCCAGACAAAATCATTTATCCATTGGCTTTGTGATTATTCCAATGGTTTAAGTATAGAGCGGAAAACACTGTTATCTCACTAGCAAATTAGTGAGACAGCTGAAAGGGTGGTAGTATTTTCTGTGTAGACTTCTGTGTCACTACATTATTTTTATTTTATTTATGACAAATTAGTTTTATAATCTGTCATCTCAAACATGTAAATACTCTTTTATTGTGATTTTGTTTGTTTGTTTTGTTTAATTGTTTGATGCAGTAAAATAGAATCACCAGCCTCCCTAAATCCAGTAATTCCAGTCTTCTTCCTAAATGCTGTCTCAGCTTTAATCTTTTCAGTCTATGGGGCCCTGCAGGCCTCAGCATCTGCTCTGTATAATGATTGTAAGGATTGTCACCTAAATGATTAGCTAAACCTTACTGGGAATTCTACAGTAGGTCAGGATCTGGTAGCGCTCTCATTCCCTTACAGATGTGCCACATCACATGGAATAATTTTATGCTGACAAATGGTTACATCTGATCTGTGTGTCATCTTTTTTACTAGCACTTGCTATCATTGTTATAAAATGAAAAGATACTCTAAGAAAATGAATATATGCTAAAGTGTGCTCATTTTGAAGCACAGAGGAAAGAGTCTAATCAGAAAATATAAGGTGCTCATATCAATACCAGAAATCCCCAGGATTTAATTTATCTGTTTGTGGATGTATCCAGAAGATGTTTGCACTGAATGTCCCTTTCTTATAATGTGGATTCAGGGCAGGAGAACAAGGGGGAACAGAGCGCGCTTTCCTCCCGAGTCTCTCTTAGCTTCAGCCAGATGTGAAGCTGAAGGAAATAACTTCTCTCAGAACAAGGAAAGAACCTTAAATGGAATTACACTTATCAGAGGCATAATCTGTTTTTTGCACTGGTGTTGGTTCAGCGCTTCTTATACTTGAATTAGAATCAATCTCCCTGCTAGGGTCTCAAGGAGAACATATAGACAAATATCAGATTGTCTTCTGAGTATTGCAATGGTACATTTTACAGAAATAGATCTTCTTATGATAAATCATTTAAAGATAAAATCAGGCAGTGTGCAGGTATTAACATGTCACATCTTGGCAGCGTGGATCTGAATGCTTGATAGACATTCTAGGCTCACTGGAGAAAATCATGCAGTAGTTTTCTGGGCATTTTAGTTGTTTTCAACTTGTAAAAGCCTGCTAAAATACATCAGTTTAAATATAGTTCTGTTTTTGGGAAAAACAAACACACACCCCTTTCCTCCCCCAAACACACAAAACCCTCATAAAAACCAAAACAAATACCCCCCCACAAAAAAACCCACCCAAAACACAATAACAACAAAACAACCCAGATCTTTTTTCTAAAAAAATATATATATAGTATTATATGGTTAATCAATTTTTAGAGTACCAGTTCTGACAGTAAACATGTTATTTCTAATCCTCTTTAGTCACAAATGTAATAAAGGGTAGTTTCCTTCCATCCACTTTTGCATTCTCAAGTTCATGTTCCTTAACCTGTCAGCTGAGCAAGATGGGCTCTTGAATCAAATATTTTCAATCTTTCTTTGGAGTGACCCACTTTCCCTTGGCTGTATGGCAAAGTGAGACTCCTTAGACACCTTAAATTTGGCAACTTAAAATTAAATGGTGTGAATTTCCCTTCACAGATTTGACAATTGCATATTTGCTTGAATATAAATATAGATGCACTAGTCCAAATATTTCTGAGATTTTTTTCTTGAAAATAATATGAATTTATATGATTGATTTATGGAAAATGTATTTTAATGGAAAAGAAAAAGGAATGTGAATAATTGGTAAAGTTACCACTATATAAAACTTTCAGATTTTGGTGTGAGCTAACAAAAAATAGTTTTAGAATTTAAAATAGGTACCTCGATCTATCCTTAATTCACCCTTTTAGGCAGAGAATCTCTTCTGCTAAGATAAAATCCTCTTATGAAGAGTTTATTTTTAGACTGACTGAAAATAATGATCTGAGCATAATGCACAACAAAGTTCCCAGAAATGTGATATTGTTGATTCTATCAAGCTGTATGGTCTTAATTTAACTCATGGTGTTGCATTTGTTTGTAGCTCTTGTGTATCATTGATTAGAATTAATTAATTGCTTGGATTGTTAGAGGATTTTTCACAGAATCAGAGAATGGTTGGAGTTGAAAGGGACCTCTGGAGGTCGTCTTGTCTGACCCCTCTGCTCAAGTAGGGCCACCTAGAGCAGGTTGCCCATGGCCATGTCCAGCTGACTTCTGAATGTCTCCAAGGATGAGACTCCACAGCCTCCCTGGGCAACCTGTGTCAGTGCTCAGTCACCCTCACAGTCAAAAAAAGTGTTTCCTGATGTTCTGAGGGAACCTCCCATGTTTCAGTTTGTGCCCATTGCCTCTGGTCCTTTTTCTTCCCTGCGTAACATTCTCCTATTTGAGAAACCACTCCCTTTGCTGGAGTGGTTATTTCCCCTCCTGTGGAGTTTACTGGAGACTGAGATAAAGGAAACAGTGAAGGTGGAGTTACCTTCTTGTAATTGCTAATGTGAGATGCAGATGTCACTGATAAGGCTGGTATCTGTGGAAGAGTGGGGAAAATGGGAACATTATTGTATGTCACTGAATAAAGACTTAAATCAGCAACTTACAATTTTTGTTGAGGCTGAGCAGTATTCTGAAGAGTAGAAAAATCCTGAAACAGTTATTGAATTTAAAGGCTCCAGAAATGATTGTAATCTTACTGTGTAAAATCCTGTATTAACATATGACCATAAATCAGAAGATTGAATAATCTATGTGAGCTGTTTAATGAGTAATCCAAGATTGTCTCACCCTTGTTTCATCCTTTATGCCAGTATCTGTTCCTTTTTGGGGCTGGTTCAAATTCTCACAAGGGCAGAAAAAGGCACAGGAAGGGGTAGGTAGAGCGGTTTCACAAAGGCTTTTCTCACATTAGGTTACATGCTGGGTCCTATGAAGGAAACCCTAGGGCAACCCAAAGGAAACTGAGCTTTTACACAGGCAATATTTTGTGCAAATAATGTTCTCTGACTGTTGCTTGATAAGTGCAGTTGCAGAGCTAAAGGTTACAGAAAAAGCTAAACTAATTTGGTTTTCATTTGTGACCTTGAGTAAATAAAATTTTCCTTTTCTTGATATGAAGCAAAATTGCGTGGAAAACCTCACCAAAATGCCAAACCAGAAACACAGGCAGTAAGCTGGAGAGACAAAGAAGGCAACTGGTCTGGGTCAGGCAATCTGCTGATTGTGTTGACCTTCTCACTGGTAATTACATCTTGAAGAGTAAGTAGGAATGAGCATTTGCTGTATGTAAACAATTGCATTAGATATCAGCTGTCTCATCTTCCCTGGTAATCTCAGTGATCTCCTAATACAGTCTTAAACAGTTCCTGGAGGCTGTTAAAATAAAATAGAAATGTTCATCTGGGTTTACGTTAATCATTTCATCACGATACATGTTGCTAAACTGTCATGCGTTGCTTTAAAAGAGGCAAACTGAGGGAAGAGATAATGTATCTCTTTTCGCTCTTTCTCTGATCAGTATGACTATAAATATATATATATGGTATATAGGTACTATAGATATAGAGACTCACAAGGAAACATCTTCACGGACAAGCGTGGGTAGGCTCCTCATTCACATGCCCTGGCTACTGATCAGAGGTTGGAAGGTGTGTGCTTCTGGTCAGTTTGTACTGCATGCAAAGAGTGTGGTTCCTTGAAAGCCTTCTATAAAATAAAGCTACACCAACACTGTTTGTGTGATTTTTCTGAATGGTCTAATAATCCCTCTGCTTCTTCAGACTGTGTTCTTCATTAGGGCTTGGGCAAAATTTAATGATACAAATTCTGAGTCATATGAAGACTCGCCAATTTGCATTAATAGCTTTAGGAATCATTGAGAGCTACTAATTTTCTCAAATTAGCAAGTAAATCAGTGAATGTAGTAGAAAGAATGGAGTATGAAATACACTCTATTTATTTAGCATTAATTTCTCATTATAACTTTATATTATAGCAGTAAACATCTTGCAGTATACATTTTTGAGGATAATGAAATCTGAGTACTCTGTCCTCACTATAAATGCTCTGATGAAATCATTGTTTGAAAGTGAATGTTATGTAGTATTACAAAATTAATTTCTATTTTTCAGATGATGCACAAAATCTAAACATAAGTACACAGCTGGGCTTTCAGAAAAAGCAGAATAAAGTGTATTTCTCCTTTTCCAGGTCACATTTATGTACCACAATCAGTATTTTTACTTTTGTTCTGGACTGTGTTTATACAATATGGGATCATAAACTGAAGGAAAAATTATTGAAATACAGATTACCCACCCCTGGCCCAATAAATCGTCTGTATCCCATTCTACAACTGAAAGGAGGAGGGGAGAGGTCAGTCGTCTTTGCAATATGTCCATGGAGGATCATTAACCACAATGTCGTTGATTCAGTAGGAAACACTTTGGGGTAGTGAAACAGAAGTTTAGGGAAAGCAGGTTTTCTTCAGTTTGCAGAGATCTGGGATCTTGAGCTTTGGAGTTTCTCTAGCAGAAGAACAGAGACACTAAAGTATCAGCATATAGTTCTTTGAAACTAAAATGAGCAACTGGAAAGGGGATTTTAGGTTAAAAAACTAAAGCAAACAAAGGGAAGGATATGGTTTTGTTATGATCATTTCCACTTAACTGCAGGACTGGCTGAGAAAGACCAAACCTTGCTGTATAGGAGACAGACAGACAGACACATCATAGAAGCTGTGCAGGATGGGAGGAGGTGTGGGAGTCCTGGGGTCCAGTGGACAAATGCAAAAGAAGGGTTCCAGCAGAGCCAGCAGGTCATCCCACTGGGCAGAGCTCTGCCAAGGAGCGGTAATACTGAGAATCCTAAAATAGGAGTTTTCTGGCCAAGAGCCGGAAATATTGAGGTCAGGAATATTGCGATTAGAAGTTCTGAAACCATCTCTTCACTGAGAAAGCAAACTTCACCCTGCCAGAGGAAAAAGTCAAGCTTGATCATGCTGGAGGGAGAAACTAAAAATGCCTGGTCTAGGCAGTTTTGCACATAGACCTCAGCATGCTGTTGCAGTTTCTAAAATAAAGCAGATTTTAAAGAAAACATATACCATAATTTTAAACCATAAATAAAACCTGAAGAAAAAGAAAGGATTGTGATTTTATGTGCAAGATTTTCCTTATCCCCAATTGCTGCAGTTTTAGGTATGGTTATGGCACATGAGAAAGATATCCTTGATATAATGGGCACTCTTCTGGATCCTTGTGTGGAAAAGCATTTAGTACTTCATATATGTGTTGTTTATGATCTCCTAATCCAGGATTTATTGTCCTCATCCTCTTCCAGAACTAAGCACAGGAGTTGATTTTAAAAAAAATCTTCAAAGCTTTTAAGCAAATTGATTTACTCTGACTTGAAAATTCTTATATTCCCCAATTTTGTATTAGTCTGTATGATCCTCATGTTCACCCATGAAATATCCAATGCTAGAATGATTTTACAAATGGCACATATTGCCATTTAAAAAAATGCTACACTAGACTTTAATATTAACATCCTGATGAGGTGGGTGGAAAATCACTATTAGCTATACCTAACAGGTTGACATTTTGTTCCTTTCCAGAGTAGGAAAGAAAACTGAAATAGCGAGCCAGCTTTGTTACCTGCAGTTTTCTCTGTGCTATTCCATCCAAGTGCGGTCAAAACCAAACCAATCTGTTAATAATTCCCATTGCCAGCTCAGTCCCTCTACTTGGCAATGCCCTGCCTATCTGCATCTTCCTAAGTTACAAGCTGAACAGCGTTCCTTCATTTGACATGGTGATGAGACCTCTGATCTGCCCCCTATTAAAGAGCTGCCCGAGGAGCAGCCGGGAGAGCAGCACACACCCCAACTCGTGGCCTCCTGGCCCTGACATGGAAGTAGAAGAGCCTGGCTTGTTTGCTTCATTTGTGCATCTAATTTGCTGCCTGCTTTTAGCAATGATTTGTGTGGAGGGAAGCGGCTCATCAAAATGCAGTGCAGGCTGACCTTACTGTTAAAAAGCTTTCCTTGATGTCTAACCTGGATTTTTTCCTGCAACCCTTGTAAACTGTGCACTTTCCTATTTGTTTAAGTCACTATGAACATGTAGAACAGGCCTTTCCCCTTTTCTTTGAAAACTGTTATCTTGTTTTCCTTCAGTTTTCCCTTTCTACATGGAGCAACACCAATTACTAGTGTTTTCTCAAATAAAAATAGCTTGCCTAGGGAGATATATTTTTGGTTTTATGCCAAATTGGTGCCTGTCTTTTTACTGAAGAATGCTCTCATTGACCAGTGGCCCTCTGGTAGACCCCTGGGACCTTTTCTGGATTCTTCTTTTCTAACTCATCATTACCTGTTCGCACAGTTTGTTTGTCATCCCATAGTGTAGGTACTTGTATTTGTCCTTACTAAATTACATTTCCAACCCTTTCCTCCAGGATAACAGAAGCCTTTCACATCATGGTTCTGTTGTATGGTTGTCCTTGCAGATTATCTTATTCATACTGTCTGTGACTGTAATAAGAGCACTTGGGTCCATCCTTCAAGTCATTACTGACAATATTGGATAATACCTGCCAAAGACAGGCCCCTGTGCAAAACCACTCAAAATACATCCCACAGTTTTGACATGGAGCTGCTGTTAACTGTGTTCTGGGTGCAATTTTTTGATTATATGTCCCAAGATTGTTGATAAAAGTGCCAGAATATTTTGCAAAGCAATATTAAAAGGCTGCAACATATATGACATACCCAATATAGATGGCATGTGTCGTCTTGAGCAATCTTCTACATTTGTAAGTGCAGAGGGATGTTGTGAAGACATCAGTTCTACAATCAAGTTTGCTAGAAAGAATAATATTGGCTTCTCTGAAACAAGGTTCTTGGTTATCACAGTATTTGCTTTTTTTCTTATTGTGTCCGTAAATACTTAAGCTTATAACTTATTGTCATAGCACACAAGATTAAAAAAATTGCATGTTTGAAGTCTGGTTTATGGTTTACGTTCTAGCTAAGAGTGTCATTCAAAGACAGAAGAATGTTTCCAGAAGTATAGATCATTATGTCCTCTGATGTTACATGATAATCTACAGAATATTCAAGAATGTTCTAAGGTCTTTTTAACAATCCTAAAAACTTTCACAAGACAGTTATTAATCAGGCAGACAGTTCACTTCTATGCCTTTCTTTCATAAGGATTTTGTAGCTAATGAATTAAAGTTGTTTCCATTAAAGTATTCTAATGAGAGAAAGGACTTACGTTTCTAATGAATTTGCCTGTAGTTTGTAGCTCTTCTTTGAGGACAGGCTAAGAGAGCTGGGGTTGTTCAGCCTGGAGAAGGTTCTGGGGAGACCTTGTTGTGTCCTTTCTGTACTTAAAAGTAAGAAAGAGTGGGACAGACTTTTTAGTGGGGCCTGTAGTGATAGGCCAAGGGGTAATGGTTTTAAGCTAAAAGAGGGGAGAATCAGCCTAGATACAAGGAAGACGTTGTTTACAGTGATGGTGGTGAAACACTGGAACAGGTTGACCAGAGAGGCGGGGGATGCCCAATCCCTGGAAACATTCAAGACCAGGCTGGACGGGTCTCTGAGCAACCCGAAGTTGAAGATGTCCCTGCTCATGGCAGGGGGTTGGACCAGATGACCTTTGAAGGTCCCTTCCAACCCAAACCATACTATGATTCTATGATTATCCAGAACAGATTCTTTTAAGGACTCTAGGACATCTACACTAATGTTTATAATTAAAGTATAGATGAACTTACATTATAGTCAGAAATGCAGTTGTTACTTTGTAAGGCTGAATTCCTTTATGTTTGGTGATTTGCAATGTTTTATGTATTACAAAATTTTATGTAGTATGTTAAGCCTTTGTCATCTCTGCTCAGCTTGTCATGAGGTATGGACTTCATGGTCTCCAGGGAATGATGCCTTTGTTTAAGTTAATGTAATAGATGGAGGAGACTCTTGCTTTCCTGTCAGCTTTCATAAAACTTTATTGCCAGCTTTATGGTCCCCAGGAATTATCAGCAAGGATAGCTATATTAATAATGAGTGTGTCCATTACTTCCCTAAAATGTGTGTCAGAAAAAAATGAGTGTGAAAGCACGCAGAGTTTTGTGGATTTAAGTGGCATTAAATGTTTCCATATTAAGTTAAAAATTACAAAGTTGTTCAATTTATATACTTAAAACCTTTCAGTTTAAAAAGAACAAATGCATTATTATTTGTATATTTATTTAGGATTCATTATTGTTTGTATATTCAATTTCCTCATTACAATATTTTCTTATGTGTTCTTCACAGAATGGCTTTACTCCCTTATATATGGCAGCTCAAGAGAACCACATTGAAGTGGTGAAATATCTCCTGGAGAATGGAGCCAACCAAAGCACAGCTACTGAGGTGAGGTATATTGTTCCCTTTTTACATACACTTATTTTCTTTGCCTTTATATTCATATTGCTTAAAGTCTAAAGATTTTTCAAACAGAGTATTTTGGGAACTTTCACCTTTTCATTTCATTGACTTGTATGTATGAATCTTACCTTTTTTTTCTACGCACACAGAAGACAAAGGTGAACTGTTCTGGAAATGGTGAAAAGTCAAGGGCTGAAATCCAGCCTGATTCATTTGACATCAAAATTTCTTCCACTGACCTTAGTGAACCCAGGATTTTCACCTTCAGTTTATGCCCATTTCTCCTATCAGCTTCCTGAAGAGTTTTCTGAAAAATGAATGAAGCTTCTAAGAGAGGTCCCTAGAGCTGTAGAAATTATAGGAGGCCAAGGTGGTATTGTCAGGGGGATGGAGTGAATAGTAGATCAATCATAGGCTAAGTGGAGAGGTACAACATTTAATTTGAATAGATCTATGTCTCTGACAAAGCCCATGAAAACTCAAGCATCTAAGAGTGTCACCACCTGAGTAACAGTGCTATCTTTGCACTGCATTTCAATTTGCACTATAGAACCTGGGCAAAAATCAGTGAATAAAATATTATAGCGTGTGTCTCCCACTAGCTGTTTAAGGGGTCTTGTGGGGAAGGTAGGTTGTTGACTTGCTTCAGCTTCTTTCTCAGCCAGCTGAAAACCATGTGGAACAATGTGAATCCCATTATTAGGACTACGAGGACTGTGTCCAGAAGGGTGTCTCTGTATAGTATAAAATGGTATAAAAACAATTAGTATCAACAACTAGTTGCTGAAAAATGTCCTTTTAGGTACAGACTTGAGATTTAAGATGAGTTTAGAGTATTTTCTGCATAGAGAGAAAGAGCGGGAAATGGGCAAGTGCATGCATAAAAGTGATGAGATGAGCAGGCTCTCTGTGGTACTGGGTTCCCAGAACCTGAAGGTATCAAAGGTGCCTCAAGAGGTCACTTACTCCAATCTCCTGCTCCAGTTCCTCTAAGTAAGGAGTGATGGCAGATGGGCCTCGTTGACCAGCAAAGATACTCTGATGCTGAGTCTTGTCTGCAACTTCAAGTGTAACCTATGAATATTCATTGTTGTGTGTTATTACCATAAATTGGAAATCAAATGAGTAACAAGGATCACATCAATGAGTTCAGCAGGCAATGTGCTGTTTTCTTCTTGGATGGTTTGCTTCTCCTGCCAAACTATGGGTATAAATACGCAGAAGGGTGGCATTCATTGCTAGGTTCTGGATTTAACTGCAGTTCTGTAAACTTGTGCTAACCTCAGCGCAAGCAGGACACCAAAGTAATAGAGATGAGACTCCATCTTAAGAGAAACTGAATCCTAAGAGCTTATTTTTGTAGATGACAAGATTTCAGAACAATGGGGACAACTCCTAGGCAGTGAGGACTGTGCTCATTCTGTTCCCTCTTGTTCTGGGGGTGAATGGATTCAGAGCAGCCCTGTGGGGAAGAACTTGGTGGCACTGTTGGATTATAAGCTGGACGTGAGTCAGCAATGTGTGCTTGCAACCCAAAAAGCCAGCCATATCCTGGGCTGCATCAAAAGAAGCATGGCCAGCAGGTTAAGGGAGATGATTCTACCCCTCTGCACCACTCTAGTAAGGTCCTACTTGGAGTACTGTGTCCAACTCTGGAGTCCTTGGCACAGGAAAGATGTGGACGTGTTGGAGAGGGTCCAGAGGAGGGCCATGAAGATGATCAGAGGGCTGGAACACCTCTCCTGTGGGGACAGGCTCAGAGAGTTGGGGTTGTTCAGCCTGGAAAAGAGAAGGGTCCGAGGAGACTTTATAGCATCCTTAAAGGGGGCTTTTAAGAAAGATGGGGACAGACTTTTTAGTGGGGCCTGTACTGATAGGTAATGGTTTTAAACTAAAAGAGGGGAGATTCAAACTTGATATAAGGGAAGATATTTTTTATGATGAAGAGGTGAAACGCTGGAACAGGTTGTCCAAAGAGGTGGTAGATGCCCCATTGCTGAAAACATTTAAGGTTAGGTTGGATGGGGCTCTGAGCAACCTGATCTAGTTGAAGATGCCTTGGCTCATTGCAGGGAGGTTGGGCTAGCTGACCTTTAAAGGTCCCTTCCAACCCAAACTGTTCTATGATTCTATGATTCTCTTTCTACTAAATGTTCTTTTATTCCAGGCCAAGGGAAGGAGTGAGCAGGCTCTGTACTGCTTCTGTTGGCTTGTGTTTGCTCTGTGGATGTGGATGTGCTACGTGAAATAGTGATAGGAAAGTTCCTCCCTGTCAGAGCTTTTGCTCATGTTTATTACTTTTACCTAGTCTGTATAGAAGCTTACGCATTCTGGATTGCCTTCACAAATGGATGAATTTGAAATGATGGTGAATTTATGCTCACTCTCCTTTTCTTTAAACTGAACTGCTAGTGTTAACAGCTGCTATACTGTCCCTCCTTTCGATGGATACTGTACCATTTGATGACAGCTCCTAAAATAATCCTCTTGTGGCCTGCACACATAGCGATCATGTTACATGGCAGCTTTCTGAAACATGAAATCCCGTGTGATTGCCAGGCAACGTGGCAGAAACACAGTCCTTGTGAAGGAGCCGAGTGGAACTGTGGCTCTCCAGGAGCCCAGCCAGGCTGCAGCCCCAGTCACCTGCCTGCAGCCTTTCACCGAGTGACTTCTGGCTGTGATCAGGTGCACGGGGAATTCATTCATTAGTTATTGGAACTGTGAGGCTGAGATGGTTATAATTAACATGATCTCTGCTTGAATGCAGACATCCAGGCATCACTGGAACTTGGTAGTATAGTCTGTTGGGTTTTTTTTTTAAATAAGGCAGGGTGAGAGAAAAGCCAGCTGCCCCCCAACTCTGAGTCCATGTCTGTCTTCTGCCATCAGAAATGTCAGTTCTCACTTTTGTAGCCTCTAAAGTAAAGCCTCCCTGTCCCCTTATCTAAGTTTTGGGTTGAGGTCTTGCTCAAGTGATGGTTTTAATGATTTGATGGATCCATCCACTGAAGGAGGACCTGAGCTGCTGTCTGCTTTCACACTGCCCAGATTTAGTATCATGAACACGATGAAGAAACGGTACATTAAATGAAGTGGGGTGACAGCCTGAACAGAGGATGCTACCAAGATATATGGAGAAGGACCTTCTGCTTGGTGTCAAACAGATTGGCTGTTCTCATGTGGGGAGTTGGGGAAATGAAATACTTTCTCCAGGCTCTGGTCAGCCATGCTTTCCGCAAATAGGAAAGGGAATGCAGAAAGGGTTGTGTCCTTTTAGAGAAGGATGGAGGATAAAGTGGTGGAAATCAAATGGATGATCTTGCCTTTGAAGCTTTGAAACCTTGCACTACCTTTGGATATATTTTGTTTCCTCTATTTTATGTTTCCTTTCACTTTAACATACCTATATGTGCAAAATGAAAGGATGAGCTCAGTTTCACAGGACCTCTAATCCAGGATTTGCTCTCATGTTCCCAGAGGCGAAAGGCAAATACATTAAGCCATTTCAACACCTAATGTATGCCCAATCTCAGAATTATCTTTACAGTTCAGCTGTTTCATCAGCTGTTCACCCCTTTTTAATTCACTGTACACAATTTAATCTGTATTGCAGAGAGAACCCGTAGTAGTATTGCTGTTACAGTGCACCTATCCACAGTTCTACACAAAAGGGAGTGAACGTTATTAGATTACAAAGGGGAAAAATTGCTCCAGCAATTCTTCAGATGTTTCTTTCAGCATATGTTGACTGTAATTCCTTCTTAACTTGTCCTTTATTATTTAATCATTTTTCCATTTTCCTGTTCCAAATCAATTCTGTCTCATTCCTATGCCTTTTACAACATCTCTAAATCAGTTTTCTCACTTTCTGGCTATAGTTAACTCCTTAGTTGTTCCTTCCCAACTAGACACAGAAGACCTTGTATTGTTTCCTTGTTATTCGCCATGCATCTGGTCACAGGCTCTGTTAGAGAGCTGCTCTGTCCCCTGATAGTTTAGCTGCTCTCTGATCTTGCATGTGGTTACAGCACATAGGTGCTTGGGTAGCGCACAAGTCGTGGGCTAGATTCAGTTTTATAGTCTGAATAAAAGGTATGGGTGCAGGCCGTACTTCAGCTGAGATCGCAGGTTGTGGGGTGTGTGACGTTTTGAAGCATTGCCAATCCAGGGCACGTGTGAAGGAGCAAGAAAATTTGATAATAATTTTAAAACAAAGCTAAACATGTGAATAAGAAGTAGATAGATTTTTCTGACTTTGAAGTTCCAAAAAGTACAGATTATCTAATGTTTTCCCACTTCAAATTAGAATAAAATCCAAAATGTGATCTGGCTTTCTTGTGCCATAGTTCACATGTAACTTAGAATGAGAAACAACAGCAAATGTGAATGAAGATGTGCTTTCTTTTCCCACAGATGCGAGATATTCAGAAACAAGTTCCCTGGATTTTTTTTATATCTACCTTGTTCAGAACTCACTGATCCTTACCAAAATGTTGCTGAAAATATGCTTTGTGATCCATTTTAAGATGAGAAGTAATTAAGAGAGCTGCAGAAAAATGATCCTTTGCTTGTACTTTATTTAAAAAAGACTACTTTGAAGTGAAGAAGCGTGCTTCTGTCATGTTTGGAGTAATATCTGAGTTAAAATATTGTGCTGGTAATGTACCTTTCAAATTTCGGTGTGTGAACAGGGCTGTGCAAATTACTGAAGCTCTGTATCCTTCAGTTTGTTGAGCACATCTTTTCTGCTCTACCAGGATGGTTTCACTCCTCTAGCTGTCGCCCTGCAACAAGGACACAACCAGGCGGTGGCCATCCTCCTGGAGAATGACACCAAGGGGAAAGTGAGATTACCTGCTCTGCATATTGCCGCTAGAAAAGACGACACCAAATCAGCAGCGCTCCTCCTGCAGAACGACCATAACGCTGACGTGCAGTCCAAGGTAACATGATGCTGCCTGAGAGGTAACAGGGTGGCCACGCGGCTGAGAGCCGAGGGCCAACAAACTTCACTTACTTAGTCTTAATGTCCAAAGGTAGTTTTTTTTTTTTTTGTGGGGAAAGACAGGTTGCTTGACCAGTATCACCAGTAATATATCTATTTTTGTAGTGTTTAGCTACTCAGTAATTGCAAGCTATGCTTTTTTTTTTTTTTTGCTTTTTAGTTATACCTCCCATTTCTTTTGTAACCAGCTTTCTTTTCATTATTTATAAACAAGAAGAGAGACTTGAGTGGAAGCAGAATCACTGCTTCCCTATTAAATAGGATACTGGTTTATTGCCCACGGGAACATAGGTTGTATTTGAAGTTAATGCATGCTTGAATGGCTTTTCCCATAATTAACAGCATAACTCATTTCAAAAAGCAACGTAGTTCTTCGTTTTGCAGCCACTCTTTAATATTTTTCCTCTTTTTCCCAAACCATGCTGCATCAGATGATGGTGAATAGGACGACTGAGGTACCGAGACAAAACATTTTTAATTACTCTTTCTGTTACTTATGATTATTTTCTCTGCTCTGTGGCAATATTTCTATATTATTTAGCACTAAAAGTGAAGATATTACTCTTTTTTAATACACAGAAATTTGTGACTAAGGAAATCTATTTTTATTCATCCTTTATCTTAGAATTTCTTTTTATTTGTGTCACTATTGAAATAAACTTTTGAGAATTCACATTGGTTCAAAGAAGTCTGCAGTGAGTAATGGAGCTGAGAGGTTAAAGATGCTTTTCTAACTTAATTTCGTTAATTATGAAAATGCACTCACTTGGCATAACTAAATTAAGGTGTCTGGCTCAGACAGAGTCATGGTAAAATTCATTTTCCTTCTTTTACAGTAATAAATACAATCAAATCCTCTAAGGTAAAATCTCGTTCAGAGCATCTGCTTATTTTTGCCATTGTTCTTGTTATGATCTTTTCAATAAAGTTTTGAAAAGTCCTTAAGGGATAGCACATAATCAGAATTCACTTGCAGCAGATAATATTACATTTCTCATTCGGATTCTGGAAGTATCAGCTCTTCAGGCACTTCCACTAAAAATCATGTCTGATTGGCTAAAACTGTGTTTTCTCCCCTAAAATGAGTGTAACATTTAAGAAAAAGAATTATTTCCAAGAATGCAGCTGTTGTTTGAAGGCCTCCTTTTAAATCACAGAGTTTCTCTGTGAGATGAGGGCATGAACTCTGGATGCAGGCACACAGGTGGAAGAGCTCCCTGCTCGGGGGGCGGACACATGGACAAGTTGTCCCCAGGCAGGGGACGATGCGAAGGGACAGGGTGACAGCTGCTCCCTGGCGTCTGCCCATGGACCTGCTCTTCACCGTGGTAAACGTGAGGGGGTTTCTCTCTCCTTCTCTGGCCAACATGTTACCTCTCAGTGCATTTGTCTGCAGGTAAATATGTGTCCATGAGAAGTTAGTTGTTAACCCAATATACATTAAATCCAGAGCTTAACATGATACCCTATTTGTGCACCTAATAACCTTAGTAGAAATTTCCTTGGTAGTTTACCACAGCAACACGATGATGAATTTAATGAGTGTTTGACTGTACTTTGACCAGGATCACCTGTGGGCCAACAAGGAAGTAAACGGAATTAGGGTAAAATATTGGGCTGATTGGTGTTTCTTTGGGGAATATAGTTGATTTCAGAATCCCACATCTGCCTACATTTCTTTATTCCACAAGCAGTTAAAAACCATGATTTGGACACTGAAAGAAATGAAACCTACTTGAAAAAACAGTATAGTCTAGAAGCCAAAAGTTATTTCTCTCTTTCCCTTAACGAACAGTAAGTTCTGATCAAATCATTGTGAAGCTCTTCAGGGAAACCTCAAAAGCAATGTCCTTTCTGCTTGAATTAATTATGAGACTAAAAGCTTGCTCTGTGGCCTAGTTTCTGAAAAATTAATCTTTTTTATGTTGTTGTCAAGAAATTCTATATCTCGTAGTTAGAGCATGTTAGACCTTCAAGTGTTCAAGAGGCAATAAGTAAATTATATTTTCTCTGATGTTTAGATGGCAAGGTTTCTTCACATCCTTTGAAATCAAAATTGTATATAAATATAAGTAATTATGGTTCTTATGCTACTAAGTAGTTTCTCATTTACACCAAATTTTGGGGTTACATATTGAGTAACCACTGCTTAAAAAAAAAAAAAAGGAAATATATTGTCAAAACTTCTAATTCTAAGATCAGTAAAATAAGAGTCCAAAAACTTTTGTAGTCATTTAGACAAAACCAGTAAACAGATGCAGCCCAAAAGACCCATGTTGGTCCTGAATTATAAGGAAACTTCCTTTTTTTTCTTTAAGAATGGCTAATATATTTATATTTTCTGTGATAAAAGCTACTTTTCTTACTGGCCACTGATTCAGAACACTGAATCGGAGAATGAAAGAATGAAGCACTTTTCATAACCTCCCTTATGAAAAATGCACACTCTGCCTGAAAGAATGTGATATCTTATAGGTGAACTAGATAAAATCGACATGATACATTTGTTTGCCAGCAGCTTCTAAAACGAAGTTCTAGTTAAGCTGATTATCTTGTGTAAATTGATTTCTGTAATAAGGTCTGTTTCCCTTTGTAGAGTGGCTTTACACCTTTGCATATAGCCGCGCACTATGGAAATGTCAATGTGGCAACGCTTCTGCTCAACCGAGGAGCTGCGGTCGATTTCACAGCAAGGGTATGGAGGAATTTGTTTTGCTGCTTATTTCTAGCAGCCTATGAAAATGGAGTGTTTCTTTGTATAATTCTTAGTCAAGAGTAAGCAAGGAGCAAAGTAATGCTGAAATTCCATTGTGTTCAAAGATGTCTTCTTTGCAATAACTCAATGCAGCAGAGTCCCTGGGCGTTTAGTAGCCGCCTGTATTCCCAGCTGAAGGAAGCAGGCTCTTGTGACTAGCTCCAGAAAGCTGATATTCTCATAATATGTCAACTCGCTTTAGCTTTCCTGTCAGTTACACATACTCCAGGAATATATGTAGGATTTATTGGCTTATTTAGTATGCAGTATTCAGTGTATGCTATGCTACTGTAATTTGATATTTTCACATATAAACGTATTTTGAAAAAAGCTACGCTGCCATTATAGAAATATAACTATAAAACTACTAATTAATCATGACTACTTTTTTTATGGTGAACAACTGCAGAGATAGATAATATAGTGTACTTGCTGTTGTACGATGCGTAGTTTAAAGCACAGCATGTGGTGCTGTGAAAACCCCTGGTAATCTGTACATCAACATGGCTGCTGGATCGTGAGATTTCTGTTTAATTTTGCATTGCCAGACACTCTTGGAATTGCTTTAGGGCTCTGCATTTCAGGCTGGCTTCCTCCTATTGCTGATCTGGAATAACTGCTAATATTACCTCCTTCCCTCACCCAAAGCAAGGACTTTCAGCCTAAGCAGGACCTACTCATTGATGCTATTGGCATCGCACTAAGAAGATTCCTTTGTGTCAGAGTGACGCATTTGTGTACTCTGTGTATGTTGAAATGATCTAAATGCATCGGTGTTTTGTGAATATTGACTCATTGGGACTCTGATATATGTTTGTTTATTTGTCTGACTCTGGGACTGTGATGTTTGCTGCTTTGGCAGATGCGCTTCTTTGTTTATTAAAAAATCCCAAACGATGAATAAAGATCTTTGCTTACAAAGGAATTACTAACTCTAGCATATATGGTGTGTGCCTAGCTCTGATGCTCAAGTACAGTTTTGTTTATTCTCTACAATGTGATGGTCTCATTTTTGTGATCCAAACACAAATTCACCACCATTATACACCTGCAAATCCGCCATGCTCATTGTTTGTTCTTTTCATGGTGTAGAATGGAATCACCCCACTGCATGTGGCTTCCAAAAGGGGAAACACAAACATGGTGAAGCTCTTGTTGGATCGTGGAGGGCAGATCGATGCCAAAACCAGGGTGAGTGTTTCTATTCCCTGAATATGATGTTGTCCCTTCTTGAGAATGGATTGGGATTTTTTGATTGCTTGTTGTTTTTTCTTTTTTCCAAGTCAGAGACTGGGAACAGCAAGATTCATAGCTAGGAATTGAACTTTGGTAATTGTGTCTCGTTCTCTGTTCTTAAAGTGAGACGTTAGATGCAGCTGTTATAAATCACACACACACTCTCAAAAAACCAAAAAGATTCAGCTGAACACAGCTGCAAAATGTTAAAACGTTGCCTCCTCACAAGTGTACTCTTTTGGAAACTTGGACTAAATTTAAATTGTGACTCCAAAAATAATTTGTAAAGAAATTTTTGTTTTTTTTTTTTTTAAATTCAAAATCCTACCTTTAGTTTTCTCATTGTTATTTGTTTTATGTAGACTGCTTGCTGTGGAATAAGACTAAAGAGTGGCAGGTATTAGCGATAGCAAGAGGCGGAAATACTATTTCCTTCCGTCTCCTCCATAATCTACCTACATCATACAAGAAGAAGCTGATGAAACTCTGATCTTACTGAGGAAATAAGCCCATTAGTTGGTCCAGCGATATGTGACAGAAGAACAAGCATCTTGCACAGCAGTGGGAAGTGGGGGATCTGGACTCAGCTAAGCCTTTCAGTCCCCCGAGTCCTGAATGTCTGTGCCCATCACAACACACCGAACAAAACCTGCCCTTGTGGGCTGCCTGTCACTTTTTACTGGGCTCAGTCCTGGGGACAAAGTAACCTGCTCTCTGCAGCAATGTCACACCAATACTTTGCTCTTTATTTTGCCAATCGATTTATATGGGCAGAGTTAATTACTTAAAATTGGATTTCGGAGTCATCCAGGAAAATGTGGTCATCTATGCAAATTGAACTCCACAGGACTCATTCTTGAAAGCTGCTGGTTTTAAGCACTGATCTGCAAAAATGTGTCGCCAAGTAACAGAGGGTGTTTCAGACAACAAAGTTTAGAGCTGGACGTAAGAGTTTAAAACTAAAACGATATAGTTTTTGTTTAATGAGGTAGGAAGATAGGGATACTCTATACAACTACCATTGTAGTTGATCCAACCTCTGCAGTTACTTTGCTATTAATTTCATCAACCATTTGTTGCTTCATAAGCTAGGAAGACAATTTGTGATTATCATATAGCTCTATATGTGATTATGATTTTAATTTCTGATTATTTATGAAATTATGTCTCTTGCTTTTTTTTTTTCCTTTTCCTAATTGAGCTACTGATGATGGGAAATGCTGCCTCTCATGAAGGTGTGCAGTAAATCATCCCTGGTCAAATTCTCCACAATAAGTGCCTAAAATCTCATAGTAGAGAGGCTTCTATATGGTAATAATATGCTGCAGTCAGTATATTCCACATACTCATAAGCACTGTAGTCATACAGAAATGGTCCATTTGGCCTGTGGAATGACAATATTGAATTCACCCATTTGCTGCTCAGTACTTGGATGTTTGTTTTGGACAAGACGGCCCAGGTGACTGTAGAGGACATCTTGGATTTTAAGAGGTCAAGGTGTATTCTGTTCCCCGCTCACCCAGAAAGATTGATGTGCAGTTGTGAATGAAACTGAAAGAACAGGACTTTGCCCAGCGTAGGTGGAAGGTGCTAATTTTAGAGTCTACTCATTGTCGTGGCTTCCTGCCCTTTGCCAGCTGCTACATTAACTCAAAAACTGTCAGCACGAAGATATCAGTGAAAACTCATAGAGGTATCCTAGAGCACATCTATCCCAGTTTGCACAGGCTCAGCAGCTTCCTCTTGCTTTCATCTCCTGCCTCCCCCTTGCTCAAAGGCCCACGGTGCTGGTCGGCTGCGCATCCTTCACAGTGGGGGAGATTCCAGAGCTTTGGCTTTGCTGTCAGTCTCTCCGTGGCGTGATCTCGTCTTCATGCCAACTGTTTATATAGTCTCGGTGTCTTTTTCTTTCCCCTTTGCTTTGTCCGCATGCCTTGTGTGCTTTGCTATGGCCGTGAGTATGTAGGGTATGGAAGAGGTAGGTTGTGTGTTGCATGCCGTGCATACGTGTGTTTTGTACTGCAAAGGAAAGACTTGCGCCTCCCCCTCCTTGGTACTAACATGCTTGCATTTCCATACGTGCCTCTTCATTCTCCTGAGGAACACCTGCATTCTTCCAGCAGGCCAGATTCACTGAAAAATAGTGGAATTAAGTGTGCTAGGATATTTCACTGCCGGGCAGCTTGGGCTTTTCTTCTTGATCTCAATACCATATTAAAAAAACCCACCCTCTTTTGTTAAAAAAGTACTCATTGCTTTCATTCAGTTTATTTTTATCTTGCTTTATTATCTGACATCTGATGATGCATAAATTAAGATACAAAAACTTCTTTTAGGAGCTTTTCAGTGAGCCTCAGTACTTTAATTTTGCCTAGTTAATCTGTGAAGTCTTTTTATGCTTGAAAATGTTCCACTGGAACAATCTATTAGGAGCCCCTGTGTCATCTAAAAGAAAAGAAACTTAAATGTACATTCTTCAAAGGGAGTAAATTATTAATGTGTCCTACTGTTCCATAGTTAATGTTGCATGTCAGAAGAAAGTCCCCCTTAGTGCAGGAATTAAATATTTTTATTTTCTATACTTTTCATAATGCATTTGCTGAATCTTTATGGCATTTCAGACTAGACTATAAAGATGTAGAATTGCAACTAAATCTGCTTGCTACATTCGTGTATTTTAAAATAAAATTTTACTTAAATTTTGGGGGTTTTACCATTTTTCTCAGCAAACTATTAAATAACTTTTTAAAAGGCAGAATCCTGTTTCTCTTTTATATTGTGTCTGAGGCAAAAATGTAAGCTCCATTCACAATGATATTAATAGGGTACTTTTAGTACTATCTGTCATACCTGCTTTTGTGCTATTTGTATTTACATACAAGCCTCATCTGGAGTTGTGTTTGCTAAATGATTAATGAGTAAAATTTCTTATGCTAAAACTTCTAATATTTAAAAGTTTACCTGAATAAGAACTTGAACTTTTTTAAAAAATTTAAGAATTTAGCTAAACTGCTGACCAGTAAAGTTTGGTTTCAGAAGCAGTTGTGCAAACTGTGGCTAGGAATCAGTGTGCAGAAACTTAGTCTCTAAAAGATGGCTGAAAACTCAGTTTATGATTAAATTGATGCCATGTGGTCAAGAGTAACGTGGCACTTATCAGTTCTCACTTTGAGAGAAGGAAAGCACATATAGCCTTCCTGAAAACATAGTAAGGATTATTACAGGGAGAGTTATTTTAAGCATTTAAAACCAGAGCAATGTCAGCACAACCAAAATAGATGTATTTCTATTAAATATATGAATATGTGGGGGACTATGGTGGGTCCGTGGATTCCCTGATGGAGGGCATGGGAACAGAAATTAGCCTTGAAGATATTAAGGCCTACCCCTGAGAAAGATGGGAGTAAAGGAGTATCCAAAGATGTTGAGGATGTACCCGTGAGAGAGAAGGGAGTAAAAGAGTAACATTGATGATAGCAAAAATAGCCAATGAGATGTTACTGCTGTGACTTGTAACCAATAGTGAAGAGACACATGAATTGGTAGAACTGTATAAAAATGCACTTGTGGCGATAAATGGCATCTACTACTTTCATCCTGGAAGAACTTGGTCTCTGTAGTTTGTCCATCTCAACCACAACATGAATATTCTGATATAATGGAATAGTAAGAGTCAGGATGTTCTGTCACTACTAAATGGGTTTAGCAGTATTCTTTATGAATGCAGTTTTTGTAATAACTCTATTTGTATAATCTCTCTATAGAAAATGTATAGGGAAGGACAAGAATGTGAGGCTTTTTGAGTTTTTGTTTGCTTTTTTACTTTTAAAATACAGTGTTATTCACAGGCCTTCGACGCCTTACTGGTATTTGCATTGTTGTTTGACTATGCAAACACGTCTAGGAGAGGGGGGGAACATATACACCTGTCTCAGATGCTGAAGTTGTCACACATTTGTGTTTTTTCTATTGAATCTCGCCAAGATTGAAATTAATTTTTTCATGCTCTGAGACTTTTCTTTAGAATCCTTTTGCAGGCTCTTGTCCAGAATATTTACAGTTGAAAAAATTTGCTGGAATGAATGAGAGCATCTAGTCTTGGAATGGAAAGCTTATTGTGTGGGAAAGTGAACATGTTGTGTGCCTGGAGCGTGGCAGCTGGAGCTGGGGAGGGGAGTAGATGTGCTGATGGTGGGGAGAAAGTCTGGTGTGACATTTGGGTTGGAGAAGGGCCACAGAAAAGAAAGGAGGCCCAGCTGGAGCTGAAAGAAGCGGACGGTCGGTCCCAGAGATGTATGATGCCAATGGGAAAAGAAAAGGAAGGAAGCCGTGGGAGGTGGAAGTTGGATTATTTATTTTTTTGTGGTGAATGAGCTTCAGACACCCCTTAATGCTCATTCTGGGAACCTATTGAGATTTATTTGTAATAGTGTCTCCTTTTGTAAATATGCAGCCTGACAGAACAAGAATGGCTCTCTGCTGTTACCACATATAGTGGGTTTCCCACCATAAAGCCATTGTAGCAGGATCCTACCACGGTCCTGGCACTATGCTGTGTTTTGTCCTAGTCTTCACACACGCACAGAGCACTAATAATTCATTGGCAGTTTTTGCCAATCCTAAAGCGATGTCAGATTATACATTTCTAGTCACAATGCAGATATTGATTATAAAAAACTGAGTGGATTCATATAATGTTTACAAGGGAGGGGCAAGGGATGTTGTGCAGATTATCTAAGCAAGCTATATCAATAGCGACTATTATTTAGAATTATTTAAGCTAACATCTTATTACTCGAGCAAATACATGGGGTTTTTTTTGCTGTATTTTAAAAATGTGTACTTTTAATGGCATATCTGGATGAATACTTTAGAGTGTGTTTAATTATGCCAAGACTCTGAGAGCTTAGAGACACTTGCCTTGTTCATTTTTAAAGAGATGAGGTTTAGCAGTAATGAAAAATGAAAAGGTCTTTATTTGTCAAGAAAATGTAGAAGATTTCACATGTTAAACATACAGAATACGAAAATTTTACTTTATCCTTATAAAAATGAGAATATGCAGCTGCAGTTTAGAAGAAATCTTCAATAATTTGGCCTTTGATGCTCATGTGCTCTCATCAGTCTTCATTCGAATGAGCACTGAAAGTACACAACTGTCCTTCTGTTAAGATACTACCCAAATAATTTCCAATTAGGAATTTCTCATAAGCACAGCTGCTTTTTATCTCAGTTGCTCTGGTAAGCGGAGGTAAAGCATTGTAATTACTGTGAAATGACCTGAGAATTTATATTCCTGAGCCCTGCAGTTAGGAGTCATGCACAGAATTTGGAATTAATTTTGCAGGTTAAAAAATGACCAGTGATGGATTTTCAAGGAAAAAAAGCCAAAAGTTTACCTTCTATTTGATGATCATCTAAGAGGAAATTAGGAGTGATGGAATTTCATGGTTTCCATGCATACAGAGAGGAGTGTAGTGTCATTTCTAAGAGTGACCCACCTGTTTGTTACATTGCGAAGTGTGCACTAGCAGGGTACTGCGTATGGGAAGAGCAGAATACTAGGTGCAGGATGTTATTTGGAAGATGAAAACATATAGCTCACCATTATGCATTATTTTGGATGAGGGGATAAATGTTGGAGTTCTGTAAAATATAAATATGTTGAATTTCCTGTCCCCCAGCATGGCAGCCTTTATGCTCATGGGAAATCCGTTACCTGTGCTTGAAGTCTGTGTCTCTTTGACTCAGTGTTGTATGTCCTGTCAAACGATGTGTTTGGTCTTTTCATCAGTCTGTGTTCTTCAGTTTGCACGGTGTACAAGTTTGCAATGGAATGATTTAAAAGATACATAGGCAGAGTCCTGCAATAGATTTCAGAGCACTGAGGTTCATTGGGAATAGATAATGGTACAAAAGAGGACTGGTTTGGTACACCAGTGTATCTCCTGTTGTTGGCTAATGTCAGTTTGGCCTCATTGTATTATGTACTAATTCTTTTACTGCAACAACTCTTGCTTTTCACTCTCCTTCGTCTTTGAAGTAAACAGAAGCAAAAATAGAATCTACAGTATTAAATATACAATAATTTTAAAATATACATGCTGTTTTCCCCAGGGCAGAAAGAGGAAAGTGTTACATGGGAAGGCTGCAGAGACAGCAAATGGTGATGCATTTATAAAAAACTGTGACAGGATAGGATAGATATAAAATTTTGGTCTCTACTTTTATAGGGAATTATAGATAAGAACAGAGGGGAAATCATGCTTCAAAACAATTTAGTTGCTATTATTATGAAAGCTAGCCTTTCTTGTGGAGTTGATGTGTTTCTTAGCTTGTACTGTTCTTTTTTTCTCCCTCTGGGGATTTGCCTTGTTTTTTTCAAGAGTTCACACAGTTCTGCCTTTCTTTTGCTGTTCTATTGAATAGAATAACATCATAATCACTATGCAGATAAGGAAAGTGAACTTCCTACATTGATTTAAAATATGGAACACAAAATGCCAGAAACTGGAAAGAAATACTAAATACCTTTCCGAGAAAGACATTTGAGATACATTCTCACCTTGTGATGCTAACGGGAAGTATGTGTATGAATCCCTTTGGCAGCAAGATGGAAATAAACCTCTGTTGTGCATTTACAGACTTGATTTAGGATACTCTGAAAAAAAACAGATAAACTAGTTGTACCCAATTCCTTTACATTGACGTGATCTGCCAGTTGCTGGACACCCTTGAATTCTGTTTGTGGGTTTGATCTTGCATCTGTTGAATTTCATTGCAAAGCTTCCATGGGATTTAGTGATGCCTCTGAGATAGTGAGTGTCATGGCACACCTAACACCTTCACATGATACTGAAAAATCTCTGGAAACAGTAGATCTATGAGAAAAATTCCTCCCTGCAGACTTCAGTTCGTCACTGAGGTGGAGCTTTGTGCTCTGCTAACTTAGGAAGATGCTCTGTGCTTTTGAAACTGAGGATGAGGGAGGATCTAGTTCTTGCAACTATCATATGTAAAGTATTAAAGGGCTATGTTTGTGTAGCCAAAATGATGTTGCAATTGCAATGGCACTGGGCAATCTAGAGCTACTTTTAATTGAACTGTTAGTAGTAGGAGTAAAAATACGGCAATATAGACTTCCCCCAAACAGTGCATCTGTGTATGAAGCAGAGTCACTTATTCATACTTAAGGCCATGCTATTGTATTTTGCTACTTTTTTATCCTGTAAGTAATAGATCTGTTTCAGACCAGTATATTCATCTTTTAATCATGCTGTTACTGGATTCTTTCAGAAAGCCCCATAGAATAATAGCATCTACCTCATCAAAGACAAGCAGTATGTCTCAAACGAGGAAGGCGTTTCTTGTGATTAAAAGCTATTACCATTTCACCTTTATAAACCTCTCTATTGAATGAGGATTGATGAATTGTCTGAGTGCATGCTTGAACAGTATCAAGGTCAAATGAGATGAAAACTTGGGTTTCTATATCTTATGATTTTTCTTTTTTTCTGCCATTCAGCACTAATATTCTTTTCCAACCATTTTTTTTGCTTCATATTTCCTGTGTTCTTATGCATAAAGTCAAAACTGTAGCAGAATTACCTAGAATGCATTCTCCTATCTAAATGTTTCATTGACACATCTTTTGCTACCACTTCTGTGACCATTACTGAGCAGCCTGAGCAAGTCTCTAGGTATAAGGTGGTGTTCTGCAATGGAAAAAATATTGTGAAGTTGGTGCTCTCACAGCAATTTTAGCAAAGAATTGTTAGCTTTTTGTTTGCCACTCAATCTCGGAAATGAAAGGTTTTGTTCTGTTTGTTTCTGTTTTAAAATCTTCTTTCTCCTGCTGCCTGTTTAAAAACAAAACAAATAAACAAAAAAACCCCACAAATAAATTCTAGAGTAAATTTTCTAGCATGGACCTTTCTTATTTCATCCCTGCATCAAAAGAAATCCAAATGACCAGATGTGATTAACGGAGCAGCATTGGCCTAGCACACATTATTCAGAGAGAGGCAATACAATATTAAAGCTGTGCAGAGGAGAAAGAGGGGAGGAGGCAATGCATGCTCACGTTATCCTCTTTGATAAAAGATTTCAACACACAGTGGGCTCCCTCTCTGAAAAGGTAACCTTAAAGTGTCCTTTACTAGTGCAAGTAAGAATAGGGATGAAACTTCATGTTGTAGCACCACCTGCAGTTAGGAGTCCTCAAAATAAACTTTTTTACATACTTGTGGGGCTGTGTTCCTGGAAGGGTGTTCCTCAGCATGCCAGCATGGACAGCTGGAGATGTGCTCATTTGTTTTCCCTCATTTTACTTCAAGGATGGACTCACCCCTCTCCACTGTGCTGCAAGAAGTGGACATGACCAAGTTGTGGAGCTGCTTCTGGAACGAGGTGCCCCATTGCTTGCAAGGACCAAGGTGTGTGTCTTGCTAGGATATGTTAACAGCTCTATGTAACTTTGCACAGAATTTTCAATGTCACTGAAAGGACAAAGACGAAGACAGGAACACTTCTGTTCTCCCAAAGGAAATGTATTAATGGCTAAATGATCCAAAAGTAAGGTTTTGGTTATATAATTAGGGACCATCCTTTCCAAATATATATGAAACAGTATACACTTCTTTGCCCTTCTCTGTAATATCAGACTAAACATATGATATACAGTGGTACTGCAAGCACTTTACTTTTGTGGCTTCCTGAGACCATCGAGCACAGAGATGGGAAATCTGGGTCAGTGACTCCTAAGAGATGATTCCTAGTATATATATATTTTCTGATTCTTCATATAAGCTAACTAGGACCTGTGACTTGGAGCTTCTCTATGGGGCTATTTCAGACTTTGAAAATCATTTCAGTGTGGCCTGACTGATTTCTCAAGAGTGTGCATCTTAGATGAATGCATTTCCTACGAATACCGTCACTTTTGTGAAACCAGTGAGAGAAAGATACTTGCAGTATAATAGGAAACCCCACTGAGCAGCACTTTATATCACAAAGGTAGGTGGTATCATGAGGGGGAAAACAGTGGTACAGAGCATTGAAAATATGCTTGAGGTCCCCTGGAAGATCAGGAGGGACAATTTAAATATTGATTTCAGCTCATTGTACTGTTTGCTCAACCCCACTCCCTCGAACACAGCTCAAAACAAGGGCAATTAGCATATTCTGACACATAGTTATCCTTATTGGAGGCTTGAGATTTTTTTCTCTTTATAGTCTTCAGGAGGTTTTATCACTGGGTTGCGTGCATATCAACCACATCAAATAAGGATGTGCTCAAGCTATGCATCCCTGATAGCACCAAGTAGTCCAGGTCCTCTGTTTTTACCGGAGGGATCCACAGGGAGATGGAAAGTGCAAGGAAAAGATTCCGTGTAGCTTCACTGATTCCTTTGGTGGGAGAAGATGGTTAGGTGAACCCCATCTGACAACAGCCTCACTTCACTTAGAGAGGCTCAGAGGAACAGACCCTGCCACATATACTGTGCACACTTCAGGCAGGATTCCCAGATGTTGCCATTCAAAGGCAGATGTTGCCAGTAAGGACAGAATATCAGCATTGCCATGGCAGCATCTGGACATCCCCTCTGTGTGGAGAACTGAGCAAAGCAGAACTGGCCAGTGAATAATTCCCCCCTTCCAGGTGACAAATAAACAGTCAGTTTGACCACACCAACACAGTTACCTGTTCATGTCTATATGTTACAGCCTGTCTGTAAGAACACAATGTTTTTTAATTATCTTATTACATGTAAAATGAAACTAGATTTAAAAGTAACTTCCTTTGCTAACTCCCAGCTGACAAAGTGGTTCCAAACTGGAGGCAGTCAAATTTGTAAATATTAAAAGTACTTTGTTTTTGTTTTTCTGGAAACAAGTTGCTATAAATATTAATAGCAACAATTCTCTTTCCTTTTCATTGTCTGCCTTCCATGGACTTCAATATTTATGAAAAGATCTATTAAAGCCGGAAAGGGCTATAAAACTCCCACTTCCACTGCCCTTCAAGTGTTGTGGTTTGAACAAAAGGTCCAACCATGCTGGAGGTTGAAAGTGTAATTTCCCAAGAAGCTCAGGGGTCAGGTTTTACCAATATTGTTTGTTTTTCTGTTGAGCATTTAAAAAAAATGCAAGTTCCTTAATAAACGTGGTGATGGGTAAGTAGATGCTTTTCCTCTAATTAACACACAACCTATGTTTGTGTTATGATTAATATCCTTAGAACTGTCTTTTAAGGTCAAGATATGTTTTATTAAATATTAAATCATGGGAAAGACTCTTAGATTCTTTTGCTTTGATTAATTTCTGATTTTAGTTATTTATATGATGTTTCTCTAAATTTCCCTACATTTGCTGGAATGCAAAGGGTGACTAAGGGTGTCTGTAGCTCAGATGCAGCTCTGTTTTCGTGGTGGGAGTACTCTGCAAACTCACAACGGCATCCTTCTAGTATGTGCCACTATCTAAGCGAGAGGTACTAGAAGTTACTGTTCTCTTTGCTTTTGCCACAGAACGGGCTCTCTCCACTTCACATGGCGGCCCAGGGGGACCACGTGGAATGCGTCAAACATCTACTGCAGCACAAAGCTCCCGTGGATGATGTCACGCTGGATTACCTGACCGCCCTCCACGTGGCCGCGCACTGCGGTCACTACCGTGTCACCAAACTTCTCCTGGACAAGAGAGCAAATCCCAATGCTCGTGCCCTGGTAAACCTATCCCACCTGTGTCATGTAACAAAGGGCAGATGAGTAGCTCTTGCCAGCACAGCTAAGTGAAAACTCTCTCAACAAACTCCAGCAGCCTTAAGTAGTTGCAGTCCCAACAGGGCTTGTCATACCTGCTGGTTACCAGTATTGTATCTCGCATCATTAGGCCTAGTCATGGACCATGTCCCATGGCAAGTGGCTGTAGTATCAGGTCTGGAAGCTCTACACAGTTCCTAAAATCAGAGCCAATTCTAGTTGATGCTAACTTATGCATTGTTATTTTATTGCATTAATAGTTTGTTTTCTATACTGTGTGATATCATACACAAATAATTTTTAAGCTTTCAGCTGAATCAGTAAGCTAATTGGCATGGAGAAAATATATGAAAAAGCTAGTATTTCTGCATTTATCAGACTATGGCATTCCCCGCTATTAGGTGCCACTATTCTTCCTTTTTAAAAAACAGTTTTGATGCTTACAGGAAAACAGGTATGATTCCTCTCACTCATTGATCAGGCCATTATTTCCAAACTGAAGGAAAAACATCACATTTGTCTTTGCTAGCATATAAAGCTTTCAAGAGTCTTTAATCTATCCAAGCCCAGACAAGATTCCAATTTTCTCTAATAGGAAGTGTCCCCCATGAACTGTTAGCTGCATGGAAGTTAAAATACCAATGTATTACGCTCACTGCGGGAAGGAGGCTGTGCACACTTGAGATACTTGTGCATGGCAAGAAGTCTGCCGTCACCTGCTGTATTCAGTGCTTCCACAGAACTTTCCCACAGGCCACTCGGATGTCCTCTCCAGCTTCTTGCCTTCAGGATGATCCTTTGTTTTTCTGTGAAGGCTCGCCCTGTCCCTCTCTTCCCTTACTTCCTTGCAATGGACTTTTTATTGACCGATTTTCTTCTGCCCTCTCATTTTTCTTGGCCTTTCTATACGCACACATCCCGTAATCCCTCTTGCTTTCTCTTCTTTATGCTTTAGTTTTATCTTTCTCAGTATCATGTTCACTCGGTTGGTCTTTTTCAATGCTGTTTTCACCCTTTCTTCTTTTTCTTTCCAGCCTCCTGATTGTCTTTAGCTGTACTTTCCTCAGCTACCCACACATACACATTGTATGCTAGCCCCCACATCTTCCTTTTTTTCCCTCTATGACCAGAAATACACCTTCTGTTCCTCCCTTATCCCCTCCCTGCAAAACATCCATCCTGAAATGAACGGAGAACACCCTCAGGCGCTTCTCTCCAAACTGTTTTTTTCTCCTTTCCCATCAGGAATTTGTAGCTTCTGGCTTGTTTATAGTATTTAATATGTTATTATTATTATGCTTATAATTTTTGTTAGTGATAGATTTTTTTCTGCCTTTTCCTCTCCCCCATCAAACTGTTCCTTCACTTAAATGGAAGCACCAAATTAAATCAACTCAGACAGTATATTTAAGTGAAAATATGAAAAGTTCTGATACCGTAAAACTCCCTATGAAATATATTTAGAGTTGTTGTATGGGAAGTAAAATATCTAATGGTTTTAATTCCTACTTTAGAAATTGCAGAAGGCTAACAATAGCAGTAATATTCAGCAGAGTCCTATGATGGAAAAAATATTCGAATAATTTACTTTTAGCTAGACTTAAAAAAAAATAATTGTTAATGTTTGCAAAATGATTTGGGGATACAAGCACTATATGAGTTCTCAGGTTTTTCAATTTGTATATGCTTTAAAGCACCTTCAAATCATCTAGTAGTTAACATTTCCCTTAACAGAAACTGACTGTAGAATAATCTGTTGTATGCCTCTTTCCATGAGCTAAGATTTCACTAAGTTCTCTTCACTGCTAGTTGAGCGTTTAGCAATACTGATCCTTTTCGTTAGAAAAAAAGCATTTTTTCAGCGTTATCTAAAAATGTTACCTGTGTTTTTCGCTTAAATGTTCATATATGGTGAATAATTTGTTTGTTTAGCTTTAGACACACACTTAACCTGCATTAACTATAATAGTACATAAACCGAGCTTGAAGCCAAAGAAAGTATTACAGTATATAGTATGAAGACATGCTTTGATATGCACCCCAATCTCACTGAATAAGCATCTTCAAAGAAATGAATATGTTCTGATGGCAAGCACAACACTAAAAATATTCTCTCACAATACAAAATGCTAGGTTGCAATCTTGATTTCAGATGTTCCTTTCCCCACCTCCCTTTTGTTCCTGTCCCTGCCTCGTTTAATTTCAATCCAAATGAGGGCTGATACCTGTCTTACAAAGCAGGAATAAAAGAAGAGGGCCACAATTGCTTCAAGAATGAACGCTCCATATTGTGAAACTACAGCTGAAGCAGTGATTATTTAAGATACCTCACAAAATGCACAAACACACACAAACATGATTACAACATGCTGTAGATTGATGCACAAATATACAAATAAATAGACATAGATGCTTAGATTGCAAGATATTATATAAAAAACAAAAAGGCAGAATGTGGGAGAAGTACTCCATTCTGTTCTTTTCCAAGAGCGGTATAGAATATGCATTAAACATTTCAAAAGACACCAACTAATTTCAAACCAGTCACTATAATTTCTTATGTTTTCCTTGGGTTAGGCAATATTTGGAACTGCTTTAAGTTGTTCTTACACATACATGTGTGCAACCTTCAGCACCACATGTCTGTGTGTGCTCACACTTTGAAGTCCAAATGGACATGTCTGTATATTTGGCTTTTGGAGGTGGATGTTCAGTTTCTCCCCATGGCCTGAGAAGAAAGCAGCAGCACTGCTTTGTTCTGCCTCAGATTACTGGGAGATGTCTGTAATTCATAACCTTTTGTGCTTAAAGAAGCTTCTGGTACTCTAACACTTGTGCTCCCAGTGCGCCAGCATGGAGCTGTGTGGAAAGTGTAGCTGCATGTTTTTAACTAACATGACTGTCTTTTGCACAGAATGGTTTTACTCCACTGCACATTGCCTGCAAGAAAAACCGCATCAAAGTCATGGAACTCCTGGTGAAATATGGGGCTTCAATCCAGGCTATAACAGAGGTAGAAAAATGTTTAATGTCCTGAAGAAACACTCCTTCTCTCTCTATTTTTTTGCTTCTTTTTTTTTCCTCTTTCCTCTCACACCTCACTTTCACTTATGTTTTATTTAAACGAAGAAGCCCCTTCCCTATGCCGGTGCAGAGGAGTAAAACTGCTCTTGCTTTGTTTCGCAGTCGGGCCTCACACCAATACACGTGGCTGCATTTATGGGCCACTTGAACATAGTCCTCCTTCTGCTGCAGAACGGAGCCTCTCCCGATGTCACTAACATTGTGAGTATGGCTTTGACTAGAATCATCTCTGCAGTACCTCCTATGGAAAGGTTCTAGCCTACCACGCACTTCAACCAAAGGTCATGTTTTAATGATGCTTTATGACTGTATTGCATTTTAGGACAAATTATTCTAGCATCCCAAACAGTGAAGAGGGGAAAATGGCTGTTGTATGAGCATTATAAGCTATCTGTAGTTTCATGGATTCCTGAGCAGTGCTTCAGTAGGCCAAGTTTCTCTAAAAAGAAAGCTCGTGAAATTCATCCAAAACTGTATATAAGCCAAGTCATGGGAAAGATTGTCTTTGAATGATGAAATTTAAGTCCAAATGGCTCTAATTTCTGCTTGCATAGTTTTACAGGCTGCCATGAAATTGTGTCATTTGTACCAGTGAAAGGGTATAAAATGCTTAAAACCTAACAAACAGAAAGTAAAAATGTTATAGTCAAGATGTTCCCCTTATACAGGAAATTCTGGGAACTGGTGCCTTTCAGAAGAACATACTTAAATTTAGAAAATGTGACCTTTGGGAGATAACACAAAATGCAGACCATGACTTACCATAGAAATCAGTGTTTGTATACCTATAGCCTAGTTACCAAGAAGAATAACAAGAACATGACAGTTTCCTGAGTTGTGTTTTATAGATACCTTAGTGTTTGAATTCGTCAATATAAACGTGTCAATATCAAATGTAAAATATTTAACTTTGGACCATCTTCATTTTGAACGCAGCTCTTTACCGGTAAATAATATTATAAATTAAGTATTCCCAGCAACAAAACAAGAAAATTTGAGTAATCCAGGTGCACTGGACTCATCAGTTTTTCTCATTTAGAAAAATGTTATATGGAACCTAGTAACAATGTTGAACACACTGGATTTTTTGCTTGAATTGTTAGAACAGACTCTTTTTGACAAAACCTCTTACTGTTTTCATACTTTTTAATGGAAGCAGTCTTTATATAAAACCTTTATCAATGATATGACAGCCAAAGAGAAATTATTGTGAAAGCAATTATTGTGGGGTAAATATTGTGGTGGTGTCACCAGACATTTGTGTGCAAAGTTTAACACTTTACAATTTATGCTACACTTGTGTCTCAGCATTTAATTGGTCAGCCGAAGTTCCCTGTTGAATTACTAACTGTTTCCAAAAGCTGAACTGCTTTGCTAATGCAAGTACAAAAGGGTCATTACAGAAATTTGATCTTTAGAGTGTGTGAAATGTAAAACTTATTCACATTTTAAACAGCTCATTCTTCAGGTAATAAACTTTATAGAGATGAAATTCTGTATTAAGATTTGTAGCTAGGCCTGTGGGATTTTGTTTGTTGCCTACTTACTAATCACAGCTGGTAATACAATGTTAATTTTAAAATGAAAAGATAAATCAACTCCTGGTGAAGAGGGTTTGCTTTAATAAGTTCATAATAGGAGGCAAGCTCAGGTTGCTGCTTTTGCTACATCTAGATGAAGGACGAGAAGATGTGATTCCTGATTCTGATGCAGAAGATCTTGACCAGAGTGTTCATTTTGGCAATTGCAGTTTAACTTGATAGTCCTGGGGGTAAAAGCCTTACAACAATACACTCCAGCTCTAGAGTAAGGAGAAGGAACAGCTAGTACAAAGAAGTGATCAGTCCTGCTGTGTTGTCATAACAGATCAATACAGAGCTCTTGATTGTGGAACTGTCCCAGTACCTAATGTACCAGACACCGATGAGCTGCACAGGGACTGTTTCAGTCCAGTTCATGAGAGTGCACTCAGAGAATGTTGGACAGTGCAAAATTAAGCTAGAAATGCAGTCGTCAAGGAATACTCCCAGTGTTCCTCTGCAAACCTATGCAAAAAGTACATGCTTTGAATGTGTCATCCATACTTCATTATCCTGACTTGAAATTCCACATCACCCCAGTCAGCTTTCCAAAATTTAATATTTTCCTTCAGATTCTGTGGGCTACAAAAGGCTTGAAACAAGAATCATTCCATAGCCTGCGGACAGAGCCACACTGCTGAGCACAGATTTTACACGTTTCATATGCTGGCTCAGCTGTGCACAGCCACTGCAAGGGCTTTGAAAGCTGCCAGCTCCACACAGTCTGCAGGAAGAGACCATCTGGAAAAATATCCCCTTCCATCTTGAGGCTCATGTGCCTCACAATCCCTTGAGAGAGACAGGCTCAATACACTCTTCTCTCCGGTGCAGTGCTCAAGCTGATGTACCGTTATGTAGAAAGCTGAGGAGCATATGTGACCAGAGGAATCTATATGGCAGAATTTTCTACGAATCCGGATTTTCGTTCTGACCCTCTGTAGTGAGATGATGCTTGTCTGGGATCGCCGTGTTTGCAAATCACAGTGTACCCAGGCCCAGCAACATGTATATGAGCAATGTAGGGGAAAGGGACCTTGGGGGCCCTGGTGGACAGCAGGATGACCATGAGCCAGCACTGTGCCCTTGTGGCCAGGAAGGCCAATGGCATCCTGGGGTGTATTAGAAAGGGGGTGATTAGTAGGTCGAGAGAGGTTCTCCTTCCCCTCTACTCTGCCCTGGTGAGACCACACCTGGAATATTGTGTCCACTTCTGGGCCCCTCAGTTCCAGAAGGACAGGGAACTGCTGGAGAGAGTCCAGCACAGGGCAACAAAGATGATGGAGTGGAGCATCTCCCGTGTGAGGAAAGGCTGAGGGAGCTGGGGTTCTGGAGCTTGGAGAAGAGGAGACTGAGGGGTGACCTCATTTACATTTATAAATATGTAAAGGGTGAGTGTCATGAGGATGGGGCCAGGCTCTTCTCGGTGACAACCAATGGTAAGACAAGGGATAATGGGTTCAAACTGGAACACAAGAGGTTCCACTTAAATTTGAGAAGAAACTTCTTCTCAGTGAGGGTGACAGAGCCTGGACCAGGCTGCCCAGGGAGGTTGTGAAGTCTCCTTCTCTGGAGACATTCAAAGCCCGCCTGGACACCTTCCTGTGGAACCTCAGCTGGGTGTTCCTGCTCCAGTGAGGGGATTGGACTGGATGAGCATTTGAGGTCCCTTCCAATCCCTGACATTCTGTGATTCTGTGTATGCACACACTCTTCTGCACTGCCTGTTGCTGGGTCTGAAGCCAGATTCTCAGCCAGTGGAAATGTGGGTCTCTGCACAAGTTGACGTGGGTAGAGCTTACACCCTTTGAGCTTCTGTTTCTTCATGGAGGTTTAGGACACTGAGATACTTTTGCTTTTCTGCAGCGTGGAGAAACTGCACTGCACATGGCGGCACGTGCTGGGCAGGTGGAAGTAGTTCGCTGCCTCCTGAGAAACGGGGCCCTGGTTGATGCCCGAGCCAGGGTAGGTGTTCTGCTTACTTTTTTTTTTTTTTTTTTTTGCTTTCACTCAAAAATATGTGTAGATCTTCCAGAGAGAACGTGTGTGGTGGACTGACCCCGGCCGGCAGCTCAGCTCTGCTACCGGTTTGCTTACTGCCCCTGTGGTGGGATGGGGGAGATAATCGGAAGAGTGAAAGTGAGAAAAGTTCTTGGATTGAGATAAAGCCAGCCTAATAGGTGAAGGAGAAAGAAAAGAAAACAAAATAAAGCTTAAACCCTCCCCGTCACAAGTGATGGGAGTGCAATCACTCACCACCTCCCACAAGCAGACTGATGCCCAGCCAGTTTCTGAGCAATGACTCCTTTGCAAAAACTCACTCCCTGGTTTTATTGCTGAGCATGATGCTCCACAGTCTGGATTATCACTCAGGGCAATTCAGGTCAGCTGTCCTTGATAAAAGGAAAACAGTTGTAGTTGTCTCTGTTCTAATAAGACTGCTGAAGCTCATCACAAAATTTAACTTGCAAGCACTCCTTTGCTGCCTTTTTTTTGGGTACTATTACTTCCTATGATTTCTGCAAGACAAATGCTTAGATAGGTCTGTTGGCATCAATGAGAAGATTGTGCTCAGGGTAGTTCTCCCTGTGCTAATTATCTACTCGATTTGAGTTGTAGGAAGAACAGACTCCACTGCACATTGCCTCTCGCTTGGGTAAAACGGAGATCGTCCAGCTTCTGCTACAGCACATGGCCCACCCCGATGCGGCAACAACTAATGGATACACCCCGCTGCACATCTCTGCCAGAGAGGGACAGGTTGATGTGGCATCTGTTCTCCTAGAGGCAGGTGCCTCGCACTCCATGTCCACCAAAGTAAGACAAAATGCTTCATGTCTTGTATTCCGGTAGCTCAGATGGTGCGTGGTGGCCTATGGCCATTCAATGGAGAACGTACTTTCACACTAGGAAACTGGGCTAGTTTGGGTCTTTTGTTCTTATTCAATCTTAATCAACAGCAATCTGATAGACTGAAGTAATGTATCAGAAGTTAATCAAATTTTGACAGATTTTCTTGTCATCTAAACTTGGGAGTTTGATCCCTGCTGGAGCCACATGCAGATCATGATAAATCCACAGCCTCAACAGGTTTAAAGTATACATTAGGTCCTTGCCTCTTACTTCACCGTTGTGTTATAAGTAGGTCTTTTTTTGGCAAATATTTTCAAAGTAGAAAAGTAGGGGGATTTTTTAAATGAACAGGCCTATTTATTTTTTAGTACCTTGTTTATTTAAATAGTTAAATAATTCTGGTCTGTACTAGCTGAAAGGAATGTTCTTAAAACATACAATTCAGCATCTGTCAAGCCTCATTTGATGCTGAATCTATTTTCAGTGGTTCTATTTGTGAGGTGTCATACCACACAATAGGCCATTTTGTCTGGGTTTATAGAAGAAATAGTCTGCAGAATCATTATTTTGTTAGCCAAAAATGTTTTCCAATAGAATCCTGACAGTGATGATCACATAAGAAAATAGCTAGCTGCGAACAGAATTATGTGCCAAGGTATATTTTGCAAATTTATTGCATGTGATTAAGGGATTCTTGCTATTGTTTTAGATCTGAAAAAGTGCCCCCGATTTTACAGTTGAAGCTTAAAACATATTTTTTGTATAATGGGGTGTCTTCCGGGGTTTAGAAAACTAAACCAGCAATTTTCAAATTATGATCCACAGATTACTGGAAATGCATGATGTTCTCCTTTTATCCAGCTGTTAAATCACATTAAAATGGCTAAAAATACACTAAATACTTTCCTCATTTTCCATATCACTTTATGGCAATGGCTTTAGTACGGCAGGAACGTTATATAATTATGACTAGGAGAAGCTGTAGTCCATGAGATAATCTCTCTAAAAACCTGTGATTCATGAACTGGAAATGTCTGAGATTGACTGCCGTAAACTCTTTTCGAGGTGGGATTATTGGAACAAGATGATAATGATAATAAACATTACATATAACTTTTGTGTCGGGCAAGTAGGTCGTTGTAGCTCCCTCGAGTTAACCGTCTGGGCAGTGGTGCAGTCTGCCACCTGCTGTCCTGCATCCGTGAGTGTTCCATATCAACGTGATTTTTTTAAATTAACATAATAGGCAAAGAGCATGTTCGTTTGATGTAGACCCTATGCCTGTGCTTTACTGACAAGCGTTATTAAAACAAAAAGGGCTCTTTTTTAAAAGGCAACATTTTTAGTCTTGTCACAATGCATTTCCAAAAGCACTGCCAGTGAGGTATGACTTTTTCCAGCTGAAGCTCAGAGGCTGCAGCCGAACTTAGTGCCCGTATGGATACATGAGTTTAAATATAAATCATTCTTCAACAAACTCTCTAAAGAAAGAATACAAAGTTTGGAGCTTTTCTCACTGAATTTAGTTGGTGTTTCATTGTTACTGGCAACAATTGATGCAGGAAATATTATCACAGCTGTCAGCATGAAACTAAAAATGCAGCTAGTTTGGAGTAGAAATTTTAACAAGTGCCTTCATTGCCCCCACACACAATGTATGATGCTGGTAGAGTCTGTATCTGATAAAATGTCTGCCAGCCTGACAACATGTACGTAGGAAAGAATAGAAGGGAAAGTATTTTCTTGTTTTTCATGTTTCTAGATGCTTTCAAGAGATGCTGCTGTTTCTAGGTATGGCTGTTGATTCTGCCAGCGAGAATACAGGTTGAAGAATAAGCGTTTGTTAATACATAGTTATTAAAAGAGAGACGTCAGCATGACCTTTAACACAAACTCCTGCTTTTTGTATCCTGGAATTTTCCAGAAGGGATTCACACCTCTGCATGTGGCGGCCAAATATGGGAGCCTGGAAGTGGCGAAACTCCTGCTGCAGCGCCGTGCCTCTCCCGATTCAGCCGGCAAGGTAATGATGAGAAAGAAAAGTGAGTGTCAGGAGGATGGAGCCAGGCTCTTCTTGGTGACAACCAATAATAGGACAAAGGGCAATGGGTTCAAGCTGGAACACAGGAGGTTCCACTTAAATACAAGAAGAAACTTCTTCTCAGTGAGGGTGACAGAGCCTGGACCAGGCTGCCCAGGGAGGTTGTGGAATCTCCTTTTCTGGGGACATTCAAACCTGCCTGGACACCTTCCTGTGGAACCTCATCTGGGTGTTCCTGCTCCGGCGGGGGGATTGGACTGGATGAGCTTTCGAGGTCCCTTCCAGTCCCTGACATTCTGTGATTCTGTGAAAATCCAGCAGCATTTTGGGTTCTTGTTTGGGAAGGAACTGTGCACAACATGCATGGGAAAGGCAGCTGTGGCTGCTTTCGTGCGGTTGTGTTGGCTTGTTAAGGCGTCAGTCCCCAAAGAGTGGTGGAGGCAGTGTGGTTGAAGTGTTGTTACGGGTCCCTGGTGGGAGGGTGTGCCGCTCTGGAGACAGAAATGTTCCTGAGGTTGCACTGAGCTCTCCCTACTGTAAAAATCTCAATTGTCAAATACGCGGCGCCTACCCCGTGCTGCGGGAATTGTGCATCCTGGGCGCTGGGGAGATGGAAACCAGGTCCGTGGCCTCAGGCAGCCGGTGCCGGAGAGCCGCCCGCGTTCCCCCTCCGCTGCTTCTCCCCCGGGCGCCCCCACTAACGGCTCCGTAACGCGGCGAGCGCAGCCTAACGCCCTAACCCCCCACAGAACGGCCTCACCCCCCTGCACGTGGCCGCACACTACGACAACCAGAAGGTGGCGCTGCTGCTGCTGGAGAAGGGCGCCTCGCCCCACGCGACCGCCAAGGTGAGCTCCGGCCCCGCCCCTCGCCTCTGGCCCCGCCCCTCGGCTCCGCCTGGGTCCCGGCCGCCCGGCGGCACTGGGGAGCGGTGCAGTGCGCGGAATGTCCGCCGGGTGTAAAGAAATAACATAATCCCCGGGGTGTGGGCGGCCAGGGACGGGCTGAACGGGGGGTTCTGAGAGCCGAGGGGGTGGTCAGAAGGTCCCTGAGCGCAGAGCAACGATGAGTAAGGGAGTGGAGGGTCTTCCTTATGAGGAAAGGCTGAGAGAGCTGGGGCTCTAGTTTGGGGAAGAGGAAACTGAGGGGTGACCTCATTAATGTTTACAAATGTGTAAAGGGTGAGTGTCATGAGGATGGAGCCAGGCTCTTCTCGGTGACAAACAATGATAAGACAAGGGATAATGGGTTCAAACTGGAACACAGGAGGTTACACTTAAATACAAGAAGAAACTTCTCAGTGAGGGTGACAGGCACTGGACCAAGGCTGCCCAGGGAGGTTGTGGAATCTCCTTTTCTGGGGACATTCAAACCCGCCTGGACACCTTCCTGTGTAACCTCATCTGGGTGTTCCTGCTCCGGCGGGGGGATTGGACTGGATGAGCTTTCGAGGTCCCTTCCAATCCCTGACATTCTGTGATTCTGTGAGCAAGTTGCTGAGCCATGGGAGGTTCATACAGCCTGGCTGGATGACCCCCTGCTGAAATTGGCATATGGCTCTCACATACCTTCATTGGAAAAAAAAGAAATATAAATGTGTAGGTATATAAGTATGGAATTCTCTAAGCCCATTTTTATGCTTGTGAGCTTTAGTTGTAACTGGAACTCACTTTAGTATTGTGTAATATTCGAAACTGCGCATATTCTGATCACGCATATGGAGAGTTCATTCTGGGATTGGGAACAGTATCACGATACCACCGTGTTAGGCAGAGGCAACCAAAAAGGAGAAAATAATGGGTGAATTGGTGCTGATTTCAGAACGTTCTGCCCCGTGTGAGACTGCTGTTGCGCACGCTGCCAAAAAACGCAGCCCGTCTGTTAAGTGATTATATCAGAGCTATAGTTTCCATTGTGGTGCGTGGAGAGCAGCAACAGCTACAGTTGCAATAGAAGAGTTTGGTAGAGCTCTGTTGTAAAAACAGACCAACAGAACACTCCCAGACAGATTGTCTGCTGTAACCCAAAATTTTTCCCTGTGGTGCACTGTAAAGCTATTAAACATGGGAAGCAGTCTTATTGCCAGAAAGTATCATCAATGCCTTTCTGCTTTGCTTAAATGATTAATTTGATCAAAAAAACATTCCTTCCTTTTACTGTTTCCAGCCAGTGCCGTTAACGACACGCATATCAAAATTCCGTAGGCAAACACACCTCTACCCACACACTCCAAAAAAGCACCATGCAATGAAGAGTGGGCACCCGTCACTCATCACAGAGAATGTCACTCATCAGTCAGAAGCGAATATTTACAACATAGGTTATTCAAGATATAGGTATCAAACTCGAGATAATTTGAGTGTATTGGATGAACAGTCTTACCCACCGTGGCAAGGGCAGGCTTGGTTCTAGTCTGGATGGCAAAAACTACAGACGGAAAAAACAACGGGACAGCAGGGCCATGTGGGACATGTCTGGCCTTGAAAATTTAATGAACTGTCATCTCTAGTGATAAGGGGTAACATGAAATAATACTGTTTTAGGCTGTCTGACTTCCTAGGCTTACACAGCTGTTTTGTTAACTTTATTCTCATTTTGTTTCCTGACTGATGTTAGAATGGATACACTCCTCTGCATATTGCTGCCAAGAAGAATCAGATGCAGATAGCTACCACTCTATTGAACTATGGGGCTGAGACAAACATTTTGACCAAGCAGGGAGTCACCCCACTTCATTTGGCCTCCCAAGAAGGTCACACTGACATGGTGACCTTGCTTTTGGAGAAAGGAGCCAATATCCACGTGGCAACAAAGGTAACTCACAACCGGAGACAAAATACTATGGGTAGCAGTATCCAGTAAGATGCAAAGTGCAGTGTAGGAGTGATGTCACGTTGTCAGAAATTCTCTGCTTCACTTCCTTATGTACATATTTGTGAGTCGGCAGAAGTGATAACAGATGAGAGAACAGTAAAAGTGAGAAGAGGATATCTAGGACTGACAGATGGATTAACCAGTTAACTTATATCATGTAATGAATAGCTGTACACACAGGAGAAACTGCAACTGTTTGCCATGACTGGAGGGAAATGATATAACATCTGGCTTGGGCAGAGAGGTTACAGGAGGAAAAACAGACCAAGAGAAAATTGTTCCTGAGCATTTAACAAGGCAGGACTGTGGTGCTTTTGTCATGCTGCAACCTTGCCATCTCTTGGGTGTTTCACATGTGCTCCTGAAATTTTACATTGGATGCTAAGGAAGAGGAGTGTAAAATTCTGGAGTTTGTGGGTCCAGGGGTAGATGCATCAGAAACCTGAGAGCTGCAGTCTAAAATAGTTCAGTGCATTTGCCAGCAGAGGTGCTTGTTTTCATATACTTACCCTTCAGCCTTATTTGCACATGGAAGAAAGTGGTGGTGTCTGGCAAATAATGAAACAATATTATTAACAGAGTGATGAATGACGAAGATCCTGTGGAGAAGCTGTCTAAGATTTTATACTTTTTAATGATTGTACGTGACAGATTTCGCATAGAAAACAAGATGGTTCCTCAGAAAAACCCCCAAACATTATTGTAGTTCTCCATAGGTCACCAGATGTATCCCGGCATATACGTAAGTCTTATTTACTTAAAGTCAAAATAGGAGGCTCAAGTCTCTTGTTGTCTGACATTGGTGTAATATGCCATCTAACAAATGAGAAACAAAGTGGTTTTCATTTCTCTTACAAAATTTATTCCCTTGCTCACAGGTAAGTAATGTGTGTGTGATTGCAGTGAGCTTTTAGTTAAAGGCTTCATCAATTTCCTTGGCATCTTTGAACAAAATCTATTTCTGGAGTTGTTTTCTTCATTTTGACTCCTGCCTGCAGTTGTTAAGGTTCCCTTTACTGTCTGAGGAGCGGGAAACACAATGAATATGCTTCCCTAATTTATTAATGACCTTCTCAGCTTCCCCAGTAACATTACTGTATAAAATCTGAGCAAGATCATTGATTGCCTGAAACTTTTACTCCATGATTATGGTGATGTAATTGCTTTGGAGCTGTTTGTCAGCCAGAACAGGGGAAACATCACCTCTACTTTGTTTAGAAAAGCTACCCATACTTAGAAGTTATAATTAGGATCACTTTATGTTTTAAAGATGAGAAAGTGATAAAGTCTAGATTTCTTTCCCCATGTAAAGTAGGTTTCTTTTTTATCTTTATTTTTTTATTTTGTATATTCCGCCTCCAGACTGGACTGACATCCTTACACCTTGCAGCTCAAGAGGATAAAGTGAATGTAGCTGAAATACTCACCAAACATGGTGCAAACCAAGATGCTCAGACAAAGGTAAATTGCGGAGTGGCTACTGTCTCCAGTGTGCCAAAAGATGCTACCGTTGTAAAGGAATGTTCCACTGAGCTTGCAGTTTTACTTATTTGTTCTTTTATTGTAGCTTGGATATACACCTTTAATTGTGGCATGTCACTATGGAAACATCAAAATGGTGAATTTTCTTCTCAAGCAGGGAGCAAATGTCAATGCTAAAACAAAGGTAAAGAATTTTTCATTGCTTGCTTTTGCTTTTTATTATGAACCTGGTAACCAAGCACTACAAACACGTACGATAGGTTCCTTTTCACTATGAAACTATAATTATTGCACAGTAAGTGTCAACACATGGTGATTCGTGGCTGTAGTAGAATACCTTCTCTCTATAATATCTTATCGTGTAGTGTTCACAAAAGAAAAGTCAGGTAGCTCTTTGAGTGTATGAAAGAAGGAGACAGAGAATGTATTTCATTTTTTTTCTTTTTACTTGCAAACTAACAAATGCAAGCTTATTTCTCATCTCATTTGCACATGGTTTACACCAGTGTCATACCGGTGTGCTGCCAAACTAGTAACTGAAAATGCAGACACAGACACTTTGAGGGGCATGCCAGGTTCTCTCCAGTCTGCTGGGAGAAGAGTGGGAAGAATTTGCTGCTGATCAAAGCGTGGGTGGAATGACTTTGGGAGAGGAAGCAGCTGTGGTGGGGGAATGCAGTTTATTGAAGAGAGGTTTGGGGATTTTTTTGAGGGGGATCTGGGTATGCTGTTACTGACCAGTTCTACTGAAATGGACCTGACTGCCTATAAGCCAAAGCCTGAATGAAATCTACTGATTTCAGCAATTTCTTCTAGTGTAAACTGGTGTGCACAGCAGCTGAATGTTTTACAACTTGTAGCAAGAATTGTGTATCTCCTGAGCATACACGGAGAGGTTCTGGTGGCTGCAACAGTGTGTTGCATGCCAGATACCATCACATCACCCTTAGCAGAAGGAGAGGCTAACTCAGGAGCTGCAGGGCTTCAGCTCAGTTAAAGCTGGCATCAAGCAGTAGCTAACTGCTAGCTTCACATTGGATATCTTGGGATCAGTGCGAAGAAGTCCATTGATATTTCTAGTGACATACTTAGTATTTGTAAGATCTAGTCAAAATCACAGGCTTGTGGTCTGCTGGTCACTCTGGCCAGCTCTGCTGTCCCCAGCTGTGGCCTATGGGATAGATTCTTTTCTCAAAGTAGGGCTATTTCATCACAGTGGTCACAGCTTAACATGGTAAAAAAACGGCCAAGTAAATAAGTATAAGATGCTGACCCATCCCTTGTGAGATCACCCGAAATCAATAGGCAAAGCCCAAGGATTCCAAGAGAACTGGCAACACTACTAGAAAAACAGCTGATAAGAATTAATAAAGCAGACACTAGCAGGATCCAAATGGTAGCTGCCAAGTCATTCAGCTGAGGTATTTGGAGGCTAACTAAAGGGACAGACATGCTTGCATCTCTAGTATTAAGTCTCACTCTACGTCTAAGAGGCCTCTGGACCAGGTTCTGATGCCATTTCCCCAGGTATTTCACTTACTTAGAATAATTTCATCAAAGTCAGCAAGTTTGTATGAGAGCATGGGGCAGTGCCTCTCCAAAATTTCCTGCCTAGGAACCATTAAAAATACTGGCAGTCTGTCAGCTGGTACTGTGGACTCTGTTTAAAGAGTAAATCCATCCTGGATGGATTGAGGATAGGGGTGTTAAAGAATCAGTAACCTCTATTGCTTCTTGGTCTTTAGCTGGAGAAAGCCTGCATGATGCTTTGTGCCATTTCCAGCGAAAAATAATATGGCTGAATTCTGCTTTTGAAGAACTGCACTGATGTTTAAGTAAAGATAGCAAATTTATTTGCACTAAAATTACAGTAAACTCCTCCTTTGGTTTTTTAGCAATCCATGCATGCAAACTGTAAATATAAGAATTGTAAAGTGCTGAACTATCGCTATTTAATTAGTACTACAAAGCATTACTTGGTTCTATTTATTTGCAAAAGAGAGAACTCTGGGAGTATGTCTTTCAGAGCCTGGCCCCGGGCTTTGCATAAGTGTACAGTGAATCAACTTGGTGTTTTCTTCCAGTATATTCTCTGCTTCCTTTCAAAGCCAATTGCAAATAATTTTGTAAATGAATTGCTTGACTGGACTTACACAATACCATCTCAGATCAACTAGCTGAAGTACACTTTGGCTATGTTTCTGTATTGTGTAACATTAGAATGAATCACTGGAGCAGATAAGTATATGGAGTTGTATTTATTAATACAGACATTCTGTACGTGTTTCTAAGTGTAATTACATCTTGCTCAGGCCTTTTGAAGGCAAAGTAAAGCTAAAATTGATTGACACTTGTAATAGGTATATGTTTTTAGCCTTTTTAAAAGCAAATAGTCTTGAATCACTGCTGTTAAAAATTATGTATTTTTTAAATTGGCTCAAATATTTTAAAGGCAAATCTTTGAGCTTCTACAGAAAACTAAGATGTGAGAGGAATAAAAGGGTTATCTGCCTCAGCTATGATTCTTTGTCCCTACTGTGCCACTTTAGCTGTTCCTCGTTGTTCCCCTCTCTGACTCAGGAAATGAGGAATTATCCGTCTTTCCAGAGATTGCTAGTATTTTGAAATGTAATATGATTTGTGTATAAAAATATTATCATATTTTGTCTTCCCATCGATCTGGAGAAGTAGTATTATTACTGAAGATCTGTTATCTCTTTGGGTCACTTGATGGCATAATTTCTTTTTAAAATATCTCAAAAGAAACAGAAGGAAGCAAAGCAAAGTGTCTAACCTCATAACTGGTGGTTGTTTTTCTTTCTTTGTTTGCTTTTATGGTAACCACTGTGGGCAACAGAATGGGTACACACCTCTCCACCAAGCTGCTCAGCAAGGCCACACTCACATCATTAACGTTCTTCTCCAACATGGAGCCAAGCCCAACGCCATCACCACTGTAAGTCTGTAAAGTGCCAGTGGGAACTTGTTTCCCTGGCCAGTTCTTTCTGTTGCTTTCTTCAGGCTTGAGAGCAAGCTCTTGTTTTGGTGAAAGTGTTCCACGTACAGCTGGTTGTCAGATGTGTGAGTGTGACTTCTGATTTCCTTGTCGTTTTAAGGTAGTTCAGATCAGATCTGACTCACTGTGCATTAAGCTAAACATGAGACGGGGAAACTGATTTCTGAGCTGCAGGGTCAGACTGGCCACAGCTGGCTGTGCTCTGCTTGTTCTCTTGCCTTCTGCCTCAACACTTCTGGCTGTGAACTGATATCCTGATAAGGATTTTTCCATAAAAATTAAGGGAAATCAGAACCTGGGCTTCTTTTAAGATTTTGACCCAAATTTCTGTCCCTTTATCCACTGGAACAGTTTCAGGTTCTTACTGAGTTCACTGATGTTAATGCCTCCTCCAAGACCGTCAATAACCTCTGGCACAGTTCCTTCTCTGCAGTCAGCCAGGAATGCAACTGTCTTATTTCATGTTGATGTTGTTATTAGTCACCTCTAATTGGGTAATCTTTAAAATGCAGCCAGAATGTCCAAAACTCACGTGTCATTCCCCAGAGCGGATCAGGTTTCTGTGTACATACGTTTTACGTGCTTAAATCAGCACTGGGACCCTGTTTGGTCCTGGAGCAATCACATTGAATAATCTTCTGTGAAGTTATCCAAGAGACCAGTATATGCACTAGATCATCAAGCAAGAGACCATTGTAGTCAGCTTTTGGGACTGCAGGTTCTACTGGGCATGTTCAATCCACAGTCTCTTTGCTTGCTTTTAGTCCTCACGTTGGGGCTGTCATGCCCAAATCTAATCCAGATGTAAGCAGGGTATCAAGGATGTGCCTTTACTGCCCAGTTTGTCTACTTTCTCAGGTACTAGCACTGTTCTTGTCCACTCATAGCAACCTCTAGCTTGATATAAGAGAGAATTTCAACCTGAGACATCTGGTAGGGGGGATATGGGAGTGGGTTGTGAGCAGTTAATGTGCAAGTGACAGTAACAGTCAAACTATTTGTGCCATGAAGATACTAATCTACTCATTTTGTGGTGCTAATCCACAAACCCTGTGTTGCTTCAGGGTTGCTGAGCTAGACTAATGCAGGAGAACTTAAATTATAGATAACTAAAGCCGATAGTGAAGTAGCGAGAAGCCCTCAGGCTGGTATCCTGCACACACTGCAGTGGTGTCATGAGAGAAATCATTCCAGTGCAAGGCACAGAGTGCCTTTACATAATTCCCCCAGTAGACCAGCATGGTGTCCTTTGGTTCAGTGCAAAATAACATACACCAGTTCTGTGTAGACCTCTTTACAAAGAACCATGCAGTATGTCCCTTCCTCCCCTCCCCAAGCTGGGTGACACAGAGCCTGTGACTGCCACATCACATAGAACCAAGGAACTGAGTGACAGCAGCCTCTGTGGCCACTTAGGGCAACTGGCAGCCAGTCACAGGGGCCAGTTCTGCAGGGAAGATACACCCTCAAGAGAGATGTGGGTGATTTGGCTCGTTTCTGATACTTAAAATAATTTTCTTCTGTACATGAAAAAGTTTATAAACTTGGCCACCTACTGTGGATGGCATTGTGTTGCAGTGGATGTTCTCCCTGAGATAAATGAGCATGGGCCCTATTTTGAGTAGAATTTCAAATGCAGTGAGACAGATGGCAATCTTAAATACTGTTCATTTACAATGAAAAGTGACGATCTAAGTTCATAAAATTAAATTAATAGTAGTACTCTCCCAAGCTATTTTGATGTTCCAGGTAATGAAGTGGAGATAAACAGACCTAAACACTAACTAAATTGTCATTTTAGTGTCCATTTGATGAATGGTACATGTATATAGCTCAGGCATTTAAACTGCAAATAAATTTATATGATGCAAAATAGGTCTGCACCCCAAGCCTTATATGGATTGTTTTTGTGTTTGTTGCATCATTATCTTTTGTGTACTTTTATTGTACATACATTGTTGTTGTAAGGAGGAATAGAAATGTATGTGGACAATACAGCTGTAATCTTGTATTCCCCAAAAAGGGAATTATACCTGATAAAGATTTAACAGTTTCAACTGAAATTGAAACTGTAACATTTTAAAGTACATTTTTAGAAGAGTATTTCTGATGTGGAACAGCTTGTGCAAAATAAAACATAAACATCTGCAGACAATACACATTTTGTATAGTGAAATTTGACCACCGAAGGGTTAAACCATACAGCACTTTTCTAGTTGGAATAGCAGGCAGATGTAAGTGTGTTGTGTTACCATGGCAATCGGGGCTATAGTCTTAAAGAAGTTACAAAGACAGAGTCAGATGTAACGGTAAAAAAAACCCAGTGATTTTCCTAGGCTGTGCCTTGTTTTGGATGGAAATGCTGGCTCATGCAGCGTTGAGAGTGATTTCATTGGTTCACACCACAATCCTCCCTCTCACTGCGCTCTCTCTCCCCTTCTCTCTTTCCTGCTCAGAATGGGAACACTGCCTTAGCTATCGCGAGGCGCCTGGGATACATCTCAGTGGTCGATACGCTGAAGGTTGTAACGGAGGAGATTACTACTACCACAACTGTGAGTTGCAGATGCATTAAAATGTCTCTCTTCTTTATTTAGAATGTTGTCTTTCTCTTCCGCCCTCAGACTCTCCATGTATCTCTTTCTTTTTTTAATTTTCTGTCTTTAGCCCCCCCCCCCTTTCTTTTGGATTCTGACAGAAGTGCTATAATGCTATCAGTATATCTTCTAAGCACGTAAAAGTGTGTGCAACACATTGGGCTTCATTGAGCTAGGTAACAAAATCTATGTACATACAGATGGAAAACAACTACTCAAGGCAGAGTAAAACTTTTTTTGTAGATATGGGTCTGAGCTTCAAACCCAAACTTTCCAGAAGTTTGTACATTGTTGTTTAGATCCTGTCCTGCTTCTCTATTTTGTTTTCACCTCTGCTTACATTTCCACACTTTTGACACCTGCTGAGGCTCAACCATTGCAGCAAACCACAAGAAGCTGCTTAGCATTTGGACTGTACCAGCCCTGGACTGGTGCCAAGCTTAGTGATGCTCGCTAGATGGTTCTGAATCACATCAATCATCTTTTTACTCCCTTTCAGTTGAGATGTATCCTGTTTTTCCAAAATACTAAAGGATGTCTCCTTATGTGCTCAGCCCTCCACTCTCTTGGTAGTCTGTATTTCGATTTCAGGGAAGATTACCAGACTAGAAAACTTATAGGTGTTATTTAGGAGCTCAAAGATGTAAAAATCTACACAGCTCTTATAAGATGCTCCTGCTCAGCCAGGGAGACAGTTAGAAAAAGGGAAGGGAAGAAATCCAGGATCTTTTTTAAGGAAAGAGGAAAATAAATTTGATTTTGTTGCATGCTAACAGCAAGTCCCACTGATATTAACTGAGGAAGATGGAATAAAAGTAACATGGCATAAGGTTACAAATAGAGTGAGCCATAATTTATTAATGAACTGCAGCAATCAGACTGAGTCAGGTTTGGGCAAGGAATTCCAGCGTAATTCCAGAAGTCTCTGAAGACTGTATGGTTTTGTTGATACTTGTTTTGTGTTCTTGTTTAATCATATAGGACATCACACATGTAAATACATAAACACATGTATCTATTTAGAGATTTAGAAAAAATAAAACCTGGGTAAAATATTTTTAGAAACTTTAAATATTTTCAAAAGTATATTTTTTAGCCTGAAATGATACCTTTGTGTTCTCTGTGCTGTGTCCTGGCACGCTTTTTCCTTTTATGCTTGGTATAAGTTGTAACTTCCTTTCTGTTGTACATTGTATTGCACTGTGGAGCCTCGTACTTGGTCCTATGTAGGTATTATAAATTTTGCAGTAACAGGGATTACACTATGAAAAGACACCTGTGAGTTATTTACTTTGGATAAATGTTTCTTTAAACTTTGAGGGTAATGAACTTTACGACCAGATGCTTGAGGTTTAGGGTTGAATCAAATACTGAACCTTACTTGCATAGTTGACCTCTAACGCTTGCATATAGGAGAAATCTGGAATCTCCAGGGGTGTGTGTGTACAAAATACTGCTTTTAAAAGTCAGGTGGGAACCCTCGATAACAGATTTTTCAGCTATGAACTTGTCTGAATCCTGTACCTTAGGGATATATAGAATGTAAACCTCTGGCATTGTTCACGGTGGGGAATGTCGTTTAAACATAGTTTAGAACAAGTCCTGAAAAGGTGGGATAAATAACAGGCAGTCCCTGCAGTAAAGCTGTCCAGATGGTGAGGTTGGTGTTGCCAAACCAGAAAACAGCATTTAGCACTGAAAAAGGTGCTGTCACCATAGCTACTTCATTCTCTGAGGTTGTAGCTGAGTGATGGATGAAGGATGTTAGATAGGCTGATGCTTTATTAATATTCAAGTCACTGGCATTAGAGATGAGGAAGAGATCTCCAGTCCCAAGGCCTTTGATCTAACTTAGAACAAACTTTCCTCTTACTTGCATTAGTATTATTGTTAGGGGAGCCACATGAACATAAAGCAATAGAGAGAATAAAGTGCACTTATTTTTATGCACAGATTAAAGATGAAAAAGAAATAAATCAGAAGCAACTAGACTTTCAAAGTTTTGCTGTGCTACAAAGTTTTAGGGTATTTATAGAAATAGTCTTCCTGTGGACAAATGAGAATATATGAGGAGCTTTGACATTCTTTGCAGTATACTGCTGTTGAGTAAGCAATTGCTAAACGTATCTAGAGGTTATATACCTGAATTATATATCTGAATTTTTCTGTGCCATCAGATGAAAATCTAGCCTTTCAATGGAAATTTTAAATGCAGAAGCCTACAGTACATAATTGAATTCTCAGAGGCACTACATGGCAGGGAGTTTGAGAAATATAGGTTGAGCAGTTTTCAAAGTGGAGCATTCATGGGGCTGGATATGGATTTTAAGCTTTGAGAGTATTTCACATTTTTAATGAGCCTATCAATTAGAAAAATCTAGCATTATATTAAAAATAATTTTAAAACATTAATTCATAACTTCTGTTGGAATTGATGTAGCAGTAATGATTCTTGCTGAGTTCAGTGTTCAGAGGTAACATTACAGATGCACATATATCATATTGATTCTGTTTTCCAAACGTTGTTTCAATAATTAAATTACATAATAATTTTCTCATACTAAGAGGAAAATCAGAAAGTAAATAAAGTACTATTACTCCTCTGTAGTTAAATAGTAATGTCTGAGAGCCTTAGTCAGAGATTAAATAGTTATTATATAGGGACCTGTAAAAGTCTATTTACAAATAAAATGAGGTAATGATAAATGAACCTTAACTACTAGGATCTGCAGATCTAAGTTAATGCAAAGACAGAATACAGTGGATCTCTGTACCTGTGGACAAGAGTATTGTAGCATTCTTTCACTTCTTTGTTCTTCTAATCAAATGGATTTTGTACAGAAGCTGAGGTTGGGAATCAAGTTTTCTGAAATCAATTTCAGTCATACAGCAGACATAAAAAACCTAGCATTTGTGACTCTTAGGTAGACCCCTTCTTCCTCCTTTCTACAGCGTTTGGTCATCTGCTCTGCCTTTGCTTTTTTTTTTTCCCTGACTTTTCAGTTGTTTTACATGGGGAACATAGGAACTGGCAATGGAGAATTTGCGGTACACTTTGTGTAGATACAGTTGCAATGACAATTACAATTCCAATGCCAGTAAATGGATACTTGTATACAGCACTTTCTACTTCACTTGGAAAATATACAACCCGCTTCACCTGGATTTATTTCTTTGGCCCAGTGTTAGTGATTATTTATTTTTACATTAGGATGTATTTGTTAACTCACTGCTGTGTTGTTGGAGAGATGGGGTCAGCATCACCTGAGCGGTAGGATCCTCTCCATCTGTCACAGCTGGCTTTGTCACCCTGAGGAAAACCATGGGAACACTGGGGGGAAAAGTCAGACACACTGGTGGAGGCATTTGGTGAATATAAACTAATTCTCAACACAGAACATGTGCTATGAAGAACATTCCAACAGAAATAATTTATTGTCTTGAATCAGGGGTGAGATTGAATTTAGGCAGCCTACTTGAGATTGCCGTTTGAAGCAAAGGGCGTTGCTCTTTTCTTGTACATCAGGAGGGTGAATTGAAAACTGAGGTCACAGTTAAATATATTTGTAAAACGCCAAGCAGACTTTAAAAACAAATTTCTGAAGTGATTACACTGTTGTTAAGTTCGTTATTTATGAAGTACAATATCTTATAACAATCAAGAATAGTATCTTTGTCAGTTTATTAGAAATACAGAAGTATAAAGCAGAATTGGGAAATGCCCAGTAAGTTTTATAAAACAAAACTGCTATTGACTTCACTGCTTGATATCAATGGGCACTTTCCCAAAAGCATATTGCAAAAGGGACTTGGGCTTTGGCTAACATTAATTATCCCTCAGATTGTATGCTCTTTCACTACTTCTGCACATGATGTTAATTTATATGATAGATAGATACCATCCACAATAGGGAGTGAGGTACTACCTCAGTGGGAGTTTCACAAGACACGTGGCCTCCTGACATTCTCCTCCATGACAAGGAGCACATCTGCTCCTACATACCTTTCAGGGCGATGTGTTGACTCCCCTCCACAGCTCCCCAGTTCAGCTGCAGATCTGAGTGGAGCCAGGAAAATATTTGTTTTTCTGTTGTGACTAATGCTGTTCTGATCGCTGCTCTTTTTTAAGCCCTTGACATCTTGTCTCCCTGTGGGCAACTTTTTTACACCTTGTGTGTCCTACAATTTCTCGTTCTGTTCTTTGTCTCCTTCTCCAGTGTGTATCTTGATGCTAAAAGGTGTCCCCATTCTTGATTCAGCACCCCTGGACATCTTCTGTTTCCTCCTGGAAGTCCTTTATGAAGATAAAATCATATTACAAAAAAAATCTTCCAATGTTCTCCTACTCTGTGTTCTCACGCCTAAACAGTCCTCCCAGCAGTGCCCAGTCCATACTTGCCTTGTGTCACAATATTTTAAGATTTTAATGTGCGCAAAAAATATCAGAATCTTCAAGTAACTTATTTTTTTTAATGTGATTTGAGGGAATATGCATTATTTATCAAAAAGATATTATTAATATGCAGTGTAGTCACTTTAGGTGGGGAGAAGAAATGCTTCAAGTGGTCTGTGTAAATCCTTCACATCTTTTTTTAGTGTAAAAATTTCACATCATTCATAACTTCATTTCCAAATGCTTTACGATCTAATAATTTCCATATGCTACACAAACTTTCTGAAGCTCTTTTGCAGACATTACCTAATTCTTTTAAAAATCATCTTGGAAACACCGAGCTGAATTATTCTACATGCCCCATTTATAAATAAACTTGCTGAGGGCTTTCTTTTATTTCCTTTATTATTGCTCTGACCATCTCATTGTCTCTGTTTTTGTACTTTTCTGCCAGAGCAGATGTTACCATATACAGCACTGAGAACAGGAGCTTCTGGAGTAAAGATGAAAAATAGAGTTCAGGAAGGGGAAAGAACTTCTAAAATGTCTCAGCAGATCCCACTGCTGCTGCTGTTGAAAATACCATTCTGTAAATTTTGCGTCTCTTTTTGGTGTTTAATCTGGGGATTGATTCTGTCTTTGCAGACTGTAACAGAGAAGCACAAGCTAAATGTGCCTGAGACGATGACTGAGGTCCTGGATGTTTCAGATGAAGAAGGTGAGCAGCTTTGCTAAGTTCCTATTCCATATCACTTGTGCAACCTGTAGCTGCTTAAGTGTTTTGATGTCTTCATTTGACAGTGCTTGAAATGAAGTTCTGTGTAATGGACTTCTTTAATGATGTACACGTAACATTTGTATAAGGATGCCAAAAGCTGACCCAACCCCAAATCCTAAACCCCTACTTCTTTTTCAGAAAAAACTTATCTGAACCAGCTCACCAAATGAGAACATTTCCCAACTTGAGATCTTGAAATTTTAATGTAGAGCTGTCCCAAAACTGGATTTGACCCTCCCATAAAAACAGATTTGAGCAGTAAATTTTTTGGATCAGTGCCATCTATTTCAGATACATATATCTAGGAGCTCTGCCTAATTGGAAACATTTGTGTAAGACGCGTCAGGTGGAAGTTGAGGAGACTGTTTCCTTGAGGGAGCTTTTGGCACACACAAATCACAGACTCATATGGCATGACATAAAACAACAACATGTTAATAAGTTTGGCACTTTGGTCTCAAAGTCTGTTGTATGTACGGACAGGAGGCATGTGTTGTATCGCTTAGCTAAGTCCCAAGAAAATTTCTGTGAAGTTCTGGAGGGAATGATAGAGTACTGCAGTTTTATACATCACAGAATTAAGGAAATAGCTTGAAAACATCCCTCTCTAAAAGGTCACAAATAATTTCTTACAAATTTTAATTAGCATGGCATCTGATAGATATACAGACATTTGCAAGAATGTTTTAAGTTCTTTTTTAGTTTTAACAGCGTTAATTAAGATTACAGTATCTTACATATGCCATGTTAATGGTTATTATTGTTATTTCATGCAAATATTTTTTAGAGAGACTAATTTCAAAAAGCCCTAGGGATTCAGGAACACAGCTTACAGGGTTGGGTTTTTTTCTTTTACGAAGAACACAAATACACTTGTGGTTCTAAATGGTACTGGAAGTTAATGGCATTCATATTTCTGAAGTGCTTCTATTACTTTTTAAAATAAGATCTATGGTGATAAATGAGTTACGCTCTTGAGAAAATATTAAGTTTAGGCTGCAAATACTATTTTTTTTAATGCTTGCAATATTGCAAGTGAATGCAAACAAGTGTTATTCAAAAGAAATTGTATTCTGCTGCATCATGCTTAGTGAAATTATTTCTCTCAGGCATGCGTTTCTGCATTTTCTTGGTTAGAAAAACATTCAACTGCTTGTGTAATTATGATAAATGGCCTTCAAATTGCTTATAGCCTTATGTTGACTTTGTTGAATTTTCTCCCAGTCTTTTGTACTACCATTTAACCGTCTTTAAATTCACAAAGCCTGGTGTGTCCATCTGCTTCTACAGGATAAATTTCCAGGGTATTCCTTTTTCTCAAACCAATTTATATGTTGCACAGCCTTTAAACACTCTGATGATGAGCGCTTCAGTGATGGTGAAGCCTATAGTGGCACAGGTGCTGTTAGCAGAAGCTCATGGAGTAAGACTTGCAAAATTTCTCTTTTTCCTTAACTCCGATTGTTTATTTTATTGTTGTGTTGAAGCAACCAACATGGATTTGCTTGATCTGGGTGCCTAACACTGTTCCTCTTCTTTTGAAGTGTGACTGGGCATGTGTTTCCTGAAAGGTGGGAGGAGGAAGGGAAGCCAGAAAATCCAAGATTTATTACCCGTATCTTGAATACGCTGGCAGAACTTACTGTGGCCATCCAGCATGACTAACGCTCTCCAGTGCTTTGAATTAACATTCTCTGCTTTCTGTTTCCATCTGACACCTCCTGTTTGTCAATAGCCAGCCGATAGCACGCAGGTACTCTGGCTCATTGCTGCTCAAGACTCACTACTGAGCGCTCGCACTGATAGCGCCTCTGTGATCCTGCTGCAGGTTGCTGAGCAGGCTGGTACCGGTTAAAGCACTTCACGCCACTGTCCTTGTAAAATCTGTTTCTACAGGCAAAACATTCAGCATGTTGCGAAAATTCCTGAGATGGAGGGTACTCAGCCCAGGAATATAAAGTAGCTGGGGGCAGGAGGACTGCAAAACTTTTTAAATAAAGAGGGTGAACCTTTAATGATGGTTTAGTATTTATAGGAGGCTAGCAATAACATTTCTGTAATGCTGTGTTCTAATCTGCCTTAAGGTGACATAATGTGTTCTGAAATAAATTAACATGACATGGTAAACCTGCCAGCTGTAATTATGTAATTATAAAGTTGAAGACAAGAAGAGTACTTGAGCAAATGAGTATTTCAGGTCCCATTCTGGAGTTTGTTCATCACTTGTGAAAAGTATTTTGCATTTTGCCTGGGAAACAGTTACATTTCATAGTAGCATGCTGTTACATTAATAATATAGTATCATATTCCTAAAGCAAATTCAAGTGCAATATCCAATCTTAGCAGTATAAAATAAAGGATCACATAATCTATCAAATCGTTTGACTTGGTATGTAAGGTCCTGCTTTGTGTTGCCCATCTTTAAATATTTTGAATGGACTGAGAGTCCCACTAAGTTTTCTTTAATTTTCATACAGCATTTTCTTGTTTAGCAATTGTTTTAATATTTAGAATTCTTTACCTTTTACTGTAACTGGAAAAAAAATTTCCTTTGAACACAACTAGATGATATTTTTTATTTAAACTTGCATTTGATTTTTTTAAAAATTAGATCAGTGGGTTTTGAATGATAAGTATCAGAATAAGTACAGAAGCAAGTGTACATTTGTCAGGGAAAGAGAAACACCCAGGCCAATAACAGAATAGATGAAATTGGATTCATAAGCCTTGTGCAAGGAAGAGTGAAAAAAGGAAACTTCATAGACTAGCAAAAACATGATTATAGAGAAATCCTACTTCATCTGCTGTAAGCCTGTTATGTGGTCCTACATGTATCAGATATTCTATGGCATTACAAAGCCTTTCCTGCTTTGTGGCTGTAGGAAACAATTCTTTTGCAAATATAATAGGCCCAGGCAGGATTTCTTGGCAAAGCATATTTTAATAATGATTTTGCAAGACCATGTGTTCTACCTAAAGGTAGGCACACCGAATAGGGCAAAAAGCCCCTGCTTATATCTCCCCAAAATCCCGGCCGCAATTTCCCTCCCCTGTTCCCCATTGGTTGGGTACTTCAGGGTTTACAGACTATCCCGACGCACACAATACCCTTCCCCTTATCAGTCTGTTTAAGATATGGATTCCTGGTACTTTGGCTACACTTCCCCCTAAATTAACTTATCAATACAGGTATCGGTATGTATACAGGTATCAGTACATATTCCGGGAAGAGACTGTGTATTACATTAAGAATTCATAGTCCGATGTCTCTCAGTCCTTTCCCCCTAAATTAACTTGTAAATACAGGTATCAGTATGTATACAGGTATCCGTATATATTCCGGGAAGAGACTGTATTACATTAAGGATTCATAGTCCGATGTCTCTCAGTCCTTCCCCCCTGCTAGGGTCAGGTGCCAGGTCCTCAGTTATGTAAAAACAACAGTTCTTCATTAAATGTTCCTTACAATTTCCTCCTCTCCTTATTTTATACTTTTGTTGTTCTTGCATTTTCTTATGATACAGTTCTATAGGTGGCTTCAAGCCTAGACAACATGATTTCACATTTTTCTTCTGGAGTTATGCATTCATTGTTCCTTCTTTCTTCTTGTTCTTTTAGCCAGGATCATTTTATCTGAGTATGGCAGTGACCCTAAAGGCATTTGCTTTGATAGAACTGTCTCAATAAGGTGTTGAACAAGTCCTCAGACACACAGAATGATGTAGCATGCTATAGAAATGAGTGCTTCTGTTACTACGACTAAAGAAGTAATTTCTCTCAATTTTCCAAACCAAGATTCTGACAATCTCATGAGTGGACTATCTATACCTGTATTCTCAGCCAATTCTTCTGCTGAAGTTGTGGTTAGACATGTATCACTTTTTTCTGCCAACATCATATCTAGGACCATGTTATTTTCCCACGCCATTCTCCTAGTAGCATCTAATTGTTTGGTGATTCCTTTAACTGTTTGTCTAGTATAACTTATAAATAAATGTTATTTATCCCATCTACATTCTTGTTTGTAGTTACCTACCAAAACAAAAAGGACTCAAAACCCACAGCTACTTGGTTTCTTGCTTTGTGTTCCTTGGGGACCCCTCTGGGGACCCCAATCTAATTGAAATAAACTCTGTCATCAAAGGAAAACCTTAAACTCCTTTTTTGGTTGCCCTGATGAATCACAGTGTTGAAATGCCAGGGTAAAAGGAATTGCCAGTTGAACAATGTCACAGGTACCTTCCCAGTGGGGGATAAAATGGAATGAAGTGTCATCTTCCCACAGTACCACCAAAGATCCACTCAAGAAGCATTTGAGGACATATGTGGACCAACTTCCCGTGTCTCTACACACCTACTCATGTTCCTAGGAACTTGGTATCATTCTTGCCCCATTGTGAGAGACAGGCAGTATGATTTCCAATTATTCCTGAAAATGCCGGGGGAATTTTGGTATTTTTCCCTGCAAAGCTGGAAAAAGTAGGGAGAGAGTATGACACGACTTATTTCCCTATGCCATAGAGTCTTGGTATAAGGCTAAGATGCACTCCATCCCCTGTCAATCTTCGCTCCATCCCAGAGGGAAGGGTACCACTTGGGCCACGGGCCTTCCTGGTGCACAGGCACAGCAATTGCTCTTGTTTAGGCTTTGCACCATATATTTGATCCATTCTACCCAGGCATTTGTATCTCCATATATTTTGTACCTTCCTAGGGCATCTTTTCTACTAGTGTCTATTCGTGATCCATAAACCTCACTTACTGAATCATCTGCTCCCTGTATTGTAATTAGCAAAGGGTTGCACTGCAGAGACTCACATCCTGGGAGAGATTGTCCTTTAGATAGGGTAATTTTTCTTTTTAACTCTATAACCGTTCGTTGCTCACTGTCCATCCCCTAAACTCTGTGGTCCAGATAACACTGGTACCAGGAGGGGCAATGAGAGACAGCAACAAAAACTGTGCACTTATTTAAATCATCCTTAGACTCAGTCCCCTTGGACATATGTTTGTTTTCATAACTCAATTCTCTTTAGCTCTGTACATCCCCACAGTTCAGGATGTGGCAATCATCTACTCAAATTGTTAGGGAATCTTCAGTTTCAGTGATGTTTGTTAAGTAACCCATTTGTAAATTCTACATATACAGGATTAACAATCCCCAAAAGTTTCATTTTCATTGCTGCATCTTTAGTTGAAGGGGGTCGTCAGTTGTCAATACTTGCCACTCGTCATTGTCCTTTGGAGGTTCGATTGGCTCTTTAATCTGTGTCTAATGAGTCCACCCTTTCTCAGCTGGTCATACCACTGTCTTGGTGATCAGCAGAACTTGAAATGCTCCTTCCCAATCTGGCTGAAGCTTCGTTTCTTTCCAGGATTTGACCAGGACCCAGTTTTCAGGCTGAAACTTGTGAGCCGCAAACTCAACAGGCAGAGTTTTTGCCAGAAGCCCTTGGTGCCTGAGAGAAGATAGAAAAGACAACCCGAGTATACAGTTTTTGAGAAACAAATCCTTAGTTTCAAACTGTGGAGGTCCACCTGTTATTAAACTTTTGCTACCACTGCCGCTGCGGCAGTGCTCAGAAGGAAAGCTTCTCCCCATCTGGTAAAGTGATCAACCAACACTAGTATCTATTTAATTCGACCAGCTACAGGTAAATCAACTTGAATATTTTGAAAGAGTTGTGAACTTGGACTCTGCCCTCCTGCAGGCTGCTTTTTAAGTGCCTTTTTATTTATTCTTTTACAAACCACCCATCTTTCACAGATTTGCTTGGCTATAGTATAAATTCCAGTACTATGTCACACATTGCTTGTGTTCCCCAATAACTCTCCTGATGTAAAATCGCTGATACCTCCCTCATGATTTGCTTATTTAACATTTCTCTACCATCTGGGAGTACCCATTTCCCACTCTGTTCCCTGGCTCCTCATTCTTGGAGGACTTCTTTTTATTTTTCATCAAAAACTGAAATTTCCTGTGGGGCCAGGACCTCAAGGGTGAGATAACTCTTTCCCCCCTGCTAGGGTCAGGCACCAGGTCCTCAGTTATGTAAAAACAACAGTTCTTCGTTAAATGTTCCTTACATGACCATCAGGGCCAAAGATTCATCAGCACAGCTTTATTAAGCAGTTTATTCGTACACTGCAGGAATACATACACACACGTGTGTGTTACTGCTGCTTTCTCTGTTTGTACCACAGTCTACCATGAAGAATGTGTAAGGATAGTGGTCCATTGGTATTTGCTCAGCGCTGTGCACAGTGCAGATGTGACAGTCACTGTGCAGAAGGTGATGGCCTGATCTTGCAAAAAAGATTAAGAAGTGCTTCTCCTTGAGGATGGGAATTACACCACAGATTCCCACAGGCCTAGCTGTTAAGTGATGTGATTTCTGAAACACATCTCCATGCCAGCAGAAGTGCTTTATGTGACTAGAGTTGTACTAAAAGAACTGTGCACTTTTATTATTGTATCTGGCTTAGCTGTTTGTATTGCTACAAGGGTTAGTTCCTTTAAAGCTGTTGCCACAAAAGAAGCAATTTGCCCCCGAGGTATCTTTACAGCAGTAAAGGGCAGTTACTGCAAAGCATCTTGTGAAGTGTGTTTTAGTGAAACCTACAGAATTAATGAAGTTAAGCACATGCATGTATTTCTGTTAGGGCTGCGTCAGTGTAAACACACCATAAAATCTGGAAAAGGCAGGAACATTTTTTTCCTTATTCTTCCATTTGTTAATATTGTATTGAGGAGCATGTTGCTGTTCCTCCATATTCATTCCATGTGTTACATTTTTGGCAAAAGAGCTGTACAAACCGCTAGTGGTTTATCTTTGTGACTCCCGTCTGAGATGGTACAGTAGGTGTAGTGCTGTATATAGAGGATACAAGACCAACCAGTAATCAGGTTATTGAAGAGCTCTCATTTGTGTCTGTTTGGGCCTCCTCATCTCCTACTCTGTTTTCAGTGCAGTTAATTTTCAAAAGCTCTGATTTCCTGGTCTCTTTGAGACCAAGTTCTGGCTGCTGCAAGAAGTTGTCGTAGCTCTAACTGCACTTTCCCACATCCTCCGTAAGTCAGCACAAACGTTTCGCCATGTGGTGAACCAACCCAGAGAACTAATCTGTCTGAAAAGTAATCTCTTTGTTTATTCTAATAAGTTATTTTGGGGCCAGATTACTTTTGCAGGCAGAAGGGGATAGAAAGGCTGCAGTGGAAGGTGAGACACCATAGTCAGAAGCAGCATGGCCCTGAGCTGGCTGTCATGAAGCTCATTCAGTTCACACCACAGTAACTGATGCTGACATTTCAATTGCCAAGAAGAGAGACAAAAGTTGAGCAAACAGTCGTGCAAATAGTCAACGGAGTCTCAAAAATCAGATGGAATTGCAATATCCAAAGAACAAAAAGCATGACTTTCATGAGGGATGCTTGCCTAAAGCTTGACCCTGTGCCTGGATGACACACAAGGTGGTGGGTTTTCTGTGTGTTTTGTTTACTTTAACTTCATGTTTCTTAAAAAAAAACCCCAAAACACTAACAATAGAGTCATCTTAAAAAGAACGTGATTAGGACATTGAATTTACTGAAGTGTTTCAAAAAATGGAAACAGTGCCATCACATCCTTAAATAATTTATAAAATAGAATATGGATTAATGCCTACAAATGATAATGACCCAGTGTCAGATTGTTATATTTTTCCTCTCACAGAGCTTTTTCTCCTTTTTAATTTTAAATCTTACTCAAAATTACGATACTGCCTAATTCAAACAGATTCTCAGTAATAGTATCTGTGTAAAAGTGGCATTTGCTGTCCCTTCATGGATGTGTATTGGTGACAGGAGAGGCAGTTCTGTGAACTATTGCATTGCTTAAGGACAACAAAAATGTGATCTTAGATTCCAGAAAACAGTTCACAGCTAATCCAGACCTGATCACATCAGACAAAGAGAACTTTCAAACTGCCTTGTAAGTCTGCTTCAGACATAGGCTCACAGAGGACCAAGAAGTTACTGCTTTACCAACAGACACTCATATAGGGTTCAGGAATTTATTTCTGGCACTGTTGATGATTCCTAACTGTCTGTGTGGAAGTCACTCCAGTTTTCTCAGCCTTCCAGTTGCAGAATGGGATAATGACAACCTGCTTTGTCTGGCGTGTTGGGAGCTGTGACGAAAATGCCATGTGTATCTGTCTACCTGTCTTTGTAACTGCTTGCCTGGAACTAACTGCCTACCTAGTTATTGTTGTGAATGTTGCTATGATTAAATGATAATGTGCTCTGATACCAAAGAATGTTATTTTGTCCAAGTATATTGCTTCTTATTTGTGGTAAATGCATCTTATACTTCCATAACATCAAATTCCTGAATAGTGTCTGTAACTGCAGTAAACAGGGCTAAAATATGACATTGAATTTCCTGAGAGCCTCTGCATGTGGCCTTCAAGTACGCTAATAGTGTGGCATATGTGTGAGAAATGAGCAGTTAAGTCTGGGAAGAATTCATTGCTGTTGTACATGCACGTAATTCCACTGAAGTAGTGGCTTAATTAGTGGAAGACTTAGAGAATAACTTTCCTTAATTAAAGCTGGGTGTTAAAGTTGCAGCTGGTAACTGTTCTCGGTTAGACTTAAGCTGCTGTTGCTGCACATTAAAACACAGTAAATTCAGAATAACACCACTGAATTAATTCACACTCTTAATTTAAACATCTTATAACTAGGAGTATAAAGTATAGCCAAAGATTATTGATTTATAGAAGTAAATCTAAAGCTATGGTTTGAAAGTTTAACTGAAACTTGTTTCTATTAGTGGAAAGAAACCCATGCTCATAAAGAAGTGGCTGGTGAATGAGAGATGATTCTAAAAACTTTACTTATGATAACCCGCACAGAAAATATGCCAATGTCTCTCTCTGTCTCATTTCCTAGGAATTTGTATATTTTAGATGCTCTGTAAGGTTTGTTATGTGAATAGTTTCTTGCTGGGACATTTTAACAAGGTAATGCAAGATGAAAGGAGATTCTTCTCTGGAAAGCTGCTTTTGTTTACATGGTATTGTTGAGATTACTTATATTTTCCTTTTTTTTTTTTTTTCTTTTTTTCTTTCTTTCCCTGAACAAAATGAGGATATTTTTTTCTTTGAAGTGCCAGATGTGCAAATGCAACAAGGAATCTGAAAATTCATTGCCTTTTTTTTCATTCATGTGTTGTCAACACAAAAGGTTCTCAATATCATGGTTAACTGCTCAATTTTTCTCTCATAACTGTATTGACATTGTTGTTAGGAATGTAAAATAAAATTAGAACAAAGTCTTAGTTGGATTTTTCCATTGAAATCCTTCAGACAGACTATAGCTGCTTTAAAAAAATCTGGTATTGTCATTAGAAATAAATTAAATTAATTTTTTCGTTGGGGTAGAATCTGCTAAAAATTGCTCAACACTTTAGTAATGAAAAATAGAAGGTTGTGGTTAGGCTGCAAAGATTTTGGTAAAAGTTTCAAAGAAACTCCTGGTTTTCATTTGCATCAGTGTTGACAAAAAATAGAATTGACCAGATGAACAATAATAAATGATGTCAGTGACCTGTGTATGCATGACTCAAACTACAAACAGAACTTTGTTAGTACAAAGAAGGACTAATGCGTGGGTATAACCAGGAGACACCAGGTTTTTTTACTTATACTTTATTTACTTATACATTATTTCCTAAGTGGTTAATATTTTATTGCTTATTTTATGAGCAATGCTGAGCACTGAATTATTTTCTTCAGAGACTGTGGGGGGACACCTACACTAGTTTGTTCATTGAGGTAAATCCTAATCAGCAAGGTAAAAACGGGGAAATGTGTTTTTGACCAGCCTTAACCATCAGATCTAAATCTGTGTTTAATGCTACTGGATTATTATTCCCACTCGTGATTGATAAAAAACTTGTTGCTTTTACATTAACCTTAAATGAAGGTTTTATGGATGCTGGCACTATTTGCAGATATTTAGTACTCAAAGTGAGCTCTCCCAACCAGAGGAGCCTTACCCATTCCATGGGCAGCAAATATCTTGGGCTATTGTTCCCTGGAACAATGCGGCTGTGAAAGATGACTGGTATGTCAGTACATAGCATTTTACAAGTATTTTTCAAAGTGCTACATAAAAGTACTTGCCATGTGAATTTCACAAAGGTACATTTAGTTAATAGTTTGTATCCTTGGGAAGAAGGAAAAGACTTTTTTTCCGCAGTTTTCTTTTTAACGCATGCAGGATCTTCATCTGCAGGTTTGTTCTGAGTCATAGGTGTCTGTACTAGACCAAATTTTCCTTCCTTAGTGCTCAATGTGTTTCATACTGTGAGGAAATTTAGATATTTGCCTGGTTTAGGGTGAATTTTCTTCTTCTGTGAGGAGAAAGTTACATCCTGGTAGAACAAAAAGCTAAATCAGTTCTCCATCACATAGCCCAGTATGTTATTTTAATGTCATTTCCTGCCCAGAATGCTTTGTGGGATCTGCTCTATTGCTCCTTCTGAAACTCCACAGGGGACTCCCTTAGGGCCCAGTGTGACTGTACATGGTGTAGTGGCCCCAGCACCTCCTACTCACCAGCACTCCAGGCACTATTGCTGGCCTTCCAAGGCTTCTGTGCCTTAGCAAGGCCTAGGGATAGTTTGTTCTGGTTTGTCCAGTTCTGAAAAGGCTGTGCTTTTATTCTTTGTTAGCTAGATTCAACGTAACGCCTTTGTAAATGCCATAGTAGCCACCTGTGAAATGCTGGAATTCATTTTGCAACCAATTAATTTGTGAGAAAACAAAATCAATGTGCCTTCCCCTCCCCACAGATCCTGGAGGGCAGGCATATAGGATTTCTTTTTATTTTCATTTGCTTCACCTTCTGTCTTTCTGCAAGTGCTGCTTTGAGCTACCAATAGCTGACATGATGATTCATGTTAAGTCACGTATCGATGTATGAAGTACTGTGTAAAACCAAGCATGAAACCCTGCTTTCCTGACTGACAAAAAAAAATTAGCCAAGATGTAATTTAGGGAAACCTCTAGTGTGTGTGGACCATTAAACAGAGGGTTCACTTTAGGGAAGTGAAGGTGTCCAAGGAAAGTGTCAGAGAAACTCTGCGTTACACATTCCTTTAAAGATGCTTCAGGACTTATATCTCTCATAAAGAACTAAGCTTGCCATAGCTGTCCCTTCTCCATCTGTTTCTTTTAAGAAGTTGCACTTATGTGGGGAGCTATAGACTTCTCTGCATGTTGCAGAGAAAACAGTAATTTTGGCAAACTCGTAACTGTATCTGGCTTTAAAAGCATCTATTAAAAGCAAGTTCTGGCAGTTTCTATCACAGCCTTCTTTCTTTTTTTAATTTTTATTTATTTTTATTTTTTTTTAAACTTTTGCATGTATTTTCTCTGTGTTTTCTGAGATAAAACTCCAGAGGAATTCTCATACACCAATTGTGTTTTGCAATTCACTTACATAGCAGGAGAACTACAGGAATGGTAGGAACTGCCTTTGTTGGAACTTCCCTAAGGAAGTTGATTTTGTAGATGTATATGTGTGGTGAACATTTTAAAACTGTTCACTTGATCAAATATTTGCATAGCTCCCTCATAACAGTAGGAAGGATTATTTCTGGGGGAAAAAAATAGCTGGAAAAGCTGGTCTGTTTTAGAAACATTAATGTATTAATAACAGTTCTCCTGTGAGCCAATACTGATTTGCTAAGCTGAGAATGGCATGTGGCTGGGTGCCTCAAAGCTACTGTCTCGTGAATGTTATTTTGCATTTAAAACACGTTTTTGATATCAGTGTGGTTCATGATTGTTGCGTGATTTAATCTGCTATATAGGTAGGAAATACCACTCCCTTTTATTGAATTTAAGAAAACAGAAGTACAAGAATACCAGTATGGGTCTCCAGTTTTGGTGGTTTGATAAATTCATGTGTGTTCAGCTGGACTGTCACTGAAGGAACAGATACGTGGTCTCAGTATGTGGCCTGTTTCTCTTAGTAGCATATTCAGTGATTTATAATGCTCAAAATCTATGTTCAAACACATGGAATCATAGGTATCAAAATTAGCTGTTTCCTCTGTACTGCTGGGTTAGAGTAAGGCAAATATTTACTGAGTGACCAGGCAGATCTGTTCTCGTCCTTCCCTTTCTGCTAACAGGTATCTTAGGAATTAGCAACAGAGATCCATTGCTATATTTGGATATCACGGGTTCATGGTACACAGAATAATATGAATATGTCATCAGCGTAAAATGTAAAAACTGAACCCCTGTGTCTGCACAGCTCTGCAGTCTGGGATGGATGGATCCACCAGCCCAAGTACCTCTGTGCTGCTCTTCACTACTTCCAGTAGATAAGTCTTTGGTTGGTTTGGTTGTGACAAAGATGTAAAGCTTTGTGTAAGGTGTTACTAAGAACCATCAATGTAGTTTTCACTCGCCTGTTATTAGTTTCTGTATCAGGCCTTCCTTGCCTTAAGCATAGTATTTAAATCCTAAAGTTTACTTGATTTTCCCATTCTGATCTCAGGTTCACTGTCTCTCTTTTCCACCTCTTCATTCCATTTTCATTCTTCCTGTCTCTTTACACATCTTGGATCCAATCCTGCAAAGTGCTGAGTCTCCAGTTTTGCAGAAGAACCCACTTAATTTAATAGATTTTGAAGGTGGCCAGCACCTCATAGATATCTTTAGCATCTTGCTTAACTGGTCCACATCTCCTCACTTATTTTTTGTAGTAACAGACCTGGAACCTGTTTCTGTGAACCCTTCTCCCTGCAGCCTGGACCTTGCTAGTCCCACTCTTTGTTTCCACATTCTTGCTTCAAGTGATCTCTCTCCTTTGATTTTTTTTATTTTATCCCTCTTCTGAGAAGAAAAGAAATAACCCCAAGTGTTACAAACCAGCACAAAATGTATGTCGTTGGAGGATCTTGTTCCTGGACATTAGTTTGGCCACTGGAAACAGGATAACTGACTAACCGGATAATTGCTGAGAGTCCAGTGGGACCGTGACGCTTAGTGTGTTATACTCTGGAAAAGCTACTCATTGGCCACTTTAAGAAAAATATTAATAGATCCTTAATTTCTTTTTTCTTCTCCTATTTTTTTTTTTTTATTTATTTCTTATTGTCCTTACCAGTAAAATGTCAAGTGTTTCTTTTAAGAAAGTCCAGGTGCTTGATGCTTCCTTCTAGTGTATTGTATTTCCTTTCAAACCTGCCCCAAAGAAGGTGGTGTTCCTCAGAAATCCAGATTTAGGTAAAACTTTGAGACATATTTGGGAGACAGGCAGTAGCAGTGATGAGACCAAGGCTGAGCAGGAATGCTTTAATTAGGGCATAGTGCAACGTCACCCAGTGTTTGTAGTGTGTTTTCCCCCGTCAAGTAAACCTGTGAAAGTCTGTTGGTATCACAAATAAAGGAAGGTGTTCTTTCAAGTAAATTGAGGATAAAGTACTAAGTGGGTAACTCATTGAAATTCACCGGGAAGTTCCTAGATGGCCACTGCAACTCATGGAGCATTACTATCAAGGGCTATATTTGTTGCAAACTCCTTAGTAAGTAGTGAAAACATTACTGTCTTTTATTTGATGGGGACATGATGGCAGATGAATTGTTTCCAGCATGATTAAAAAGGATAGTGTCTTGTACTGCCACAAAACTACCATCTGGTAAGATTTGCTGTGTAAAGAAGCTCATCGCCAGCCGAATATGTAATTTCTTCTCAGCAGATAACATGTCTGTGTATGTTTTCGTACAGATTCCAGCACAACGAATTGACTGAGCCTCAGGAATATAGCCATGTCACATATTTTAATGACAACACGATATTACTGGCAGAAATGAGTGCTTATTATGCACACTCCAAATAATTCCCTTTGTGTGTATGCTATTGCCACAGTTGTATTAAATATTACGTTGCTACACAGTCATTTAGACTTAAACACGTATTTTTTTACCCTTCATGTACTAGGATTGTGCTACTTTTTGGGGAGTTTTGTTTTTGTTCATCTCATTAAGGAAAGACGGAAGGGCACAAGGGGCTGGTGGGGAGTGACTTTAGCTTCTAATTCACTCACACAAAACTAGTATGCTAGCAAGTCAGCTGTGTTACCCACAGATAAATGTTCTGAAGACATTGTGAAATATTCATGGATAATCTTATTACTGTTTGCAGATGTTCACATCACATAAAAAAGCTTGTGTTACTTAGACCCATTATTGACAACTCTTAGATGAGAGGCCAAAGCTGAAATAAGGGCAGACCTTGGATTTTTTTTCTCAAAGGATGTGGGTGTGATAAAAGCAGTGAAGATTTTGCCTTTGTTTCTATTATAGATGGAATGTCTGGCATGATTATAAGTATCTAGTTTATTTGAAATATAACTTGAAATTCCTTTTATTGTTTGATTAACAGCATTGCCTTAATCTCTTCCAAGTTTTCACTAAGCCCTGTGCTTTATAATGTGACATTCCCAGGCAACAGGAGGCATCATCTGTCAGAAGACAGGAAACATGCAATGATTAAATGCATTTTATTGTTTTCTGTGAAACTGTGCCCAGTTTCTCTGTCTTAATGTGGACAGATGGAATTTTCAAGAGCTTTTGTTCTTATACTGAAAAGATTTAAGTCTCATTTTTTTACATATAATATTTGTGGATACAAAAAATATCTTAAAAACCTCAAATGTTTCTTTGTTTTAGGTGACAAATTGTAAATTATTTATTTATTAACTGAAACATCAAGCTAGAAAAACTAGCTTGATTTGTTTCATGAAAACAAATACCAAGTAGTCTTCCTTTAGGAGTGGGCACCACTCCTGTAGCTGATAATGCTGGTAGCATTTTGCAGGGTGGGGGGAAAGATGCTGTACTAGAAATAGCAGCAGTAACAAGAAATGTTTTGGTTTTTTTTTCAATTTTGCTATGTTAGGACTTTAAATGCCCTGATGCACAAATGAATTCTGTTTGAAACAACCCGGATACCACTTAACTAACCTTTACAATCCTTCATATTTCTTGGCATATCAGAGTGAATTATTACGGCTGGAATGTGTTGCTCTGGTATGACAGTTCCAGTCTCCTTCGCGTAACTGAGGTTCAGGTTCTTGACATTTGCCCATGCAGCTTAGAAAATGAGAAACCTGATGATATTGGTGGCCTAGGGTGATGATGTGCAGTTCTGTGGGTCGCACCAAGCCAGGTTCATACAGTAGTAATTGACCACTGGGAAATCTCCAGGAGAAAAAACATGTTGCAAATAGGAATGAAAAGAAGCATCTATGTCTTGGCAATGTAAACTGTTTTGTTAGTCTGCTGGGGAAGAACGAACTGTGACTTTGTATAGACAGAATTTCCTGCGGAAAATAATTTTGTACCTAAAAAAAGAATAATTAAAAAAAAATAAATAAACCCAGTCATTCAGTGTATTTGCAGAAACATTAGTATGTCAGATAACCAATGTTCATTTAGGCTTTGATTCATTAAGAATTTCTTTTCTGATTAAGGAACATTACAATCTATGCATGTGAACTTATTTGCAGTTTCTGGATATTGCTGTGTTTTAGAAATAAGAGGTTTATTTACTGATCACACAAGGATGTTTGAACATGGGTGAGACAGCCTCATGTGATGTGGAATTTGGACAATGGAGAGTCTAAATCAGTATTTGCAACTATCAGGCCTAAGGCCACAGAAAACACATAACTTACATTGAAGTGAGTGGTTATATTTAATCATAAACTGTCAGGCTGTGATACAATATAGCTGTAGATATACCAGAGAGCTAAAATGGATAAAGGAAAAGAGAGACCACGCTTCAGAGTGCAGCAAAGGAATTTGCCCCTTATCAGTATGTGCAACAGCAAAAATTAGATTAAATCCAATTGATTAATCACTTTTATTTAGATTTTTTTTTCATCTTGTTTGATGAGCCTGTTTCGTGAAATACATGAATTGCTTGCAGTTTGCAGTGTTTCCTGAGTGGAAAATGCCTTCCTGTTGATTGTACCATCCAGCTGTTAGATCCCCATGTGTAAATGATATCAAACCTGTGTGTGTACTTATCTCTGTCCCTTCTGTGATTGATTTAAAGGTGATGACACAATGACAGGAGATGGAGGAGAGTACCTTAGGCCAGAAGACCTCAAAGAACTAGGAGATGACTCTTTACCAAGCAGCCAGTTCTTGGATGGTATGAACTACTTAAGGTACAGCTTGGAAGGAGGACGATCTGACAGGTATTTGCCTGGACACGTGTATTTTCTTGTGATAATTCTGCACACTTTGTGTTATAAATGCTTGAAATCTCTTTCTTGGGGCTTCTAATTCAAGGCAGACATGGGATGCGCTTGTCAATGTTTCTTTATTATGTCAGGGTGGCAAGTTGCCACTTTGTAGGAGGAAAGTGTGGGCAGGAGGTGTAATAGTTCCTGACCAGTCCAGAAATTAATACATTTGGTGTTAATATTGTACTCAAAGTCTAGTGAAGAATTGGTTTGTGGTATTTATTTGCTTCTTGAGAAAGCATGGCTTGCTTTATTGTCTTTGTGATCAGGCAAAGGAAGAAGAGTCTGCTTGTCTATGGGAAGGGCTTATGAATTATTCCCATCTCCTCCTGTCCTGAGATGGGGTGGGGGGTGCGTAAGTGGACAAGGTGTTTCAGCGTTAGATGAGCTGACTTTTTCAAGGGGTTTGCTGGCTATAGGTATGAGGAAAGGAGTGATGGACTCGGTCATTCTGCCTTGGATTGGCAGTGAGGGTATTGTCAGCAAGCACATTGACTCTCTATTTCACTGTGGTTGAATTAGCAGGAAAGAGAATATTTTCCCTTCTACTGGCACAGCACAATATTTATGTTGTACATTAAAAAAATATATAAAAAAGGTGTATTCAGTCCAGAAAACCTACTGAATTGCTTATATCTAATGTGTTGAACTTAAGGTTAAGGTGTATTTGCAGAATTACAATGCCTTTAGCTTTATTTTTTTGTTTGTTTGTTTGAATTTAGAGACTATCACTGTAGTATAGAAAAAATATGGAGTTGCCTTGTCAAAATGAGAGCCTTAAACTGGTAGATTAATACCCACAGTTCTACTTTATAATAGGCTACCCAGGTATTTCTGTTTGAAAATGACAATGTCTAATGTGAATCAGTAATGTCACCAGACTTAGTGCCTTTAGAATTAGGATTCACTAAAGAGGAAAGAAAAAAAAAGAAGTTGAGATCTTGGCAACAGACAAATTTTTAACCTACCTCATTTTCCAGTCTCAATTGTTGTTCTGGTAGCGTTTCCAAAGCGCAGTCAAGTCAGTAGGATCCGTTCTGTTTACTTCATTAGGCTATGAATTGCTTCTGGAACAAAAGCCGTCAGGAAGCAGTTTGGTTTGCCTCACAGCATGTGTAAATCTCTCAGCATTCAGGCCTTATAAGCTTGGAGTCTTTGTTGGTTTTTAGACAGCTCCGGCGAATCCACTGAAAACAAAGTGACTGTGTGGCTTTTAAGTCTCTGAGGATGTTTATGAGCTACACCAGAATGCTTAAAAATCAAAACCTTTTATCATGTGCTTTCAATGGTAACAAAGTGGTTTGTGTGTTTCAGTTTTAAGATGTTGTATAGAAATGATTGTGCAGGCAAATGTTAAGCCAGTTTCTGCTCCCATTTAGAATACTTTAGCTTTTAAATACTGTCAGTGGACGTCAGTATATTTTCAGTGGCATGTAATTGATGTGTTCTATTTTCCGTTGTATGAAAATTATTTCCCACCCCGTATCAAGCGTGATTATATTGAAATGAAGCAAAATGATACAGAGAGATAGAATGGAAGAAAAAAGTACATCTTTCTAACTCCATGGTCTCATTTTCTGTCACTGTCAGGTTACTGGTTGTAATAATTTTCACGGACACTGCTTAAACTATTTTGCTTTTGCTTTAATGTGATTTTCATTGTATTATACTGACTTTGGTTTTTCAAGAAATTCAGCAAAGCAAACTAGTATCAGCAGTCTAGACTCATGTAATCTTATGTATTAAACAATTTGATTTTAAAACATATCTTTTTCTTTTGTAACCATCTTCCCTATTTATTTTATTTCTCTCTCCCCTTCATTCTTTTTCATATGCTTTCATTAGCACCATGCCCAGGTAGGTATTACATAGCATGAAAACATGTCTCTGTATCCTTTTATGGCACCTGTCTCTGTTCATCCACATTGGAGGGCTGCTGTTTGCTGGAAGGTTGATTTGGAGAACCATGTGAACGACACTGCTGTTGGAGATTGTTTTAGACTCAAATGAGTATGTACTGGTGAATACTGATCCAACAGTACTCTCTGTGTAGAAAGATCACCATATGATGTAGCTACTGTTCCACAGAAACTTTGCTGATTCCTGTAAAGATGCTGGGGGCAGGGGAGTTGCACTAGGCCAGGACAGCTGGTAGCATCCTTCTGTCCCCGTGCTGCTGGGAAGGTTAGCAGTTTTCCTCTCTACGTGGAGAAACTGGTAGAATAAAAAAATAAAGAGAATGGATACACTAGCTGGATTCTCCTTCTGGATATTGAGAGCCAGAACTGATTTGGGCTGTATAAGATCGCCAGTATTTGAAAAGACTGTTTCATTTTAAGTCCCTTCCACCTTTGTGGTCTATGGCAGGTGTGAGGAAGGCTTTTGTTCTTTAAATGGATAAATGTTTTCAATGTATTTCAGTGATACCAGGTTCTTTTCCCAGCTTCTGAAACAACATATATTTCCCACAACATCAGATACACTTAGCGGGTCTAGAGTTTGCTCGACCTCTGTCTGGGCTGGCAAGTGGATGTGTACTGCAACATGGTCTCCCACTCATACCCATCAGAAACTTGGCTACTGTATGCTGCTCTTATTTCTGGATACCACCTGAGCTTTATTCAGGGTTAGAGAGGTGGACGGTACCTGCCTGTGCACTATCTAACGCAGGCAAGACACCCTCTGGTGTTCAGGAGCTTTGTCGTATTCCTGGATTCCACAGTTCAGTCAATGGGGCTGAATCAAGTGCTACTGACCCTGCAACCCCCGTGACTTAAGATTTGTCAACCAGATTTGGAAAAAATATGTATTGAATGTATTGAGACATTAGTTTTGTCTCTGTGATTTATGGTTATTTTTTTACAGGATTCCTGAAGACTTATTATAATAATAAACAATAAGTTCTGTCCAGTGCCACTGCGCTCTGTAACTGGGCTGTCGTTTCAGTCAGTACCTTTATTTCTAAGTCTCAGAAGCACAGCCCTTAACTCCTGGTTTGCTCTTCATTTAGCTGGTACAGCACACAAAAGTGCCATCTGAACACTAGTTTTGAAATTAGTAGGAAATTTAAACATCGAATTTACTGAAGACCTCGGTGATGCTTGTGGATACCTTGCCTGTAGATAAGTCTGTACCCTCAATATATTGGATATTTACTGGAGCTTACATACACGTACTATGTAGTGAATACGTACTGAGCTGCTTGTAGTGGTGGTAATAGCAGTGTCAGGTAGTTGCAGGAGAATATGGACAAAATCACCCTACAGATTACTGGTCAAATGTAGTACATACTCCCTTTCATTCAGTAGCTCTCCAGGATGTGACATTAGCTGAATAGCAGAACCTACAATTTGGATGTTGAACCTCTTACAAGCATTGCATGGCACAGCAAAGCAGTTCTGAAAGTGTCAAACGTTGAAATGGATAAAGGATAATGGCAAATGGGGTCTGCTATTGAGGATTATTTTTCAACCAGAGAACAGATGTTCACTGAA